>NC_087186.1:1400227-1752727 GCF_035594125.1 Scylla paramamosain
AGAAAGCTGACCCGAGAGTAGTGTCAGCTGTAAAGGGAGGCTGAACCTGGTCATAAAAGAACTGATCATGCCAGAATAAACTGGAAGCCCTTGTGGCTATATTGGAAAGATAGTGTTGCTCGTGTGCCATTGTGTGTCGGTGTTCGGCCTAAACCATGGAAGGAAAGGCTGGTAGAAAGGATGGTTCCCAACGTGAGACCCCTGCCTCTGCAGGAAAATATGAATATATGTATAAACTTTACTATCTATATATTTATAATACTATCTTATTATTTCTGTTATTATTTATTATAATTTCTTTTATCATTCATGTGTTATTATTAATATGAATTCGATACTATCTATAAATGTATAATAGTATCTTATTATTTATATTATTATTCATTATAATTACTTTTATAATTCATGTGTTATTATTAATATGAATTCGATAATAATTATCATAACATTTTTAACACAGTCTTATCATTACTACTATTACTACTACTACTACTACTACTACTACTACTACTACTAATCGTGTGTGTGTGTGTGTGTGTGTGTGTGTGTGTAATAATAATAATAATAATAATAATAATAATAATAATAATAATAATAATAATAATAATAATAATAATAAACGGTTTATTATTTAAGCAGTTAACAAACTGAAAATGTACATAGAGGGAGGGAAAATACTTAACATTAATCCTAACGGTAAGTCTAATCTAGAAGGGACTATTGATTGATGGCTCGCACCATGGTGGGAATAGCACTGAGTCTGTACCGGTCCGTGCGCGGCGCCTTTAGGGGCGTTATCTTGTTGTGGTGTCTGGTGGCACGGACCGGGCGAGGCGCATCAGGCGGCAGCATATTTCTGAAACGTGGATGATGCAGTAGTCCCCTTCCAAACTTCTCCAGAGCATCTCGGTACCTGGTGGATAGTCTGGACAGACTCAGGGTGGTCAGGGCTTCTTCATAGGTGGTGTATGCAGGGCCAAGGATGACCCTGCACGCCCTTTTCTGCACTCTCTCTAGCTGTAGCTGTTGAGTGTGTGTGAGGGAGGAGGATCACGCTGGGGAGGCGTACATGAGTTTGGGGAGGATGAAGGTGAGGTACACCCCCCTTAACTCATCTCTTGTCGTCCCCAGCGACTTGAGTCTGCGCAGCATGTACAGCCTGTAGGTAGCTGATCTTACGGTGCTGGCGACATGCTGCTTCCAGGTCAGATGGTCGTCCACCGTGACTCCGAGAAGCTTGGCACATCAGACCACCTGGAGGGGGTGAGGGCCCACTGTGAGCTGGGGAGGGGGCACTGGTACAGAGGAGGTGCAGAAATGCATCACCACCGTTTTGCTGTGGTTGATGGTCATCCTGCTCTCCTCCGTCCACGTCTGCAGTTGCTTCAGAATTGCTTGTAGTGGCGAGTAGTCCGGGTTCTTGGTGGAAGCTGGGACGCCCACGGTGCAGTCGTCCACATACTTCCAGCGATGGGGGGTGTCAGTGAGGGCGTCGTTAATGAGGAGGAGGAAGCAAAGAGGACCAATCTTGGTCCCCTGGGGGACCCCACATGTCAGCTGTTGGAAATTAAAGACAGAGCCCTGATAGCGAACGGCCTGACGCCTCCCTGTGAGGAAGTCGGCTAGCCACGCTCTCAGGTTAGGAGGGAGACCCAGGCTTACTGCCTTGCTGATGACAGCAGTGTGATCAACAAGATCAAAGGCTTTTTTGAAGTCCACAAAAGCAACAGCTAGAGAGGTGTTTCGCTTGTCCAGGTGGCTGTGGATGAATTCAAGGAAGCTGGTCAGGTAATGGGAGGCTTTAATATTTCCAAATTGTCTGATATCCACGGTATTACAAATTATGGTATAGGTCCCAGTCATATACAAAATCTTCACAAATAAGGCTAGGGATGGGGGTGATAGAGACTGGCCTGAGTTCATTGAGTGACTGTGGACTGGAGGTTTTGTGGATGGGGGTGACGTAAGATGTCTTCCAGTCCGCAGGGCAAGAGTGTTTGGAGAGTGAGGCGTTTATTATGGAGCATAGCGGTGTTGCTAGCTCTACAGCAAATTCCTTGTAAATTTTTATAGGAAGGTCAGTGGGTGTGGTGGATCTTGGTTTGAATTTGAGTATTCTTTTAAAAACATCCACCGCCTGGACACTGGGAGGATGGGAGGGAGCAGGAAGATAGGCAGGAAGCGGAGTGGTGTGGAGGGGAGGAAAGGTTTGACAGATAGCAGCAAAGTGATCGTTCATCTCCTGAGCCGCGGGATTAGCAGGAAGGTGTGAAGTGCAAGGAAGAGATGAAGTGTGCTTTTGTAGGCCACACAAAGCTTTGATCTTAGCGTACCACTGTCTGTTGTTGGTCAGCTTGAGGTGGTGTATCTTGTCTGGGTAATAGCTTGCCTTTGCAGCCTTAATCTCCCTGATCACTCTGTTTCTTAGTTTCCTGTATAGGACCGGGCTGGAGTGGAACACCCAGGTCCGCTGACGCATGAGTCTTTTAATGCGGGGCGTCATCCAGGGGGCATCAGACGGGTGCGTTGTGACGCTCTTGGCTGGGAAGTAGCGGTGGAATGCTTCTGTGGTGGTGGCGACGTAATTTTGCCATTTTAAGTGGACGTCTTCCACATCCAGCACCTCGGTCCACGGGTGTTGTGTCACCCACTGCCCAAACTCCCTCATGGCTGAGTCAGGCATGGGGCGGTGGGTCCTGGTGACAGCTGACCAGGGTGTCGAGGTGGTGGGTGTGGGTGTCCACAGTATGGAGAGGTGGGTGCTCCATCCCATGGGAGGCAGCGGCTTGGGGGGGCGAGTGCTGCTGGCCCAGGTCTGTCAGTATAAGGTCGAGGATGGCTTGCTGGTGGGTGGGGAAGTCCACGACCTGGGTGAGGTGTAGCTAGTGTAGGATATCGTTGATATCTAATCTGTTAAAGTCCAGGATACCTCACCCTCAGGGCATCAGCAGTGTTGATGATGTGAGCGGTGAGTAACTGTGCTGTGGCGGCTCGTGGGGGGGTGGTACCCGACGCACACGATGATGGAGGCCATGTTGCTGGGATGGGAGGGGGGCGTAACTCTCACCCACAGGGCCTCCCCCCCGGCAGGAATATCGACAGGGAGGTGTGAAGGGCTGAGGGCAGAGCGGCAAAAAACGGCCACTCCCCCCCGCCTGCGTCCTGTCCTGAGGTGATGGTAGAGCTGGTAGTCCTGCATCGTGCACACCTCAGGAACAATCTGCCACACACACACACACACACACACACACACACACACACACACACACACCCACACACACACACACACACACACACACACACAGATTAGATTAGATTAGATTAGATAAGTTTATTGACCACAGCGTACATAAAGATATACAAGGATTATTATTATTATTTTATATGATCACAAATTTCATTAACATTATATACTAAAAATAAAATACTACTGTAGTCCATACGACTGATAAATACTGGGTTAAAGTTAAAAATATTGTAACAAAACCAGACAGTAAAATTGTAACACATAAACACATAAACTGCACTACTGATGCAAATAAAATTGCATAATATATTACACAAAGGTAAAGATTCCATAACTAATTTTCTTTTAAAAAGCATTAAACGAATAAAAACACAAAGACCAAATAGAAAAAAACTATAAAAAGTGGTATAACATAGAAACGCATAATTTCTTTGTACCAAAACTATGCACTATAAAGCTCTCCAAAAAGGACCGATTTAAATACTAAGAAAAATTTTTTTACAACCAGCCATATAAAATATAAAACTATGACATGCACCCTCTAAATTTTGGACAAATATAACATATTTATCTTACAGTGGATTACAGAAAGTGTTAACAATACAGTTGTAACATCTTATGTATAATATCACAACATTTTGCATTCGGCATGGAAAATAAATCCTGTATAGAGCTGAAACCATGTTGTTGTCTGAGGTGTTGTGTGTGTGGACAGTGTTGAGCTACATGTTGTTCTGTCTGTACGTCCCCACACACACACACACACGTTCCTCCAGGGGCAGACGGCCACGCCCACGCCTGTTCCACCTGCCTGTCTCCACGGCCAGGCTGTGGCCACTCACCCTGAACCGTGTGAATGACACTCTATGTATGTCGTTTATCGTGTGTCTTGTTGTGTATATGTCATGTACTGCTAAGTCAGGGTTCATCATCTTATACACTAAGCATCTTGAGGCTACAGAGTGAGAGATGGCATCATGAACATTTCGCAATAAAGTAGACTTATGCGGCATGGCAGTGTGTACCATTTGTGCTATCAACTTCCCCGCTGGAGTGTTCATTGCAAATGAAGATCTTATTGCGAAAATTAATAGGTCGTCAAACATGTTCATTCTTTCTGACCACATTTCATGGTAGAATTTATGTTGCTTATGCTGGATCCAATCTACAAGCGTGGGATATCCTAACTCGGCACAGCAAACTATGTTCGGTGTTGTCCTCCTCACGTTCAGTAACTCCTTCATAGCCCAAATATATAGCTTTGTGATGGGCTTTAAATCAGCACCGACCCAAGACTCTGAACCATACAGTAGTGAGGAGAGGAGGGCAGCATCAAACACACGTCGCTTAACAATAAATGGGATGTCGTTGTTCTTACGTACAAACGAAACAAACTTTAGCACGTGACACAACTTGTTCCTGGCGTGAAGCTTGACAGCGGACGACACTGACCCGTCACAAGTGAACGGTGACCCCAAATATACATAGTGACTGCAGTGCTCGACTGTTTTGTCACCCACCTGGAACGGTTCAGCGTCGCCCGGTCCTCCACATATAACAAAAAACTTGGTTTTACTGGCGTTCATTCTCATACCATATTCGTCACAAAATTCGTTCAAAATACATAGTTTTTTCATCATATTTGCTCGCGAGGTTGCCAGCAGTACCGTATCATCCATAAACAACAAGATGTGCAACCAGTCAATGAAAGTTTCACGCGTACATTTTTCTCGCATCATTTTTATTAGATCATCAACATAAATGATAAACAAGAGACACGATGTAGACAAACCTTGCCTCACACCTACCGTAGATGTTATCACTACACATCCTAAAATACTCTCGGTTATTTGGTACATGGCACATATTGCTGCAAGCATAATCATTCCGCATCCTAGCCGTTTTAGTACTGTGAATAATTTATCTCTTCGTAATACATCATATGCTTTTGAGAAGTCTACAAAAGCAACAAACAACTTGTACTTCTTCCGCCTTGCTGAGTCTGTTATTAAGCGGAGAGTAACAATATGCTCAGTGCAACCGCGTTTTGGCTGTGCTCCAGCCTGCTCCCGACATGGTGTGTACCACAGACCCATCCTCCGACACAAAACCATGTCGTACACCTTAGCTATGGCATTCGTTACACTGATACCACGGTAGTTGTCTGGGTTCATCCTGTCGCCTTTCTTAAATATGGTGAATATCTTTGCTCTTGTCCATGACTGAGGGTACAAAGCATTTAAAAATACATTGTTAAAAAGAGTGGCAATAGTTAAAATCAAATGAGCAGGCAAGAGTGAAAATATTCCTGGCGAAACACAATCTGGACCACAAGCTTTGTCCACCTTCATCTTCTTAATTTGGTCACAAATCTCAGCTGGGGTAATAGGGTCATCTAAGATCGGTATTTGTACATCTGTGCTAATGTCATTGTCTGAATTTATTTGTTGCGGATTCAATACCTTCTCAAAATGCTCTTTAAATATTTCATCACTGGGAGAGTTCTCATTCACATGAGCTGAAACATCGAAGTTCCCCTTCCAATCTATTGCCTTCCATACCCTGCCATCGTCCTTGTCCTGCAAAATCCTCTCCCATTTACCCATATTATCCACACTATTTCCCACTTGTCTAACTCCATTCCTGCACCTCTCCGCACATTTGTACAACTCATTTGATAAAGTTTCTGCTACAATATCCACGTCATCCTCTAGGTTTATAGTAATATCAGCAATAGCATTTCCAAACCCCTCAATATTGATATCTGTGAAACGCACAGGCTTCTTAGAGCGTGTACGTTTAGCAACTTGTGTGTGAAGTGCAGAGTGGTCACCCAAGGCCAGTGCCCCCTCCAATATCTGGTCAAGGTTTACACGTGGACTTGTTATAGTGACAGAAACTGGGGCGTGGTCTGATGGTAAACCACTCTGCTGCAATACACGAAAATCATCTATAAAGTTTAGCAGGTCTAAAGATGAAACACATGTATCTAATTCTGACACCCATTCTTGTCCTTTCCTAAATGTCTTCTCTCCGACAAAATGTTTACATGGTGTTTTAAGGTTATTTATAACTACTAAGTTATTATCAGCACAGAGAGAAGACAACAATTCTGTATTTGCATTAGACACATTAACATCATCCGCTATTATGGGATACGAGAGTGTTTCGTTGTGAGGTGGGTACAAATGAGTAAGTAGACCTCTTACGGCACTCCCGAAACGTGCATTCATATCACCCACAATTAGGTATCCCACCTCAGCATGGCATGAATACATTTTCTCTTGTATAGAGGCAAAAGAAAAACTTGAGAAATACGGGGAGTCACTAGGTGGGATGTAACCAAAACACAACAAAACGCCTGGTACATTTCTAAGTCGCATCCACACCTGGTCCCCGTTTGACACATCTACGCTGTGCATCCACCGCGAGAGGGAGTTTCTGAGACATACTACCACACCACCTCGTTCTGCTGACCCTACAACTGCGCCACTATATGATATATATCCTGGTATCTGCACTGGCAAGCTAGTTTTCACTTCAAGAAGACTTATTATATCGTATTGAGTTAATACATTCAACACATTTTGCTTTTCCAATTTCGTATATATACCATTTACATTCCATGATATAATTTTCAGCTCCGACACTCGCTGTGGGTACATCAAAAAGTTTGTGGCTTCCAGCTGTCAATTACACACCCGTCCTTGTATATCTTCCGTTCAAGGGGATCAAGACGGATGACACAGCCCACATTTTCCGGTCTTTCTCTCTCCGTTTTTTCCACGTCTCGCAATCGTTGCCATTCCTTGCGTACCGATGGGTGGACATCTTTCTTGACAAAGATTTTCTTGAATGGTTCTCCCAGTTCTTTCAGGTTCTTGGCATGGTCGAGAATAGTTGGTCACTGGTTCTTGTCTCGCAGGGTGAAAAGGATGGGCCGGCAGCGGTCCCCACCTCCCCTCCCGAGCCTCCTATACGTCCCGTCCACGGCGCCAACCCCCATTGCGTCCCACACCTTGGTCAGCTTGGCATCATCTTGCGTGGCCCCGTCCAGTGCCTGTCTCTCGTCGGGTACACCCAGGACCACCACATTGTTTTCTCTCTCTTTTCGGTCCAGGCTTTCCATAAACCTTTGATGCTGGGCGATTATTTCCTCTTGTTTCTCTAATTTTGCCTCCAAAGCAGAAATCTTTTTATTGGTAGCGTTATCAGGAGATGTTACCAGACGTTTCAGAGTGTCGAGTTCATTCATCAACTCTGACAGTTTCTTCGTAATGTCTTCCAGATTCCCCCTCTCATCATTAGATGCTAATATGATGTCAATTAGTTCTTCTTTATTTATTCTCTGAAGTTGATTTCGCTGCATGCCTCTTATGTCTGTCATTTGTCTTGCCATCTTAATGTTCCCTTAAGACTTGCTCCGTCACTAACAATATAAGCAAGTCACCCCTGCTTGACAGAGGAGAGAACGTGTAGGGAGGGTGTCGGCTGCTACTTGGCACCACTGCGCATGCGCAGACTGGAGTCTGGCTGCACAGGAGGGGTTTATGCTGGGCTTCTTCAATTTAACGTAACCATTCTGGCTAAGTCCAAAAACATGCTTCCACTCCTCACTCTTCTATAGATATAATGACCTCTCTTGTACCTTCTGGGATGTTTCCAGTGTTGTGGTGTCAGTAGTACAGGCTTTGCAGAGGTAGAAATGCAGGAGCTATCCATCTGTCTGTTTACCTGGTCGCCATCACACCACACACCCACACACCACACACACACACACACACACACACAGCGTGTGTGTGTGTGTGTGTGTGTGTGGAGGAGGCAGTAGGCATCTGTCGAAACGATAATTACTCCCAGTGAGATCTAAAGTAATGGATCAGGGGTGGCTGTGAACTTATCATTAAAAATAACTATGACCTCACTGAAGGTTTCCATTTGTGTCTAACAACACAAGGGTGCAGTCACAGCCTTCCCTCTAAAGACAACTCTTTTCTCCACAGAAAACTACAAGCACCTAACACACACACACACACACACACACACACACACACACACACACACACACACACACACACACACACACACACACACTTCACTCAAAAATTCAAATTTATCAAACGACCCCTACACCAGCCTTGGAGTCCCCATCTGGGAAGGGGACCACAACATTTCCCCAGGTCAAAATGCTCTTCTGTCAAGTTTCCTGACACCCACCTCAATTTTTTCTTCATTAACTTCTGCAATATTCGCGGACTAAGACCTAATTTATAGGCCTAGTTTGTAGAGCACCACCTCTCCTTTACTGAACATCATCTTCTTTTCCTCCTTGAAACTCAGATGTCTGAGGCAACTGACAGTAGGCCCTTTTCTGTTCCCTCCTATTTTCTCTATCCTCATTTTCAATCCAAAGCTGGTTGTTGCTTTTATATCCACAACGACGTAAGCTGCTCTCGTGCCCACGCTTTTGAATCTTCCGAGTTTTCCACCATCTGGCTACGACTGAAGAATAACTCTCAAACTAAATTTTTATATGCTGTATACCTCTCACTTAACTCCTCTAAATATAAGAAATTCTTTGACTACTTAACTTCAAAAGTGCAGCACATTGTGACTCTTTCCCCTTTTGCAGAGATCTGCATAATTAGACTTCAATGATCACCACCAGCTTTGCCTTTCCTCTCCTTCACTGACCATCCAGGTGAACTAGCATTCAACTTTGCTACCCTCTATGACCTAGAGCAATTGGTGCAACACCTTACTTATATACCTGACCGTCTTACGGTCTTACGCTAGATACGCCCAACATTTTTTTACCTTTTCCTGACCTTTAATCCTTCTGCTCATCCTGTCACCGTCTCTTCTCCGTTGGGCTCCTCCAATCACAATATCACATCTGTATTTTGTCTTATCACTCTAATCCCTCCTCAAGATCCCTGTAAACGAAGATGCCTCTCCCGTTTTGCCTCTGCTAGTTGGGGGGACATGAGTAGGTATTCTGTTAATTTTCCTTGGAATGACTACTGTTTCCGTGTTAAAGACCCGTCTTTGTGTGCCGAGCACATAACAGAGGTGATAGTGTCTGGCATTGAGGCGTATATTCCTCATTCTTTTTCTCGAAACCTTACACACCTTACACAGCTTGTTTTCGAGATATACATGATAGAGAGGTGGCCCACAAAAGGTACTTAAGCTTTCCATCACCAGAATCTCATGAACCTTATATTTTTGCCCAGAACCATGCCAAGTCTGTTCTCCAACTAGCCAAAAACTTCTTCATTAATAGAAAGTGTCAAAATCTTTTAAGATCTAACTCCCCTCGTGACTTCTGGCATCTTTTCAAATTCATCGCATAGATGTTTTCTATGCCCTCGCTAGCCTAAACCCTCGGAAGGCAGAAAGCGGTGACCGTTCTAATCCCTCAAACTACCGTCCTTTTACTTTAATTTCCTGCCTATTTAAAGTTTTTAAATCTATCCTGAACAAGAAGATTCTTAAACATCTATTACTTAGGAGCCTTCTATCTGATCACTAGAATGGGTTCCGTCAAGGGCGCTCTATTGGTGATCTGGCTTTCCTTACTGAGGCTTGGTCATCCTCTTTTAGAAATTTTGGTGAAACTTTTGCTGTTGTCTTGGATATATCAAAAGCTTTTGATAAAGTCTGGAACAAAGCTTTGGTTTCCAAACTTCCCTCCTACAGCTTCTATCCTTCTCTCTGTAACTTCTTCTCAAGTTTCCTTTCTGACCATTTTATTGCTGCTGTGGTAGACAGTCACTGTTTTTCTCCTAAATCTCTTAACAATGATGTTCCTAAGGGTTAAATCTAACTCCCCTCATGAATTCTGGGACCTAGCCAAAAATATCTCCAATAACTTTGCTTTTTCTCCTTTCCCTCTATTTGAACCCGATTGCACCACTGCTATCACATCTATTATCTATTTCTAAAGCTGAACTCTTTGCTCACACCTTTGCTTAAAACTCTACCTTGGATGATTGAGGGCTTGTTCTTCCCTCTCCTCCACTCTCTGACAACTTCATGTTACCTATTAAAATTCTTCGCAATTATGTTTTCCATGCCCTCGCTAGCCTAAACCCTCGGAAAGCAGAAGACGGTGACGGTTCTAATCACTCAAACTACCGTCCTATTGCTTTAATTTTCTGCCTATCTGAAGTTTTTAAAATCTATTCTCAACCAGGAAGATTCTTAAACATCTATCACTTCACAGCCTTCTATCTGATCACCAGAATTGGTTCCGTTAAGGCCGCTCTACTGGTGATCTGGCTTTCTTTGCTGAAACTTGGTCATCCTCTTTTAGAGATTTTGGTGAAAATTTTCCTCTTGTCCTGGATATATCAAAAAGCTTTTGATAGAATCTGGAACAAAGCTTTGGTTCCAAACTACCCTCCCACAGCTTCTATCCTTCCCTCTGTAACTTCATCGCAAGTTTCCTTTCTGACCGTTCTGTTGCTGCTGTGGTAAACGGTTACTGTTTTTCTCATAAATCTATTAACAGTGGTGTTTCTCAGGGTTCTGTCCTGTCATCCACTCTCTTTTTATTATTCATTAATGACCTTCCGAACCAAACTTCTTGTCTTATCCACTCCTACGCTGATGATACCACCCTGCACCTTTTCACGTCTTTTCATAGACGTCCAACACTTCAGGAAGCAAACTTTTCATACATGGAAGCCCCACAACGCCTGACTTCTGATCTTTCTAAAATTTCTGATTGGAGGAAAGCAAACTTGGTGTTGTCCAAGGCCTTAAAAACTCAATTCCTCCATTTATCAACTCAACACAACCTCCCAGAGAAATATCCCCTCTTCTTCAGTGACACTCAGCTGTCCCCCTCTCCTACACTGAACATCCTCGGTCTGCCTTATAATCTGAGCTGGAATCTTTACATCTAATCTCTAGCTAACACAGCTTCTATGAAATTAGGCGCTCTGAGACGTCTCTGCCAGTTTTTCTTTCCCATCAGCTCCTAACTCTGTACAAGGACCTTATCCGTCCATGTATGGAGTATGCTTCACAAATATGAGTGGGTTCCACTCATATCTCTCTTCTAGACCGGGTAGAATCAAAAGCTTTTTGTCTTATCAGCTCCTCTTCTCTAACCGACTATCTTCAGCCTCTCTCTCATCGCCACAGTGTTGCATCTCTAGCTGTCTTCTACCACTATTTTCATGCTAACTGCTCTTCTGATCTTGCTAACTGCATACCTCCCCTTCTTCCCCTTGCCTCGCTGCACAAGACTTTCTTCTTTCTCTTACCCCTATTTTGTCAACCAGCATTCTCAACAATTGATCCATTTCTCTGGTAAACTCTGGAATTTCCTGCATTCTTTTGTATTTCCATCTGCTTTTGACTTGAATTCCTTCAAAAGGGAGGTTTTAAGACACTTATCCTTCAACTTTTGACTACCGCTTTGGACCCTGTTTTGGGACTAGCATCTCAGTGAGCATTTTTTTTATTGGATTTTTTTTTTTTTTTTTTGCTCTTGGCCAGTGTCTCTCCTAAATATATATATATATATATATATATATATATATATATATATATATATATATATATATATATATATATATATATATATATATATATATATATATATTTTCTCTCTCTCTCTCTCTTTCTTTCTTTGTTTCCCGAATATTGGTGACACCCTGTACAGCTGGGTCACCGTAACCTAATGAGAACAGTTATCTATCAATTTTTCATCATATCTTGTCATTATAAACTTATGAATAATCTATTCCTCACAATTTTCAGTGAAGCAGAAGATGACCACACAAGAGCAGACATCAATATGTAAATAATTAATCAGATATATGGACATATGGATTTTTATTCTTTTTCCAAATTTTTTGTCATTTCTACTTACAATAAGCTTTCAGAAGCTCAAGAAGCTTCCTATTCAAACGTAATATATATATATATATATATATATATATATATATATATATATATATATATATATATATATATATATATATATATATATATATATATATATATATATATATTTATTTATTTATTTATTTTTTAGATCTCTTAATGAAAACTCAGACATCAGATGTCTTCTGAAATGCCTTCACACACCACCTGACATGGCTTATCAGTAACAACAAACACTTTCATGAACTCCCAGAAATACCACTCATACCACCTAACCAGAAACAATGGACTACATGGGGATGTCTTAATCTTCGTTTCAAACACCCTGAAATGCTAGCAAATTGAGTAATTAACAATTATATATCAAGACAAAAAATACCGTAAAAAAAAAACTTTAACTCACTAGATAAGATATATTATTAATTACTGTCTATGGACCAAACAATAATAAGCACGTAGCGTTTGGAAAATTTACCCATGTAATGAATTCACTTCTACAAGATGTAATGAAAAATAATAACATGGTATTTATAGGGGACTTTAATGTAAGCTTAGTGGTTGTCTTCGCGACCTTCTACAGGGAAGAGGTCACTGCGCACGCTCCGGTCCCCTACTCCGCTTCGCTTCGCATCATTGCTAAGTGTTGATTTTTACCCTCAGTACCCACACCCTTTACTTTCTCGGTATTCACAGAACAATTCACACAAACACAGTGATAGACTCCGAATATCCGATATCCGATATCCGAATTTTGTGGTCGGGCCCATGATTCACGGAAACGTTTGTGTATGCCTGGTGGACGTCTAGACGTCGTCACGGTAGCATACGATAAGGCAGCCAGCGGAGCGGAAAATAATGCCCTTTTTGTCATCCACGCAGGTACTAATGGCGTTAAGAACACCAGATCCAAGGAGCTGATGGAGAAGTACAGAAGAATGACTCAGCGGTACAAGACTAAATTTGAAAATGCTTTTGTTTCAGGCATCCTTCAACGGACCAGAGCACCAACCATTTTCTATGATAGAGACTTTAGCACAAACGGCCGACTAAGGTCTCTCTGCGCAGATGGTGTGGATTACGTGAGCCTCTGAGACGACTTTTATAATTAATCCTTCCTATTCCTGGAGGACGGATTGTACCTCAACGGGGAGAGAGCAGCACGACTCGGGAGGCTGCTAAAAAAAAAAAAAATAATAATAATAATAATAATAATAATAATAATGGAGTGGGCGAGTAGACCTCCTTCAATCGTCTACACGGCGAGAGGAAGTGGTCCTCGCACGCCTAAGGATGGGCTGCATCCTCCCTACACATAGCCATACATAGCCAACGCCTTCCCACCACATTGTACCGCCTGTAACGTTACCCTTACTATCGAGCACATCCTGCTTCACTGTGTGCATTATCGTGAGAAGAGGAGCCCCTTGCCAGTTTACTGCCGGGGCCACGGCCTACTAATGCAGACCGACTACCCTTATGGTTGATGAACACCAGGATATGGTCGATAGAGTGATGATTTTCCTGACTGAGACCAATTTAATCATAGACCTGTTTTTCACTTGTATATATTGTTACGAAAGCACAAACCTCAGCACTCCCGTAGACGCCCACAATTCCCCGACAGTCAGGACAGCACTCGGGAACACCAGCAGGCTAGACAAGAGATGCTAAGGGTACCACGTCCCACGTGATTCACGCACAGCCAGACAGAGCGGGTAGACAAACAGTGGGCAACACTTTCTTCCTTTACTAGTTCCGTTAGTTACAGGCAGTTACAGACACAGGCAGGGACAGTCAAACTCTTCAGGCTCACGCAACAGGCACTCGGCACGGAGGACACGCAAAGACAAGTTATCCAGAGCGGGGCCAACAACACACTGCCCAGTCACTGCAGTCACGCGACTTCTCTCCCGCCATCCATGCACCACTGCCAGACACCAGGCACAGCTGACACACACACACGCACGTCACACACTCAATCCCACAGAAAGAAATAAAGGCAACTTAGACTAAACAACAATAATACCCGGGCGTTACATCACCCCCTCCTTTACAAAAAGGTCGACCCGACCTTGCTTCTCCTTATATCTCTCCTCAGAGTCAATCAACACAAAATCATCATAACGCCGTGGGCGGCGTCTGTCCCTGCGCGGCCGAGTGGGCTGAGGTTCCTCTGCTGGCTCTGAGTCGCGGCCGTCGCCCACCCCTGACTCCTCAGCCTCGGCCTCCTCTGGCTCGCTGGGGGTGGTGACAGCTGTCTCCGGGGACTCGTCGATTTCCTCGGCAGCAGAATCGGCATCATCGCCGCCACCTCCCCCGAAGCCCCAAGTGTAGTGCCCAGGACCGTGATAGCGCCACAGACGGTCCACATGCACAATGGAAGGGCGACGGCGTCCACGCTGGATTTTGTACGTCACCCCCGAGATCACGGCGATGACAGTGTAAGGCCCCTCCCAGGGGCTCTGGAGTTTCGGAGAGAGGCCACGCCGGCGGCGAGGATTATGCAGCCACACTTTCTCGCCTACCGCGTAACTCGCCTCCCTCACTCGCCGGTCGTAAAGACCTTTCATGGCCTGACTCGCTGCCCTCAACTTGCCTCTCACCCGGTGGTGTACCTCCGCGAACCGCTCCTGCAGGGCGGCTGCGAACCCAGAGGTGACTGTGGGGAGGTCAACATCAGGAGGGCGCCCCGTGGCCAGGTCAATAGGAAGGCGGAGCTCCCGGCCAAACATCAGCTGGGAGGGCGAGTGATCGGTGGCTTCATGGACGGCGGAACGGTATGCCATCAGCATCGCCGGCAGCTTGACGTCCCAGTCCTCCTGCCCCGCCCCACAATACTTGGCCAACTGTTGAACTAGCGTCCTATTGAAACGTTCAACCATGCCGTCAGACTGTGGGTGGAGCGGGGTGGTACGCGTCTTATAAATCCCCATCAAGTCACAGCACTCGCTGAATACACGAGACTCAAATTCACGGCCCTGATCGGAGTGCAGCTCGACGGGCACGCCAAACCTAGAGAAGAACTGGTCGACTAGTACACTCGCCACAGTCTCTGCCTCATGATTGGGGATAGCATACGCCTCTGGCCACTTAGTGAAATAATCCATGGCTACACAAATGTACCGGTTCCCGCGGGGAGTGAGGGGAAACGGGCCGGCAATGTCCACTGCCACCCGCTCCATCGGTGCCCCTACATTGTACAACTGCAGTGGGGCCCGGTTACGGTGCGCTGGGCCCTTTTTAGCGCTGCACACGTCACAGGCCCGGCACCATTCCATCACGTCACTGCGCATTCCTCCCCAATAGAACCGCTGGCGGAGGCGTTGAAGGGTACGCTTTTCGCCTACGTGGCCACTCGTCACACCCGCGTGCACTTCCTTCAATAGTTCCGGCCGCATAGTACGAGGCACTACCACAAGCCAGGCGTCTCTGCCCATCCCGCCTATCGCCTCCCACCTTTTCACTAACACCCCGCTCTCGTCAATTGATAGCGTCTCCCACTGGCTTACCAAACACTTAGCGGCGGGGCTTTCAGCCGCCACTACCTGCCAGCTGGGGCGCTCGTCGCTGGCTTCTAGCCAACGCACGACGGGGGCTAGATCGGGGTCACTGCGCTGCGCCACACGCCACCGCTCATTGCACTCGGCGGTGTTTGCAGGCACACGTAAACGGCGGCACACTGTGTCCAACACCCCAGGAGCGCCAGGTGAGGAGGCCTCACACGGGCTGGGCTCCCTGGCGGTGCAGTGTGAGCAACTAGCCTCACACGGGCGTCGGCTCAGGGCGTCAGCATTGTTGTGCACGCGTCCTGGGCGGTGAACGATCCGGTAGTTATACTGCTCCATGCGCCCCAACCACCTCGCCAACTGTCCCTCCGGCCCCTTAAGCGTCTTTAACCACTTCAGGGCGGCATGGTCAGTACGGACGGTAAACTCGGCGCCGTACAGGTAGGGGTGGAAGTGTTCGAACGCTTTCACTACGGCCAACAACTCTTTCCTGGTTACACAGTAGTTGCGCTCTGGTTTACTAAACTTGCAGCTGTAGTAAGCCACTACGTGTTCCTTGCCGTCCTTTACCTGCGACAGCACAGCCCCGACGCCCTCGGCACTGGCGTCGGTGTCAAGCAGGTAGGGCAGCTTCGGGTCAGGGTAAGGCAAGACGGGCGCCTCCACAAGCGCCGCCTTCAAGCTGTCAAAGGCCGCCTGACATGCCTCATCCCAGCGGAAGCTCGCCCCCTTCTTGGTGAGACGGTTAAGAGGAGCAGCTAAGGTGGCAAAGTTGGGCACGAAACGGCGGTAATACGTGCAGAGGCCCAAGTAGCTCCTCACTTCAGCTACGTTGGAGGGAGTGGGCCAGTCAGCCACCGCTGCCACCTTGCCAGGGTCGGTGCGCACGCCACCACTGCTGACGACATGTCCCAGGAACGGCACCTCATGCTGGAAGAGGAGGCACTTCTTGGGGCTAAGCTTGAGATTGGCCTTCCTCAGGCGCTGCAGAACCTCCTCCAGCCTCCCCAGCTCCTGCTCGAAGGTGCTCCCGAAGACTATCACGTCGTCCAGATATACGAGTGCCGTTTTCCACTGCAGGCCGTCTAGCACTCGCTCCATCAGCCGCTCAAAACAGCCCGGGGCGTTGCAGAGGCCAAATGGCATGACGTTAAACTGCCACAGGCCCTGCCCGAAAGAGAAGGCCGTCTTAGGCTTGTCCTCCTCCGCCATCTCCACCTGGTGGTACCCTGACTTCAGGTCAAGTGTACTGAACCAGCAGGCCCCGACCAGAGCGTCCAGCGTGTCGTCTATCCTCGGCAGGGGGTAAGAGTCCTTCACCGTCACGTCGTTCAGGGCCCGGTAGTCCACACAGAAGCGCTGCGTTCCATCTTTCTTCTTTACCAGGACTACCGCCGACGACCAAGGACTGTCTGATCGCTCGATTACCCCTTGCGTGGCCAGGTCGTTCACTGCACGCTGCATTTCTTCGCGCCTTGCTGGTGCGATGCGTCGGGGTGGGCTCTTGACCGGTGCGTGGGTGCCAGTGTTGATCGTGTGTTTCACCAGTGACGTGCGACCCAAGTCCGAGGCGCTCTGGCTGAACACATCGGCGTACCGGCCCAGGGTGTCACACACGAGCTCCGTCTGCGCCTCCGTCAGATTGACAGCGCTCCGGGTCGCTAGATCCTCCAGGAAGCTCGGCAGCGGGGCTCCCTCGGCCGCCCGCTCACCCTGCGGCGGTGCCTCGGCACGCTGCACCTCCACGCACTCGCCCACCGCTGTTCCGGCGGGTATGTTGCGAGCCTCGTCGGAGAAGTTAGCCAGTAAGACAGTGACTACCTTCTCCCCCGCTTGCACGAGGCTCCTTCCGACTGCCACTCCGTCAGCCAGTCGACAGTCGCTGGCTGGTTCCACTAGACTAGGCCCTCCGTGCTCTGCATCGGCCGTGCGAGTCGACACTGTACTCGACACTCAGAGCGCGGGGCCAACTGCATCCGCCGTGTCGTCACTACCTCCGACCGGCCGACCTCCGGAAGGAAAGGCACATCGTATCCACATACCTTTATCACCTTCCGTCCAAAGTCTACGCAGGCCCTGGTCTTCTTCAGGTAGTCGTAACCCAGCAGACACTCTTCCTCCAGCTCGGCAACATACACGGGCAGGTTCACCTCCGCGCTGCCGACACTTATTCGAACGTCTACTGGGCCTTGCAACGGCATGCAGTCCCCCGTTACTCCACACAGCCTGTCCACGGTGCACGGGAGCCACTCAGCACTTACCAGCCTCCGCTGCACGATGGTGCGCTCAGCCCCGCTGTCAATGGTCATGCAGCAAGGCCTTCCATCAACCGCACCTCGTACCTGCACTGCGCTGACGGTGAGGTGGCACTTTACACAGCACGGGGCATTGGCACCTTGGCAGGCTGTGAGGTCGCCCCCTCCTCCAGCCCGCTGCTGTTTTCCGCCTCAGCAACCTCCTTGGGCTTGGGGGAGGCGCTGGAGCGGTGGCCCGATTTGCCGCATGCGGCGCAGCACGTCTGGAAGGCTTTGGAGTTAGACCGATCGAGGGAGCGCGTCCTTCGTCCCCTCGGACATTGGCTGCGTCTATGGCCTCTCACACTGCAGCCCCAACAGCGGCCGGCGAACTCGGACGGGTTCGCCTCCCGTGACGCCGCCTTGTGCTCCACCTTCGCCTTCCGGCCCCGTACCTCACCGCGAGGCTGGGCAAGAGAAGAGAGGCTGGTCGTCGTCTGTAGGAAGGCCTCAAACTCCATAGCCCGTGCCAACGCCACCTGCACGTCAGCTGGGTGTGCCTGCTTCACATAGATTTGGAGCTGGTGGTCCTGGAGGGCGTCTACGAACGCGTCGCGCGCCAGAACAACGACCATGTCCTCGGCCGCGCTTGGATACGCCCTCCTCACCAGCCCTTCTACGTCCTGCGCCAGCTGGGAAAGGGTTTCGTCCTTCTCTCGCGTCCTCTTCTTAAGCTGGGCGCGGTATACCTCCGCCTGATGACGGTGTCCGAAACGTCGCCGCAAAGTTTCGGACACTGCTGCGTATGAGGTGCGCTGGCTGGCAGGGAGATGACCCAGCACTTCCAACGCCGGGCCTCGCAGCGCTGTCGCTAGTTGCAGGGCCTTCTCTGCCTCCCCCCAGCCCTGGGCCAAGGCCAGCATATCGAACTGGGCGACGTAAGACTCCCAGCTGACCTTACCATCGTACTCCGCTGGCTTGCGTCTCACGTGACGAGGTGACGAGCGGGCTGCCTTAGGGCTCGGGGGCGGGGAGGCGGCACGGGGAGGTGAGCCCGGCGGTGTAGGGGGCAGGCTAAGCCCTGCCCTCCTGTCCCGGGTGGGCGGCCAGCCCCCAACGGCCATCTCGGGTGCTTCCCAAGGACCTGCTTCCCCCACAGGGCCCCATCCAAGGCCCCCAACAGCAGGTGGGGCTGAGGCCACACTCCCTTCAGGTCCTGGGCTAGTCACGGGAGGCCAGGCGGGGGTTGCGGGCAGCTGTACACCTCCCGCCAAGACGCCACGTGGCGGCCACGCGCCCTGCCGCCAAACACTCGCGCCCTCACGCAGGTCTGCCACCTCTTCCCGCAAGGCTTGGAGTTCACTTTTTACCTCCTGTTTCACTGCCTCACACGAGCGATCAGTATACGCCTGCGTTTCAGCCCTCAGAGAACCTAGGCTGCTTTGCAGGGCTTCCATCAGTCGTTCAGTTTGGGCAGCTTGTGTTGCCACGGTTTGCTCGTGCCTTTCCTCCTGCTTCTGAGCCATACTCGCCAGTTGGGACATGAGGAGGTCCATCTGGGTGGGCTTCTCGTCACCAGCATCACTAGAGTCGTGACTAGACCCACTCAGTCCCTCACACTGGTCAGCAGCACCACTCTCGCCCGCCATTTTGTCTACCACCTTGTCTGCCATGGTTTCTCCACTCGAGTCACGTAGGTCTGTACGAGCACACACTTAGCATCCCACTCCTGACGCCATTGTTACGAAAGCACAAACCTCAGCACTCCCGTAGACGCCCACAATTCCCCGACAGTCAGGACAGCACTCGGGAACACCAGCAGGCTAGACAAGAGATGCTAAGGGTACCACGTCCCACGTGATTCACGCACAGCCAGACAGAGCGGGTAGACAAACAGTGGGCAACACTTTCTTCCTTTACTAGTTCCGTTAGTTACAGGCAGTTACAGACACAGGCAGGGACAGTCAAACTCTTCAGGCTCACGCAACAGGCACTCGGCACGGAGGACACGCAAAGACAAGTTATCCAGAGCGGGGCCAACAACACACTGCCCAGTCACTGCAGTCACGCGACTTCTCTCCCGCCATCCATGCACCACTGCCAGACACCAGGCACAGCTGACACACACACACGCACGTCACACACTCAATCCCACAGAAAGAAATAAAGGCAACTTAGACTAAACAACAATAATACCCGGGCGTTACAATATTATATAATTTATTTGTACTCTGCTTTGTACTATGTATTGTATATACACACTTACAGTAAGAAAAGAAATACAATATATAAATAAAAGTATGTGAGTGCGTATGAACTATGTACTGCGTGGTCTTAATATGAAAGTATTTCCCTTTTATGTATATTCATAATTAGTAATGCATTGT
Organism: Scylla paramamosain; assembly: GCF_035594125.1. Classification (NCBI taxonomy): domain Eukaryota; kingdom Metazoa; phylum Arthropoda; class Malacostraca; order Decapoda; family Portunidae; genus Scylla; species Scylla paramamosain. The sequence goes on from NC_087186.1 coordinate 1,420,503, forward strand.
AGCCTCTCCATCTGTGTACATTTTTTTTTTTTTTTATGTAGGAAGGACACTGGCCAAGGGCAACAAAAATCCAATAAAAAAAAAAAATATGGCCACTGAAATGCCAGTTCCATAAAAGGGTCAAAGAAGTGATCAAAAATTGATGAATATGTGTCTTGAAACCTCCCTCTTGAAGGAATTCAAGTCATAGAAATGTGGAAATACAAAAGCAGGCAGGGAGTTCCAGAGTTTACCAGAAAAAGGGATGAATGATTGAGAATACTGATTAACTTTTGCGTTAGAGAGGTGGACAGAATAGGGGTGAGAGAGAGAAGAAAGTCTTGTGCAGCTAGGCCGCGGAAGGAGGGGAGGCATGCAGTTAGCAAGATCAGAAGAGCAGTTAGCAGAAAATAGCGGTAGAAGACAGCTAGATATGCAATATTGCAGCGGTGAGAGAGAAGCTGAAGACAGTCAGTTAGAAGAGAGGAGTTGATGACACGAAAAGCTTTTGATTCCACCCTGTCTAGAAGATCAGTATGAGTGGAACCCCCCAGACATGTGAAGCATACTCAATACATGGACAGATAAGGCCCTTGTATAGAGTTAGCAGCTGGGGGGGGGGGTGAGAAAAACTGGTGGAGACGTCTCAGAACACCTAACTTCATAGAAGCTGTTTTAGCTAGAGATGAAATGTGAAGTTTCCAGTTCAGATTATCAGTAAAGGACAGACTGAGGATGTTCAGTGTAGAAGAGGGGGACTGTTGAGTGTCATTGATGAAGAGGGGATAGTTGTCTGGAAGGTTGTGTCGATTTGATAGATGGAGGAATTGAGTTTTTGAGGCATTGAACAATACCAAGTTTGCTCTGCCCCAATCAGAAATTCTAGAGAGATCAGAAGTCAAGTGTTCTGTGCCTTCCCTGCGTGATATGTTTACCTTCTGAAGGGTTGGACGTCTATGGAAAAGTGCAGGGTAGTACCATCAGCGTAGGAGTGGATAGGACAAGAAGTTTGGTTTAGAAGATCATTAATGAATAATAAGAAGAGAGTGGGTGACAGGACAGAACCCTGAAAAACACCGCTGTTAATAGATTTAGGAGAAGAACAGTGACTGTCTACCACAGCAGCAATAGAACAGTCAGAAAGGAAACTTGAGATGAAGTTACAAAAAGGAGGATAGAAACCGTAGGAGGGTAGTTTGGAAATCAGAGCTTTGTCCCAGACTCTGTCAAAAGCTTTTGATATGTCCAAGGCAACAGCAAAAGTTTCACCAAAATCTCTAAAAGAGGATGACCAAGACTAAGCAAGGAAAGCCAGAAGATCACCAGTAGAGCGGCCTTGACGGAACCCATACTGGCGATCAGATAGAAGATTGTGAAGTGATAGATGTTTAAGAATCTTCCTGTTGAGGATAGATTCAAAAACTTTAGATAGGCAGGAAATTAAAGGACGGTAGTTTGAGGGATTAGAACCGTCACCCTTTCTAGGAACAGGTTGAATGTAGGCAAACTTCCAGCAAGAAGGAAAGGTAGATGTTGACAGACAGAGCTGAAATAGTTTGACTAGGCAAGGTGCAGGCACGGAGGCACAGTTTCGGAGAACAATAAGAAAGACCCCATCAGGTCCATAAGCCTTCCAAGGGTTTATGCCAACGAGGGCATGGAAAACATCATTGCGAAGAATTTAAATATGTGGCATGTAGTAGTCAGAGGGTGGAGGAGAGGGAGGAACAAGCCTGGAATCGTCCAAGGAAGAGTTTTTTAGCAAAGGTTTGAGCGAAGAGTTTAGCTTTAGAAATAGATGTGATAGCAGTGGTGCCATCTGGTTGAAATAGAGGAGGGAATAAAGAAGAAGCAAAGTTATTGGAGATATTTTTGGCTAGATGCCAGAAATCACGAGGGGAGTTAGATCTTGAAAGGTTTTGACATTTTCTGTTAATGAAGGAGTTTTTGGCTAGTTGGAGAACAGACTTGGCATGGTTCCGGGCAGAAATATAAAGTGCATGAGATTCTGGTGATGGAAGGTTTAAGTACCTTTTGAGGGCCACCTCTCTATCATGTATAGCACGAGAACAAGCTGTGTTAAACCAATGTTTAGAAGGTTTAAGACGAGAAAAAGAGTGAGGAATGTATGCGTCCATGCCAGACACTATCACCTCTGTTATGCACTCAGCACACAAAGACGTGTCTCTGACACGGAAGCAGTAGTCATTCCAAGGAAAATCAGCAAAATACCTCCTCAGATCCCCCCAACTAGCAAAGGCAAAACGCCAGAAACACCTTCGCTTAGCGGGATCCTGAGAAGGGATTGGAGTGATAGGACAAGATAAAGATATGAGATTGTGATCGGAGGAACCCAACGGAGAAGAAAGGGTGACAGTATAAGCAGAAGGATTAGAGGTCAGGAAAAGGTCAAGAATGTTGGGCGTATCTCCAAGACGGTCAGGAATACGAGTAGGGTGTTGCACCAATTTCTCTAGGTCATGAAGGATAGCAAAGTTGTAGGCTAGTTCACCAGGATGGTCAGTGAAGGGAGAGGAAAGCCAAAGCTGGTGGTGAACATTGAAGTCTCCAAGAATGGAGATCTCTGCAAAAGGGAAGAGGGTCAGAATGTGCTCCACTTTGGAAGTTAAGTAATCAAAGAATTTCTTATAGTCAAAGGAGTTAGGTGAGAGGTATACAGCGCAGATAAATTTAGTATGAGAGTGACTTTATAGTCGTAGCCAGATGGTGGAAAACTCGGAAGATTCAAGAGAGTTGGCACGAGAGCAGGTTAAGTCATTGCACACATAAACGCAGCATCCAGCTTTGGATCGAAAATGAAGATAGAGAAAGTAGGAGGGAACAGAAAAGGGGCTACTGTCAGTTGCCTCAGACACCTGAGTTTCAGTGAGGAAAAAGAAGATGAGTTACCCTCTCACCCCCTTTTCCCTGCCCTGACAAAGGACAATAACTTTATGACAGGATTACGAACCCCGTATAAATGAAGCGTGTGTGAAGGAGTGAATGTTTATTTCTTGCATTGTATATCTAAAATAAATTAATAACACCTAGGAAAAAAAATAATAAAAACTACAAAAGCTTAGAAATAGAGTAAAATGGAAATAAAAGAAAATTACTAAAAACGAATAAAAATAAAAAGAATAAAAAATAAAATGTCCTAATGCTCATTCAGGGTGATGGCAAAAAATAAATAAATAAATAAAATAAAGAAATAAAGAAATAAAGAAATAAAGAAGAGCAACCTCAGTTCACCTGAAGCTTTCTGCGAAACTAATCGGGAATTAATAATAATAATAACATTAATAATAATAATAATAATAATAATAATAATAATAATAATAATAATAATAATAATAATAATAATAACAATAACAATAAAAATAACAACAACAATATTAATAATATAATAATAATAATAATAATAATAATAATAATAATAATAATGATAATAATAATAATATTAATAATAATCATTTATCATCATCATCACCATGATAATAATAATAATAATAATAATAATAAAATTAATAATAATAATAATAATAATAATAATAATAATAATAATAATTATTATTATTATTATTATTATTATTATTATTATTATTATTATTATTATTATTATTATTATTATTATTATTATTATAAATAGCAATAATAGTTGTAAGGTTAAGAATATTCCACAAAGAAAGCCATCGTAACTTTTGTCCAATATGGTTTTCGTCCTAAATTAGCTACATAATTAGCAGTCCACCCTTTTTCCTAGACTATATACAATGCAATAAATAATTAATCATTTTAGTTAACAGTTTGTTGCGACCTCACCAAAGCATTTTACACTATTTATTATGCAAATTTATGAAAAAAAAACTACACAACTCTGGAATACGCGGTAATGACTATAACAGACTGAAAAGTTCCCTTATCTTATAGAAAACAATATACAACGAATAACAATGTCTCATCTGCATGCAATAATACTACATGTACTGCGCCCCAACGATCCGTAATTGAGCCCATATATATATATATATATATATATATATATATATATATATATATATATATATATATATATATATATATATATATATATATATATATATATATATATATATATATAGGCAGTACACACCTGCCGAAACGATAATTAATCCCAGTAACTTCTAAAGCACTGTTCAGGGGGTGCAGTGAACTTATCATTAAACCCAGCTGTGACCTCACTGAACCTTTGTGTCTCACAACACAAGGGGGCAGTCACAGCCTGCCCTCTAAAGACAACTCTCTTCCTCCACACAAAACTACAAGCACCTAATAACACACACACCCTTCACTCAAAAATTTTAAAATCATCATGGCGACTCCTACACCAGCCTCGGAGTCCCCATCTGGGGAGGGGAACATAAATGTCCCCAGGTCGGAGTGCCTTTCTGTCGACGACCCTAGGTGTCTTGACACTCCTCTCAACTTTTTCTTCATTAACTTCTGCAACATTCGCGGTCTAAGATCTAATTTTCAATCTGTAGAACACCACCTCTCGTCTTCTAAACCTCATCTTTTCCTCACTGAAACTCAGGTGTCTGAGGCAACTGACAGTAGCCCCTTTTATCCTATCTATCCTCATTTTCGATCCAAAGCTGGATGCTGCGTATATGTCCGCAATGACTTAAACTGCTCTCGTGCCCACGCTCTTGAATCTTACGAGTTTTCCACCATCTGGCTACGACTACAGAGTCACTCTCATACTAAATTTATCTGCGCTGTATACCTCTCTCCTAACTCCTCTGACTATAAGAAATTTTTTGACTACTTAACTTCCAAAGTGGAGCACATTCTGACCCTCTTCCCTTTTTGCAGAGATCTCCATTCTTGGAGACTTCAATGTTCACCACCAGCTTTAGCTTTCCTCTCCCTTCACTGACCATCCTAGTGAACTAGCCTACAACTTTGCTATCCTTCATGACCTAGAGCAATTGGTGCAACACCTTACTCGTATTCCTGACCGTCTTTGAGATACGCCCAACATTCTTGACCTTTTCCTGATCTTTAATCCTTCTGCTAATGCTGTCACTCTTTCTTCTCCGTTGGGCTCCTCCGATCACAATCTCATATCTTTATCTTGTCCTATCACTCCAATACCTCCTCAGGATCCCCCTAAGCGAAAGTGCCTCTGGCGTTTTGCCTCTGCTAGTTGGGGGACCTGAACTGCTAAAAACTCTACCTTGGACGATTCTGGGCTTGTTCCTCCCTCTCCTCCACCCTCTGACTACTTCATGCCACCTATTAAAATTTTTTTTGCAATGATGTTTTACATGCCCTCGCTGACCTAAACCTCGGAAAGCTTATGGACCTGATGGGGTCCCTTCTATTGTTCTCCGAAACTGTGCCTTACGTGCTTGCACCTTGCCTAGTCAAACTCTTTCAGCTCTGTCTGTTAACATCTACCTTTCCTTCTTGCTGGAAGTTTGCCTACATTCAACCTGTTCCTAAAAAGGGTGACCGTTCTAATCCCTCAAACTACCGTCCTATTGCTTTAATTTCCTGCCTATTTAAAGTTTTTGAATCTATCCTCAACAGGAAGATCCTTAAACATCTATCACTTCACAATCTTGTATCTGATCGCCAGTATGGGTTCCGTCAAGGCCGCTCTACTGGTGATCTTCTGGCTTTCCTAACTGAGTCTTGGTCATCCTCTTTTAGAGATTTTGGTGAAACTTTTGCTGTTGCCTTGAATATATCAAAAGCTTTTGATAGTCTGGCACAAAGCTTTGATTTCCAAACTACCCTCCTATGGTTTCTATCCTTCTCTCTGTAACTTCATCTCAAGTTTCCTTTCTGACCGTTCTATTGCTGCTGTGGTAGACAGTCACTGTTCTTCTCCTAAATCTATTATCAGTGGTGTTCCTCAGGGTTCTGTCTTGTCACCCACTCTCTTGCTATTATTCATTAATGATCTTCTAAACCAAACTTCTTGTCCTATCCACTCCTACGCTGATGATACCACCCTGCACTTTTCCACGTCTTTTCATAGACGTCCAGCCCTTCAGGAGATAAACATATCACGCAGGGAAGCCACAGAACGCCTGACTTCTGATTTTTCTAAAATTTCTGATTGGTATTGTTCAATGCCTCAAAAACTCAATTCCTTCATCTATCAAATCGATACAACCTTCCAGACAACTATCTCCTCTTCTTCAATGACACTCAACTGTCCCCCTCTTCTACACTGAACATCCTCGGTCTGTCATTTACTTATAATCTCAACTGGAAACTTCATATCTCATCTCTAGCTAAAACAGCTTTTATGAAGTTAGGTGTTCTGAGACGTCTCCGCCAGTTTTTCTCACCCCCTAGCTGCTAACTCTGTACAAGGGCCTTATCCGTCCATGTATGGAGTATGCTTCACATGTCTCGGGGGGGTTCCACTCATACTGCTCTTCTAGACAGGGTGGAATCAAAAGCTTTTCGTCTTATCAACTCCTCTCCTCTAACTGAATGTCTTCAACCTCTCTCTCACCACCGCAGTGTTGCATATCTAGATGTCTTCTATCGCTATTTTCATGCTAACTGCTCTTCTGATCTTGTTAACTGCATGGTTCCCCTCCTTCCGCGGCTTCGCTGCACAAGACTTTCTTCTTTCTTTCACCCCTATTCTGTCCACCTCTCTAACGCAAGAGTTAACCAGTATTCTCAATCATTCATCCCTTTCTCTGGTAAACCCTGGAACTCCCTGCCTGCTTCTGTATTTCCACCTTCCTATGACTAGAATTCCTTCAAGAGGTAGGTTCCAAGACACTTATCCACCAATTTTTGACCACTGCTTTGACCCTTTTATGGGACTGGCATTTCAGTGGACATTTTATTTGTTAGGTTTTTGTTGCCCTTGGCCAGTGTCCTTCCTACATAAAAAAAAAAAAAAATATATATATATATATATATATATATATATATATATATATATATATATATATATATATATATATATATATATATATATATATATATATATATATATATATATATATATATATATATATATATATATATATATATATATATATATATATATATATATATATATATATATATATATATATATATATATATATATTAAATAAAAAAAAATAGTACTCATACATTAGACGTAGAATTGGGCAAAGTTTCAAGTAGTACAAAATAAATAAAAAAAGAAATGAATAAATAAAAATGAAATAATAAAATAAATAAATTACCCTTAAATACCAATAAAATTTTTTTGTCTACAAAACATTACTCATACATTAAACGTAAAATAGGGGAAAGTTTTTATTATATAAAAAGAAACTATCCTTCAATACAAGTCAGATTAATTTTGTGACTTTTTACCCCACTCATGACTCGACCAGAACAAAAATTAATTACAATAAACAATTATTCGTTAAATACAATTATAATTTTAATTTTCTAGCAATGATAACCACAAATTATGACAGACAGATGGTGTGAGTTACAGAGTAATCCAGTACTTGGATGTGAATTGCTTACAACGACTTTATAATAATTAAATACACAAACATTTCGTGATAATGTTGTGCTGTTTGGGAACACTCATTTAAAACATTCATAGACATTTTTTTTTTATTTTACACACACACAGACAAAAAAAAAATTATGTGCTATATCATGTAAAATATGTTAAGCCATAGAAAAAAAATAAATGAAATAAATAAATAAATAAATGAAAAAAAGAGTAATATATATATATATATATATATATATATATATATATATATATATATATATATATATATATATATATATATATATATATATATATATATATATATATATATATATATATATATATATATATATATATATATATATATATATATATATATATATATATATATATATATATATATATATATATATATATATATATATATATATATATATATATATATATATATATATATATATATATATATATATATATATAGACATAGAGCAATTAAAACTTCCCGACACCTTGAATGTACAGTCAAATTTATTTGTTCGCAATCCAATACACCCATTCCCCAAACATTGTGGCTTTACAAGTTTACACTCATGAATCCCACCATTACCTTAAGAAGACATGACCTGTACTAATGTCAGGTTCCAGAATATCACATTATGCAAATAAAATATTTCATAAGGAGCAGCCATAGCCTGAAGTCAACTACCAAAAGATTACAGAAATGATGCTAATGTCATTTATTTTAATTATAAAGAAAAAAAATAAAGGAAAAAATCCTACCACAATATATATATATATATATATATATATATATATATATATATATATATATATATATATATATATATATATATATATATATATATATATATATATATATATATATATATATATATATATATATATATATATATATATATATATATATATATTGTGTGTGTGTGTGTGTGTCTGTGTGTGTGTGTGTGTGTGTGTGTGTGTGTGTGTGTGTGTGTGTGTGTGTTGTCGTTATATGTAGTATATATATATATATATATATATATATATATATATATATATATATATATATATATATATATATATATATATATATATATATATATATATATATATATATATATATATATATATATATATATATATATATATATATATATATATATATATATATATATATATATATATATATATATATATATATATATATATATATATATATATATATATATATATATATATATATATATATATATATATATATATATATATATATATATATATATATATATATATATATATATATATATATATATATATATATGGGAATGGAAAATGTATTATTTCATAATACTATATGTGTGCATGAGTCCATAAACATCTATACATCCCTTTTGCAGAGATCTCCATTCATGGAGACTTCAATGTTCACCAGCTTTTTTTTTCTTCTCCCTTCACTGACCACCCTTGTGAACTAGCCTTCAACTTTGCTATCCTCCACGACCTAGAGCAGGGGTCGGCAACCTATGGCACGCGTGCCAGACTTGGCACGCAGAGTGCTTGCCTATGGCACGCCACGTGATATGGAGCAAAAAAAAAAAAAGTAAAGCAACGAAATAATGAGAGAGAGAGAGAGAGAGAGAGAGAGAGAGAGAGAGAGAGAGAGAGAGAGAGAGAGAGAGAGAGAGAGAGAGAGAGAGAATGTGTATTGTACATCCTTACAATTATGATTTAAATTTTCGTATGATTCTAAATAATTCTTTCTTTTGATATATTAAAATGATTAAATTAAAACGAAAATGTTTTGTACCCGCGATGAGGTGTACGTGAGCACAGCGAGATGTAGACGAGTATGAGACACGTTGGCCCCCGCCGCTGGTGACGCATCAGTCAAGCAGCGCTGCTATTTCAGTGACTATTTAGCTGCCCTGAGTGACGCTCTTGCTAGTTACTCTCACCATGGCTACTGCGAAAAAAGTCAAACTTGATGTCCGATCATTTCAGTCATCATGGACAAATGACTTTGGATTTATTCAACAGAATGATCGTGCTGTGTGTGCTCTCTGCTGCGAAAATGTCGTGTGCCGCACATCTAGTGTTAAAAGACACTTTGAAACAAAACACGAGAAGACTTTCAAGGACAGTGCAGACAAGACTGAAGCGATTAAGAAAGCAGTATCCCGCTATGAGAAACAAAGTAATGTGTTTAAGAATCTGAGTGCTAGCAAAATCAATGCAACTGAGGCCAGTTACAAACTAGCTCTGTGTATTGCCAAGCATGGAAAGCCTTTTACTGATGGAGATTTCATAAAAGCAGCTTTCCTAGAGTGCTCTGAGGTGCTTTTTGATGGCATATCAAACAAACACATGATCATCTCAAGGATAAAAGATATTCCTGCCTCAGCTAGGACCGTGGAGAGACGTATTTCTGAAATGGCTGCTAATGTAGGTGAGCAACAAACTGTTGCTTTAACAACTACACCTGTGTTCAGTGTGGCCCTGGATGAAAGCGTGGATATAAATGACATTCCCCGCCTGGCTGTTTTTGCCAGGTACAGTGACACAGAGATACACGAGGAGCTGTGCTGTCTTCAACCTATGTATGGCACTACCAAGGGGGAGGACATACTGAAGACATTCACTGACCATTTTGAGGAGAGAGGGGTTGACATAAGAAAGATTTTTGCAGTTACAACAGATGGTGCCCCTGCTATGGTAGGAAAAAACAAGGGTTTTACCAAGCTTGTTGAGGATAAAATTGGACACCCCATTTTGAAATTGCACTGCATAATTCATCAAGAAAATTTATGTGCCAAAATCTCGAACTCTGATCTCAACAAGGTGATGGCTACTGTAACAAAAGTAGTGAATTTTGTTGTTGCACACTCTTCTCTTACGCACAGGCAGTTTCAAGCTTTCCTTGAAGAGGTGGACAGTGCTTACAAAGATATACCCTTGCACAGCAGTGTTAGGTTGCTAAGCTGTGGGAAGGTATTGGAGAGATTTGTGGAATGCTTTGATGAAGTCAAGCTTTTCTTAACAGAAAAAGGCCAAGGCTACCCTGAGCTGGAGGACAGAGACTGGATTGTGAAACTTATGTTTCTCTCAGACATCACCAAACATCTAAATGACCTCAGTCTTCTCTTGCAAGGTGCAGGAAAAACAGTGATGGACTTGTATGATACTTGGAAGGCATTTGTTGCAAAGCTTGCAGTTTACTCATCAGATATTAAAAATGGTTCTTTCCGTTACTTCAAAAACTTGAAAAACTTATCTGCAACTCATCCTATCAACACTACTGATCTTCAGGTGTACATGCAAGAATTGAAATCTGAGTTCTCAATCAGATTTAAAGATTTCCAAAACATCGGCCCAGTGTTTTCCTTTTTAATCAGACCAGACACGTTTAGATACAGTGAGTTGGACGCATCTCTTTTTGAGTGGATGGAAACTGAGGAGTTGCAAATGCAGTTAATTGACTTTCAGGCATCATCATTGTGGTCAGCTAAATTTAAGGATCTTCGAGAAATATTGGAAACTAGTACGACTGATCATGCAGCCTCCATATTAAGTTCCTGGACATCACTGCCTGATAAATTCAGTTGCATGAAGAAAGTAGCTTTTGCATTGCTATCAGCATTTGGATCTACATATCAGTGCGAGCAGATATTTTCACACATGAAGCACATCCTCAATCCCCATCGCAGCAACCTTACAACGGATCATTCTGAGGGTTGTGTAAAGCTCAAGGTGTCCAGATATTCACCTGAAATTTCAACTTTGGCCAAAGGGAAGCAAGGGCAAGGATCGCATTAATAATGTGAGTACAATTTTAAAATAAAGAAGTATATTTTTAGTTACTAAGAATAATAAATGCTACAAAAAATGTCACATTTATGTTATGTATATGGAGAAAAATACATTTTACTTTAATTACAATGGTCACTACATACTCAGTCATAGTGTATAATTATGATTTTCATTTTCGTAGGCTACATATAGGGCTGAAAAAATAACATTTGGCACGCAAGGTAGTAAAAAAGTGGCATGAATTATAAACTGGCACACTATGTTCAAAAGGTTGCCGACCCCTGACCTAGAGCAATTGGTGCAACACCCTACTCGTATTCCTGACCGTCTTGGGGATAAGCCCAACATACTTGACATTTTCCTGACCTCTGATCCTTCTGCTTATGCTGTCACTTTTTTCTTCTCCATTGGGCTCCTCCGATCACAATCTCACATCTGTATCTTGTCCTATCGCTCCAATCCCTCCTCAGGTTCCACCTAAGCGAAGGTACCTCTGGCGTTTTGCTTCTGCTAGTTGGTGGGACCTGAGGAGGTAATTTTCCTTGGAATGACTACTGCTTCCGTGTCAGAGACCCGTCTTTGTGTGCAGAGCGCATAACAGAGGTGATATTGTTTGGCATGGAGGCGTACATTCCTCACTTTTTTTCTCGACCTAAACCTTCCAAACTTTGGTTTAACACAACTTGTTCTCGTGCTATACATGATAGAGAAATGGCCCACAAAAGGTACTTCAGCATTTCATCACCAGAATCTCATGCACTTTATATTTCTGCCCGGAACCATGCCAAGTATGTTCTCCAACTAACCAAAAACTCCTTCATTAACAAAAAGTGTCAAAGCATTTCAAGATCTAACTCACCTCGTGACTTCTGGCATCTAGCCAAAAATATATCCAATAACTTTGCTTCTTCTTTCCCTCCTTTATTTCAACCAGATTGCACCACTGCTATCATATCTATTTCTAAAACTGAAATCTTCGCTCAAACCTTTGCTAAAAGCTCTACCTTGGACGATTAAGGGCTTGTTCCTCCCTCTCCTCCACCCTCTGACTACTTCATGCTAGCTATTATAATTCTTCGAAATGATTTTGTCCATGCCCTTGCAGTTCTAAACCCTCGGAAAGCTTATGGACCTGATGGGGCCCCTCCTATTGTTCTTCGAAACTATACCTCCGTGCTTGCACCTTGCCAAGTCAAACTGTTTCAGCTCTGTCTGTCAACATCTACCCTTCTTTCTTGCTGGAAGTTTGCCTACATTCAGCCTGTTCCTAAAAAGGGTGACTATTCTAATCCCTCAAACTACCGTCCTATTGCTTTATTTTCCTTCCTATCTAAAGTTTTGAATCTATCCTCAACAGGAAGATTCTTAAACATCTATCACTTCACAACCTTCTATCTGATCGCCAGTATGGGTTCCGTCAAGGCCACTCTACTGGTGATCTTCTGGCTTACCTTACTGAGTCTTGGCCATCCTCTTTTAGAAATTTTGGTGAAATTTTTGCTGTTGCCTTGGACATATGAAAAGCTTTTGATAGAGTCTGCCATAAAGCTTTGATTTCCAAACTACTCTCCTACGGCTTCTATCCTTCGCTCTGAAACTTCATCTCAAGTTTCCTTTCTGACCGTTCTATTGCTGCTGTGGTAGACGGTCACTGTTCCTCTCCTAATTCTATCAACAGTGGTGTTTCTCAGGGTTTTGTCTTTTCACCCACTCCCTTCTTATTATTTATTAATGATCTTCTAAACCAAACTTCTTGTCCTATCCACTCCTACGCTGATGATACCATGCACTTTTCCACGTCTTTTCATAGTTGTCCAGCTTTTCAGGGGGTAAATATTGCACGCAGGGAAGGCACAGAACGCTTGACTTCTGATCTTTCTAAAAATTTCTGATTAGGGCAGAGCAAGCTTGGTATTGTCCAATGCCTCAAAAACTCAATTCCTTCATCTATCAACTCGACACAACCTTCCAGACAACTATCCCCTCTTCTTCAGTGACACTAAACTGTCCCCCTCTTTTACACTGAGCATCCTCTGTCTGTCCTCTATTTATAATCTGAACTGGAAACTTCACATCTCATCTCTAGCTAAAACAGCTCCTTAGAAGTTAGGTGTTCTGAGATGTCTTCGCCAGTTTTTCTCACCCCTCCCGCTCCTAACTCTGTACATGGGCCTTATCCGTCCATGTACAGATTATGCTTCACATATCTTGGTGGGTTGCACTTATACTGGTCTTCTAGACGGGGTTGGAATCAAAAGCTATTCGTCTCATCAACTCCTCTCCTCTAACTGACTGTCTTCAGACTCTGTCTCACCGCCGTAATGCTGCATCTCTATCTGTCTTCTACCGCTATTTTCATGCTAACTGCTCTTCTGATCTTGCTAACTGCATGCCTCCCCTCCTCCCTCGCCCTCGGTGCAGAAGACTCTTCTTTCTCTCACCCCTATTCTGTCCAGCTTTCTAACGCAAGAGTTAACCAGTATTCTCAGTCATTCACCCCTTTCTCTGGTAAACTCTGGAACTCCCTACCTGCTTCTGTATTTCCACTTTCCTATGACTTAAATTCCTTCAAGCGGGAGGTTTCAAGACACTTATCCATCAGTTTTTGACTACTGGTTTGATCCTTTTATATGACTGGCATTTCAGTGGGCATTTTTTTTTTATTGGATTTTTGTTGTCCTTGACCAGTGTCCCTCTTACATAAAAAAATAATAAAATAAAATGGATGTTTATGAATCGTTTATGTCCGTAGATTGTTGTTTATGAGAAGATATACATCAAAAGTTAGCCATGCAGATTTATGAGTATATATATATATATATATATATATATATATATATATATATATATATATATATATATATATATATATATATATATATATATATATATATATATATATATATATATATATATATATATATATATATATTTTTTTTTTTTTTTTTTTTTTTTTTTATTTATTTATTTTTATTTTTTTTTTTTTTTTTACATGTGTTTCAGTTACCAGTTGGAACCTTATTAATTTTGTTCTTAGCAAGAAATACAGTGCAAGTAAGTTACTGGATGTAATGCATGCTTTTCTTCATTTCATGCTTGAAATGAAGTCAAGCAGCCACTGGAAGTGTTGTGGATAGATCTAATATGTAAAAGGATTATAGGTTATTTTTTATAAAGATATGGTTTTATTATTATTATTTTTTTTTTATTATTTATGTTGCTCATTATTTAGGAAGATATGACATCTAGCTTGTGTGTCTATTTGTAATATTACACAAATTATTAATTGCATCTTTATTCAGTATAGGACCTTTAAATGAATCAGAAAGTGGCCATAAATACATATTTGTATTTTGTGAAACACTTCACCAAGTCTGTGGATATCAGTCCATTAAGAGATAAAACGGCTGCCAGAATTAGTCGCTGCATCATCCTACCATTAATATTCAAGATCTTCATTCCATTGCATGTATAATCCTTTTAAATGTCCAACAAAAAAAAAAAAGATGCCTGCATGAAGGTATGTTTAATAACTACTGTATACCATGTAGGACATACTACACAATTCTTTTCAACTTGCATGCAAAAATGGGCCAAGGAAGTATTTATTTATCTGCTTTTAGACTGGAACCACTACAAAGACTCCTGACAGATCAGGGAAAAAAAGTTTAGTGCCAAGGTACAGTACAGAGTATTTTTTTTTTTTATAACATTAATTAATAGTATGTATTAAGGCACTATATACACTTCTGGATATAAGTCATGATGCAGCAAATACTACGGCAAACATTTTGGCCAAGTTCGTTGCCAAGCTTTTTGGCCAAGCTCTTCTTTTGTAGTTCCCTACATAAATAAACTTTTTTTAATGCCGCCTCCATATGAAATTATAATCAGAGAGTCATAAAACCTCATTTTTGGAAAAAAAAAAAAAATATATAGATAAATAAAATAAATAAATAAATAAATAAATAAATAAATAAATAAAATAAAAAAAAAATAAATAATAATAGGCAGATAGTAAATAAGTAGATATTTCTTATGTTTCTTTTCATCCAGCTTATTCAAGACATCTGCAAAACATTCCATATCTGGCATTCAGTTACCAGTTCATATCAGTCTCAGACTGAAAGGACAAAACTAAACTTTGAATTCAAAACTAAGGAAGATGGTCAATGATGCCCAGGGTAACTGGGATGAGTTTTCGAGTGATATTGCCTTCAGAATGCTCATCTCCAAGCAGGCTTCTACAAAATATTCACGTCTCCATCTCATGTATGGAAGGCACCCTGACAGTGTGAAGAATATGAGGGAGTTCTGCCTATTGTACACATACACATTCTCTCTCTCTCTCTCTCTCTCTCTCTCTCTCTCTCTCTCTCTCTCTCTCTCTCTCTCTCTCTCTCTCTCTCTCTCTCTCTCTCTCTCTCTCTCTCTCTCTCTCTCTCTCTCTCTCTCTCTCAACCCAACCTTCACACTTAACGGATATGTGCTTTGGTCGCTCCGTCATTACACCTACACCTCCTTCCTGTGTTGTATACGTAGATAACTCTCAATGTGAACTGACTTATCCATAATATTATGGATAATTATGTATATCCTTTTGCGAGTTTAAATAACAATAACCTTATTTCTTATTTAAATAATGAAAAACTCAATTGCCCCTTAAACTTTATTGATAGTAAAATATGTAATCCAGTTAAATATTATGAAAATTATAATGTTGTTAACAATTCCCTACTTCAATTTAATATTCATGAACCTGATTGTAATTACTTTTTTTTTATGATGAATGTCGGACTTACATCAATGAGACACATCCTTACATAAATTTACTAACATTTATCATTAGTACGTAGCTTACCTCATCACCTACACACCTGTGTTAATCATTATCTAACTTGAGATCTGACATTCTAGGTTTCTGTGAAACTCGCCTCAGTGATGCCGTATGTCAACTTTTTCTCTTGCAAAGATACGATGTATAATTCAACAACAAGGATACTCATGGTGGTGGAGTCACCATTTATCTATGCAAGTTCAAGGGAAATAGACTTAATGATATTTCTTTACAGTTACCCTACATTGACTCATTATTCCTTGAACTATCTCAAACACACAAATTTATAGTCGGCATGATATGCAGACACCCTAAAACCAGTATTGATGTTTTTTTTTTTTAAATCTGTTACTGCCATTGTTACTTTTATGTCAATATATAAAATAGTTGTTTATATCATAGGTGACTGTAATATTAATATTATGAATTATAGTGACATAAACTCTCAAAATAGGTTAACGTTTTCCATAGTTATCAACCCAACATGTGTCACAAGTAACTCAGCCACACTCATTGACTATATATGGATTAATAATTTTGGTAATTTCGCTAAAAGTGGAATAATATTCAGCTCAATTAGTGATCACTTTCCCATTTTCAGCTCATTTCCTCTCGCCAGTAACATTAATAATTTTAACTTAATAACTTAATTCAAAGAAAATTTGGTATTGAAAACATAGGCACATTCAAAGCTGTATTATTTGATTTCACGTGGACTACCCAATTGCTGGAGGTAAATGACATTTGATATCTTTTATGAAATTTTTTTTTTTTAGTTTTATAATTAACACTTTCATCTAATAACAATCCAAAAGAAAACCAAACATATTGGCAAACCATATATCGTTTCAGAAATCAAAAGCTTAATCAAACAACGAAAAAAAAACTCATGAAACAGTTAGCAAAATGGCCATTAACATACGGAAACACTTTCAAGTCGTTTGGAAACAAAGTTATAGAAATAATAATTATAGGAAAATAAAAATATTACAGAACTAAATTTGCAGTTAATGCTGGTGATTAAAAAAAAAAAAACTATAATCTACTAGAAAAAAAGAAAACCGAAGAAAACCGAAAACCTAAACCACTCATACTGCTCTTCTAGACAGGGTGGAATCAAAAGTTTTTCGTCTCATCAACTCCTCTCCTCTAACTGACTGTCTTCAGCCTCTGTTTCACCGCCGCAATGTTGCATCTCTACCTGTCTTCTACCGCTATTTCCATGCTAACTGCTCTTCTGACCTTGCTAACTGCATGCCTCCCCTCCTCCTGCAGCCTCACTGCACTAGACTTTCTTCTCTCACCCCTATTCTGTCCACCTCTCTAATGCAAGAGTTAACTAGTATTCATAATCATTCATCTCTTTCTCTGGTAAACTCTGGAACTCCCTGCCTGTTCATGTATTTCCACCTTCCTATGACTTGAATTCCCTCATGAGGGAGGTTTCAAGACGTTTATTCATCAATTTTTGACTACTGCTTTGGCCCTTTTATGGGACTAGCGTTTCAGTGGGCATTTATTTATTTATTTATTTTTTATTGTATTGTTGTTGCTCTTGGCCAGTGTCCTTCCTATATAAAAAAAAAATATATATATATATATATATATATATATATATATATATATATATATATATATATATATATATATATATATATATATATATATATATATATATATATATATATATATATATATATATATATATATATATATATATATTTTATATAGGAAGGACACTGGCCAAGAGCAACATATATATATATATATATATATATATATATATATATATATATATATATATATATATATATATATATATATATATATATATATATATATATATATATATATATATATATATTTATGTAAGAAGTTGAAGTGGGCGCGCCTGTGAAAGGCTCACAGACTAGTCAGCGAGGCCCGCCAAAACGAGTCTTAAGGCCCTGAAGGTTTGTTGTTGTGGGGATTTTGGCGGGAGAGGCGAGCGAGAGAGAGACAGGGTGCAGAGTAGTGGTGGATTTGCCATTTGATTTGCAGGTATGTTATTGGGATTTGTTGTATTCTTTCATGGTGAAACAGTGTACATTGGGGGACATTATTGGGAGATAGGGTGGTGATTTGTACGCTTGGTTGGCAGGAGTTTG
Organism: Scylla paramamosain; assembly: GCF_035594125.1. Classification (NCBI taxonomy): domain Eukaryota; kingdom Metazoa; phylum Arthropoda; class Malacostraca; order Decapoda; family Portunidae; genus Scylla; species Scylla paramamosain. The sequence goes on from NC_087186.1 coordinate 1,438,771, forward strand.
GTCTTGGCAGTGTGCTGTGGGACGTCAGTGAGGTGGCACCGTAGCAGATACTGTGAACTAAGGAGGCTGCAGTGAGGAACTTGCTGTCCCTGGCTGCTATGGTGTTAGTACCGCCGTGCATGGAGGAAGAGCTGCAGTACTTCAGGGTAGTGGTAGTGGTGTACCTTCAGCGCGTTGGGTCGGTGTGCGGTTGGGCCTATAGGGTGTGAGGGTCCTGGGGGTACTGGTTAGGGTGGGACAGTGTCAGTGGCATATAACATTTCTTGTGTTGGTGCGTGAAGTGTTTATTTCTCCTGGTTATTTGTATGTGGATTTACCCATTTTCTCATGGGATCAGGTATTTTGGAGTGCCAGCAGTGTGGCCTCTAAGAGTGTTAAGCACTCATATTTTATTTGTGTTTTCTTTATTATGTACTCATTTGTGTTTTCTTTATTATGTACTCAACCATTAAATTTTTAAATTGTGGCCCGGGTTTCTGTGAACCTAAGCAGGAGGTTTAAATTAATCAGTGGGTTCTTGTGGTGAGTGCTTGGTGAGCCTAATTAAGGTAGGTTAACTGTGCCCTAGTTTTGCACTCATTATATAATATATATATATATATATATATATATATATATATATATATATATATATATATATATATATATATATATATATATATATATATATATATATATATATATATATATATATATATATATATATATATATATATATATATATATATATATATATTCAGTTTTTTTTTAATGTTGGAGGGACACTGTTCAAGGGCAAGAAAAATCTCCCCCCCCCAAAAAAAAAAAAAGCCTACTGAGATGCCAGTCCCCGAACAAGGTCCAATGCTGTAGTAAAAAATTGAAGAATAAACATCTTGAAACCTCCCTCTTGAAGGAATTCAAGTAACGGGAAGGTAAAAATACTGAAGCAGGCAGGGAATTCCAGAGTTTAACAACGAAAGAGATAAATGACTGAGGATACTGATTAACTCTTGCATTGGAGAGGTGAACAGAATAAGAGTGAGAGAAAGAAGAATTTCTTGTGCAGCGAGGCCGCGGGAGGTGGTGAGGCATGCAGTTAGCATTAAAATAGCTAGAGATGCAACATTGCGGCGATGACAGAGAAGCTGAAGACAGTCAGTTAGAGGAGAGGAGTTGATGAGACGAAAAACTTTTGATTCCACCCTGTCTAGAAGAGCAGTATGAGTGGAACCCCCCCAGACATGTGAAGTATACTCCATACATGGACGAATAAGGCCATTGTACAGAGTTAGCAGATTGGGGGGTGAGAAAAACTGGCGGAGATGTCTCAGAACGCCTAACATCAGAGAAGCTGTTCTAGGTAGAGATGAGATGTGAAGTTTCCATTTAAGATTATAAGTAGAGGACAGACCGATGATGTTCAGTGTAGGAGAGGGGGGCTGTTGAGTGTCATTGAAGAAGAGGGGATAGTTGTCTGGAAGGTTGTGTCGAGTTGATAAATGGAGGAATTGAGTTTTTGAGGTATTAAACAATACCAAGTTTACTCTGCCCCAATCAGAAATTTTAGAAAGATCAGTAGTCAAGCGTTCTGTGGCTTCCCTTCATGAAATGTTTACCTCCTGAAGGGTTGGACATTTATGAAAAGACGTGGAAAAGTGCACGGTGGTATCATCAGCATAAAAGTGGATAGGACAAGACGTTTGGTTTAGAAGATCATTAATGAATAATAATAAGAGAGTGGTTGACAGTACAGAATCCTGAGGAAAACCACTGTTATCAGATTTAGAAGAACAATGACCGTCTACTACAACAGCAATAGAACGGTCAGAAAGGAAACTTGAGATGAAGTTACAGAGAGAAGGAGAGAAGCCGTAGGATGGTAGTTTGAAAATCAAAGCTTTGTGCCAGACTCTATCAAAAGCTTTTGATATGTCCAAGGCAACAGCAAAAGTTTCACCAAAATCTCTAAAAGAGGATGACCAAGACTCAGTAATGAAACCCAGAAGATCAGCAGTACAGCGGCCTTGACGGAACCCATACTGGCAATCAGATAGAAGGTTGTGAAGTGATAGATGTTTAAGAATCTTCCTGTTGAGGATAGATTCGAAAATTATAGATAGGCAGGAAATTAAAGCAATAAGGCGGTAATTTGAGGGATTAAAACGGTCACCCTTTTTAGGGACAGGTTGAATGTAGGCAAACTTCCAGCAAGAAGGTAAGGTAGATGCTGACAGACAGAGCTGAAAGAGTTTGATTAGGGAAGGTGCAAGCACGGAGGCACAGTTTCAGAGAACAACAGGAGGGACCTCATCAGGTCCATAAGCCCTCCGAGGGTTTAGGCCCGACGGGTCTCTGACACGGAAGCAGTAGTCATTCCAATGAAAATCAGCAAAATACCTCCTCATGGATAACATCATTGCGAAGAATTTTAATAAGTGACATGAAGTAGTAAGTGGGTGGAGGAGAGGGAGAAACAAGCACAGAATCGTCCAAGGTAGAGTTTTTAGCAAAGGTTTGAGCGAAGAGTTCAGCTTTAGAAATAGATGTGATATCAGTGGTGCCATCTAGATGAAATAAAGGAGGGAAAGAAGAAGAAGCAAAGTTATTGGAGATATTTTTGGCTAGATGCCAGAAGTCACGAGGGGAGTTAGATCTTGAAAGCTTTTGACACTTTCTGTTAATGAAGGAGTTTTTTGGCTAGTTGGAGAACAGACTTAGCATGGTTCCGGGCAGAAATATAAAGTGCATGAGATTCTGGTGATGGAGGGCTTAAGTACCTTTTGTGGGCGACCTCTCTATCATGTATAGCACGAGAACAAGCTGTATTAAACCAAGGTTTAGAAGGTGTAGGACGAGAAAAAGAGTGAGAAATGTACGCCTCCATGCCAGACACTATTACCTCTGTTATGCGCTCAGCACACAAAGACGGGTCTCTGACACGGAAGCAGTAGTCATTCCAAGGAAAATCAGCAAAATACCTCCTTAAGTCCCCTCAACTAGCAGAGGCAAAACGCCAGAGGAACCTTCACTTAGGGGGATCCTGAGGAGGGTTGGGCGATAGGACAAGATACAGATATGAGATTGTGATCGGAGGAGCCCAACGGAGAAGAAAGAGTGACAGCATAAGCAGAAGGATTAAGGAAAAGGTCAAGAATTTTGGGTGCATCTCCAAGACGGTCAAGAATATGAGTAGGGTGTTGCACCAATTGCTCTAGGTCGTGGAGAATAGCAAAGTTGTAGACTAGTTCACCAGAATGGTCAGTGAAGGGAGAGGAAAGCCAAACTGGTGGTGAACATTGAAGTCTCCAAGAATGGAGATCTCCGCAAAAGGAAAGAGGGTCAGAATGTGCTCCACTTTGGAAGTTAAGTAGTCAAGGAATTTCTTTTAGTCAGAGGAGTTAGGTGAGAGGTATACAACACAGATAAATTTAGTATGAGAGTGACTTTGTAGTTGTAGCCAGATGGTGGAAAACTCGGAAGATTCAAGAGCGTAGGCACGAAAGCAGTTTAAGTCACTGCGCACATAAACGTGACATCCAGCTTTTGGATCGAAAATGAGGATAGATAAAGTAGGAGGGAACAGAAAAGGGACTAATATCAGTTGCCTCTGACACCTGAGTTTCAGTGAGGAAAAGAAGATGAGGTTTAGAAGAGGAGAGGTGGTGTTCTACATATTGAAAATTAGATCTTAGACCACGAATGTTGCAGAAGTTAATGAAGAAATAGTTGAGGGGGGTGCGAAGACACTTAGAGTCGTCGACAGAAAGGCAGTCCGACCTGGGGACACTTATGGTCCCCTCCCCAAATGGGGATTCCGAGGCTGGTGTAGAAGTCGCCATGATGATTTTAAAATTTTTGAGTGAAGAGTGTGTGTGTGTTATTAGGTGCTTGTAGTTTTGTGTGGAGGAAGAGGTTGCCTTCAGAGGGCAGGCTGTGACTGCCCTCTGTTTTGCCTAGTGTTGTGAGAAAAAGGGAAACGTTCAGTGAGGCCAGAGTTGGGTTTAATGATAAGTTCACAGCACCACCTGAATAGTGCTTTAGTGCACCACCTGAACAGTGCTGCACTCTTATATATATATATATATATATATATATATATATATATATATATATATATATATATATATATATATATATATATATATATATATATATATATATATATATATATATATATATATATATATATATATATATATATATATATATATATATATATATATATATATATATATATATATATATATATATATATATATATATATATATATATATATATATATATATATAAGAGTACAGGGCCAAGAATTGATCCTAGATGTACACCACATGTATTGTCATTATAAGTTGATGAAACATTATGAAATAAGGCATATTGTTTCCTATTACTTAAATAGCTAATAAGCCAATTATGAGCATTACTACATATGCTATATGCTCATATGCTGGCAATTTTTATAGTACAATATTATGGGAAATTGTATCAAATGTTTTAGATAAGTTACAAAAAACAGTTTGCTGAAACATTTCGCAATCCAGTGCATTGTAAGTATTCTAGCAAAGAGGAAAAACTGTTGACTCAGTAAACAACCAAGGACGAAAACCATATTGACTTGGACTTATGATGGAGTGCTTTGTCCTATCGCTCCAATTCCTTCTCAGGATCCCCCTAAGCGAAGGTGCCTCTGGTGTTTTGTCTCTGCTATTTGCGGGGACCTGAGGAGGTATTTTGATGATTTTCCTTCGAATGACTACTGCTTCCATGACAGAGACCCATCTTTGTGTGCCGAGCTCATAAAAGAGGTGATAGTGTCTGGCATGGAGGCGTACATTCCTCACTCTTTTTCTCGACCTAAATCTTCCAAACCTTGGATTAATACAGCCTGCTCTTGTGCTATACATGATAGAGAGGTGGCCAACAAAAGTTATTTAAGCCTTCCATCACCAGAATCTCATGCACTTTATATTCCTGCCCGGAACCATGCCAAGTCTGTTCTCCAACTAACAGAAAACTCCTTCATTAACAGAAAGTGTCAAAATCTTTCAAGATCTAACTCCCCTCGTGACTTCTGGCATCTAGCCAAAAATACATCCATTAACTCTGTTTCTTCTTTCCATCCTTTATTTCAAACAGATGGCACAGCTCCTATCACATCTATCTTTAAAGCTGAACTCTTCGTTCATACTTTTGCTAAAAATTCTACCGTGGACGATTCAGGGCTTGTTTCTCCTTCTCCTCTACCCTCTGATTACTTCATGCTACCTATTAAAATTCTTCGTAATGATGTTTCCCATGCCCTCGCTGGCGTAAACCCTCGGAAGCCTTATGGACCTGATGGGGTCCCTCCCATTATTCTCCGAAACTGTGCCTCCGTGATTGCACCTTGCTTATTCAAACTCTTTAAGCTCTGTCTGTCAAAATCTACCTTTCCATCTTGCTGGAAGTTGCCTACATTCATCCTGTTCCTAAAAAGAGTGACCGTTTTAATTCCTCAAACTACCGTCCTATTGCTTTAATTTCCTGCCTATCTAAACTTTTGAATCTATTCTCAACAGGAAGATTCTTAAACATCTATCACTTCACAACCTTCTATCTGATCGCCAGTATGGGTTTCGTCAAGGCCGCTCTACTGGTGATCTTTCCTTACTAATTCTTGGTTATCTTCTTTAAGAGATTTTGGTGAAACTTTTGCTGTTGACTTTGGATATATCAAAATCTTTTGATAGAGTCTGACACAGAGCTCTGATTTGCAAACTACCCTCCTACAGCTTCTGTACTTCTCTCTGTAACTTCAATTCAAGTTTCCTTTCTGACCGTTCTATTGCTCCTGTGGTAAACGGTCACTGTTCTTCTAAAATTAATCTATTAACAGTAGTGTTCCTCAGGGTTCTGTCCTGCCACCAACTCTTTTCTTATTCTTCATCAATGACCTTCTAAACCAAAATTCTTATCGTATCCACTCCTATGTTGATGGTGCCACCCTGCAATTTTCTACATCTTTTCATAGAGTCCAAACATTCAGGAAGTAAACATTTCATGCAGGAAAGGCACATAACGCCTGACTTCTTATTTAAAAAAAAAAAAAAAAATTGATTGCAGCAGAGCAAACTTGGTATTGTTAAATGACTCAAAAACTCAACACCTCCATATATCAGCTCGACACAACCTTCCAGACAACAATCCTCTCTTCTTCAGTGACACTCAACTGTCCCCCCCTCTTCTACAGTGAACATCCTCAGTATGTCCTTTACTTATAATCTGAACTGAAAACTTCACATCTCATCTCTAGCTAAAACAGCTTCTATAAAGTTAGGCGTTCTGAGATGTTTCCGCTAGTTTTTTTTTTCCCTCCGCCCCAGCTGCTACCTCTATAAAAGGGCATTATCTATCCATATATGGAGTATGCTTTCACATATCTTGGCAGCTTCCACTCATACCGCTCTTCTAGGTAGGGTGGAATCAAAAGCTTTTCGTCTCATCAACTCCTCTCCTCTAACTGACTGTCTTCAGCCTCTCTCTCATCGCTGCAATGTTGCATTTCTAGCCGTCTTGTACCGCTATTTTCATGCTAACCGCTCTTTCGATCATACTAACTGCATGCCTCCCTCATCCCGCGGCCGCGCTGCACAAGACTTTCTTCTTTCTCTCACCCCTATTCTGTCCACCTCTCTACAGTAATGCAAGAGATAACTAGTATTCTTATTAATTCATCCCTTTCTCTGGTAAACTCTGGATCTCCCAGCCTGTTTCTATATTTCCACCTTCCAATGACTTGAATTCCTTGAAGAGGGAGGTTTCAAGACACTTATCTTTCAATTTTTGACTACCGCTTTGGCTCCTTTTCTGGGACTGTCATCTAAGTGGGCTTTTCTTTTATTGAATTTTTCACCCTTTGCCAGTGTCCCTCCTACATAAAAAAAAAAAAAAAGTAGTCAGTTAATATTATGACCATTATTATTGTCTTTTTTTTTTTTTTCAAAAATTTGCTAAAGATTGATAATACTGATATTGGTGTATAATTTAGTAGAAGAAAACTACCTCCTTTCTTGAATGCTGGTACAGTTTTAGCATTCTTTAATCTGTCAAAAGTTCCCTCTTGAAATTATTTGTTTACTAAGATTACAAGAAATGGCAAAATTGTGCTAGAGCATTTTTTCATTATTTTGATAGGAATTCCATCGTAGCCAGGAGACGAAACCTTTATATTATCAATTATTGATTTGACATCAAACACTGTTGCTGTTAGATAAAATGAGAATGGGAATGGTTCTGCAAGGTATGTGTAAAAAATGTCATGTGAGTCTGGGATGCTATCAGCAAGTCAAGCACAAATACTGCTTAAGTAATTGTTAAATGACCTTGAATTATTGTAATTTTCAGAAACTGCCTCACCATTGACAAGATAAGATGACGCTAACTTCGGTTTTCTTTTTTTCTAGTAGTTGATAGTTTTTTTTTTTTTTAATCACCAGCATCAACTGCAAATTTAGTTCTGTAATATTATTGTTTTCCTGTTCTTATTATTTCTATAACTTTGTTTCTAAACGACTTGAAAGTGTTTCCATATGTTAATGGCCATTTTGCTAACTGTTTCATGAGTTTTTTTTTCGTTGTTTGATTAAGCTTTTGATTTCTGAAACGATATATGGTTTGCCAATATGTTTGTCTTTCTTTTGGATTGTTATTAGATGAAAGTGTTAATTATAAAACTAAAAAAAAAAAAATTCATAAAAGATATCAAATGTCATTTACCTCCAGCAATTGGGTAGTCCACGTGAAATCAAATAATACAGCTTTGAATGTGCCTATGTTTTCAATACCAAATTTTCTTTGAATTAAGTTATTAAGTTAGAATTATTAATGTTACTGGCGAGAGAAAATGAGCTGAAAATGGTAAAGTGATCACTAATTGAGTTGAATATTATTCCACTTTTAGCGAAATTACCAAAATTATTAATCCATATATAGTCAATGAGTGTGGCTGAGTTACTTGTGACACATGTTGGGTTGATAACTATGGAAAACGTTAACCTATTTTGAGAGTTTATGTCACTATAATTCATAATATTAATATTAAAGTCACCTATAATATAAACAACTATTTTATATATTGACATAAAAGTAACAATGGCAGTAACAGATTTTAAAAAAAGCATCAATACTGGTTTTAGGGTGTCTGCATATCATGCCGACTATAAATTTGTGTGTTTGAGATATTTCAAGGAATAATGAGTCAATGAGGGGTAACTGTAAAGAAATATCATTAAGTCTATTTCCCTTGAACTTGCATAGATAAATGGTGACTCCACCACCATGAGTATCCTTGTTGTTCAATTATTCATCGTATCCTTGCAAGAGAAAAAGTTGACATACGGCATCACAGAGGCGAGTTTCACAGACACCTAAAATGTCAGATCTCAAGTTAGATACAATGATTAACACAGGTGTGTAGGTGATGAGGTAAGCTACGTACTAATGATAAATGTTAGTAAATTTATGTAAGGATGTGTCTCATTGATGTAAGTCCGACATTCATCATAAAAAAAAAGTAATTACAATCAAGTTCATGAATATTAAATTGAAGTAGGGAATTGTTAACAACATTATCATTTTCATAATATTTAACTGGATTATATATTTTACTATCAATAAAGTGTAAGGGGCAATTGAGTTTTTCATCATTTAAATAAGAAATGAGGTTATTGATATTTAAAATCGCAAAAGGATATACATACTTAATCCATAATATTATGGATAAGTCAGTTAGCATTGAGAGTTATCTACGTATACCACACAGGAAGGAGGTGTAGGTGTAATGACGGAGCGACTAAAGCACATATCCGTTAAGTGTGAAAGTTGGGTTAAGAGAGAGAGAGAGAGAGAGAGAGAGAGAGAGAGAGAGAGAGAGAGAGAGAGAGAGAGAGAGAGAGAGAGAGAGAGAGCATGTGTATGTGTACAATAGGCAGAACTCCCTCATATTCTTCACCCTGTCAGGGTGCCTTCCATACGTGAGATGGAGAGGTGAATATTTTGTAGAAGCCTGCTTGGAGATGCGCATTCTGAAGGCAATATCACTCGAAAACTCATCTAAGTTACCCTGGGCATCATTGACCATCTTCCTTAGTTTTGAGTTCAAAGTTTAGTTTTGTCCTTTCAGTCTGAGAGTGATATGAACTGGTAACTGAATGCCAGATATGGAATGTCTTGCAGAGGTCATGAATAAGCTGGATAAAAAGAAACATAAGAAATATCTACTTATTTACTATATGCCTATTATCATTTACTTTATTTTATTTTATTTATTTATTTGTTTATTTATTAATTTATTTATTTTATTTATTTATTTATTTATTTTTTTTAATTAGGTTTTATGACTATCTGATTATAATTTCATATGGAGGCAGCAATAAAAAGAAGTTTATTTATGTAGGGAACTACAAAAGAAGAGGTTGCACGAACTTAGCCAAAATGTTTGCCATAGTATTTGCTGCATCATGACTTATACCCAGAAGTGTATATAGTGCCTTAATACATACTATTAATTAATGCTATATAAAAAAAAAAAAAAATTACTCTGTACTGTACCTTGGCACTAAACTTTTTTTTTCCCTGATCTGTCAGGAGTCTTTGTGGTGGTTCCAGTCTAAAAGCAGATAAATAAATACTTCCTTGGCCCATTTTTGCATGCAAGTTGAAAAGAATTGTGTAGTATGTCCTACATGGTATACAGTAGTTATTAAACATACCCTCATGCAGGCATCTTTTTTTTTGTTGCACATTTAAAAGGATTATACATGCAATGCAATGAAGATCTTGAAAATTAATGGTAGGTTGATGCAGCGACTAATTCTGGCAGCCGTTTTATCACTTAATGGACTGATATCCACAGACTTGGTGAAGTGTTTCACAAAATACAAATATATATTTATGGCCACTTTCTGATTCATTTAAAGGTCCTATACAGAATAAAGATGCAATTAATAATTTGTGTAATATTATAAATGGACACACAAGCTAGATGCCATATCCTCCTAAATAATGAGCAAAATAAATAATAAAAAAAAGTAATAATAATAAAACCATACATATCTTTATCAAAAATAACCTAAAATCCTCTTACGTATTAGATCTATCCACAACATTTCCAGTGGCTGCTTGACTTCATTTCAAGCATGAAATGAAGAAAAGCATGCATTACATCCAGTAACTTACTTGCACTGTATTTCTTGCTAAGAACAAATAAGGTTGCATCTGGTAACTGAAACACATGTAAAAAAAAAAAATATATATATATATATATATATATATATATATATATATATATATATATATATATATATATATATATATATATATATATATATATATATATATATATATATATATATATATATATATATATATATATATATATATATATATATATATATATATATATATAATATTTCAGTAAATATGACTAAGTGCAATTTGGAAAAAAAAAAAATTCATACCAAGTCTTACATGGCAATTAGGACAGTGTTCATCTTTCTGCATAGATTCACACTCCACATACATATCAGTAAACTCACTGTAAGTAATAATTGGCTTACAAGAAACTTTTGCAGTAATCATACAGTATACATATGACATACAAACTACAAACGAATTTCCAAACTATTTTTCCAGCACCTATATTTTAGTGTAAAATGAACATAAGTTTAAGTATTCAGTGATAAGACAAAAAGTTGTGCTACAAAGAAAGATTGCCTGTACAGATGCATTCACTTTCATGAGAACTCAAACCACAAAGTGCTCATTATGTTTCCTATGTAGAACGGAGGTATATTACATGTAAGCAATACATGTAAAAATACAATACAATAGGTGACAAGACTGTTAAAATCATTAATACTTTACATATATGTTAGTAGAGCATTATCTGAATAACACTCATAAAGCATATATTTAAATTTATATTCAGTATCAATCATAATCATCAACCACTGAAGCATAGTGAGAGAACGCACATGCGATTTTACAACTTTTTAATATATTCGTGTTAGATTACTCACATCCCGCGAGTAATTGTAAAATTCCCACCAGGTTCGCCATTTCCAATATGGCATGCCGTGAGAGTCGCCCCCGTCGGTGACGGCTAGACGTGGAAATCACCATCACACGCATGGTTTAGGGGACTCTGATGGCACCACCATGGAAGTCCCCCTTTTCACTCGCGTGGATCCTGGACAACCAGGGTGGTTTGAGTCTTGCCATCGTTTGTTCCCTCCATCATCTCAGTACATTCCAAGGTCGCCACCAGTCGACGGCCAAGGGTCGGGCAGAAGGGAATGGGGTGGGGGAGGACTGAATGCGTCAGGAAAGTGAGTGGCGACGCCGCTGTGCGACCACCATGCGCTAGTCGCACGCGCGGGTCCTGGACAGCCTGGGTGGTGAGTCTTGCCATCACGTGTTCCCTCCGACATATCAGTACATTCCACCGCTTCCCCTATGGTAAAGGTCGTCACGACTACCCACGCGGTTCCATTACCTGCCATCCCTTTACCTGGACGAAGCGTCTGTGATGGCTGCAGCGGGTAGCTGTTTCCTTCACTTTCGCTGACCGCCAGCGGTGTGGGTGATTTCGCTGACGTAATACTTATGACGGATGGTCACCTTATTATTTTTATTATTATTATTATTATTATTATTATTATTATTATTATTATTATTAGAAGGGTTATAAAGAGTAGATGGGGCATTTTATTTTTATTAGGGCAAATACAGCTCATTGATTTATTAGGGGAAATACATCTGATTCATTTAAAACATTTGCGAATTGAAGGTGAAGAGATCATCGTCATCGCTGTCAATGACAGGCATAGTCTTAATAACTCTAGAAATCAGCTTCTTACGAGGGATGGGTGGGGCAATGGGGAGTTTTGGTGTGCTGACATCCTCTGGCGTGTTAGGGGGCATATTTTTGTTTTTGTTTTTGTTTTTCTGCGACTTCTTCTTCACCTCCTGACCCTCATTGCCGCCTACTGCCGATTCATCTGACCGCCGTGGCTGTGTATCGGCGGAGGGCGGCATCAGCGACTCCAGAGGTAGCGGCCACGACTGCTGCGGTGGCTGCCACTGCGGTTGTGGCTGCTGCTGCGACTACTGCGGCTACTGTCCTGATGGGGCATCAGGAGGTGGACTGGCCGCCAGTGGCGACATGTCGTCATCGCTAAAGATCAATTTCTTCTTTGCAGGTTGCGACATTCTCTCCACATCGACATCCTCATGGTTGGCGCGGCTTCGCTTACCCCCAACATCGCCCAGATAGATATCAAAGCGGAAAGAAATACGTTCTGTATCGGACAAAAATAAAAAAAGAACGATGATTTCCCTCCCCCTTCCCCTTTTCTTATTCACTGGCAAAAGAACGTTAATATAATTTCCAATGGCGAAGATGCGTGATGGCATGCAAGGCAATGGTGTACTTACCCACGGTTCTCAAGATGAAATGCTTGTCAGCTTGCTCCATTCTTGGAGATGAGGCCTCAACGTCCGACTGGGTTAAGAGGCAATGGCGAAGTGATGCTTATCTGTCAGCAATTACCCCATATTGACCCCTTTCCCACACCCTGCCCCTTCCCCCCCCCCATTTACCTTATTACCGCTTTACAGATGTTATGATATCTCGCTTGGTTGCCAGCCGGGCAAAACGTAGGCATGCAATGCGGCATTTTACGAAATATTACGTAAGCCGTACGAGTAAATTTTTTTTTTTTTATTATATAGATATTGATGCCTTTTCAAGGTGGCGTGAATAATGCGCATTGCACGTTTTAATGTATGCCAACTCAGTAGAAGGCAAAAGAACATGCAATAAATGCCACACACAAAGGAATTCAACCCTTGAAGTCGATAATTTAATGTGCTAATTTTCATATGTGGAAGTTTCCATAAAATGATGTTATACGGCGGAATTGTATTTGGGGTGTAAGTTATAGCTATTGTAATAGCCTATGGTCTGACTTTGAAAATTAACATAAACAATAATCCAGTGGCCCATGGTCTTCGAGTCACTCAATGCATTTAGAATGAAAACGCATGGCTTTGCCTGTTTTCTGGCAAGATTTATCAGCTCTGTCACCCAGCGCCGGTCGTGACAGCTTAAAAAATAAACTCGATCACCTAAGATGCCTGTTAGACCGGCTTGTATTTCACGTGCATTCATGACGGCTTATGCACGGACAATGCAGCGAATGTGACGATAATGATAATTTTCTAGTAGTGTCGGCGAAAAATATGATGACGCCGTTGTGATTACGTCCCTTACAAAAAGACAGATTAATTCTTAGATTTCCTGATTTATCCAGAGGGATGGCATTGTGCACGCCCTACGTCACAAAGTTAAAGAAACATACTGTCTGACCTTTATTAAAAGCATCAAATGTTAGGGGCTTACGCATGTCCAGTCCTAGTGACTGAAGGGTCGTGTAAAATAATTTTGATGCATGATGCAGGAAAGAGCTGGGAACGATATAAAATGTTGCCCCGTTCATGGTGATATGTACATGTGACAGATCAGCGTGATGAAAATATAAACCATTCTTATCAATTACGCCTTATAAGCTGTCCATATCAACTAATGCCATGGTCAAATTTTGAGGTATGATTTGCACAAAAGGTAATTTAGCAATTAAAGATATTTGATTGGCGGCTAACACATACGTCTTATTGAGTGTTCTACTGAAAGTGTATTGCATTGGATTTAGAGTCAAGAAGTTATTTAACGATTCTAAGGTGGTTGGATGCGGCGTGACGCGGTCAACCCATAACTTAGCCATCTCGAGCTTAAATTTGAAACTGCTGGTGTCTTGGTGTGAATTAAGAATCCATGTTTTGTTAGCCAATTTTAATCGAATTCTCACATTGACAGAGTCAAGCAGATAAGCGTCCAGACTTGATATATCCGAAAACAAAGGGGCAGTCATCGAAATGCCGTGCGTTTTACAATCCTTTTATCATTTGTTTCTCGTCTTTATTCCCCCTCGTGAAATAGTCTTCATCAAATTTATTGATTATGACTTTTGATCCATCATAATCGCGGTGGTAGAAGGCGACGTGAACGATAGAGTCAATTTTATCCTGAGGTATTGTTGTAATCATTTTAATGAAGGCGTGATAGTTGAACAAAGAGGATGACTCCACAAGCTGTTCATTAAAATAACAAGCGCAAGACTTAAATATCGTATTATTCAAGCCATTACTAAAAACGACGTGATCGTCATCGTCTAGTGGCGCGCCGTCCACCTTCGCCATGCTAACTCGCAATTCTAGAGACAGCGTTGATAGATCCAAAAATTGTCCTGGAATACCAGGCAGTCTAAATTCAATGTAAGGGTCGTTAATCCACACATGATTATTAGCATTAGCGTCTTAATTAATGGGTAATTCTTCCAACTTTTTCATTGCAGCGACTGATGATTCAATGGTATGCAAGTGATTCATCCACGGGAAATTCTCACTCACAGCCATCAGATAATTGCGCAGGGGGGTAGAGGTCGCTCCACCTTGCACATCCGGCCCGTAATGAGTCATCTTCGCGACTAAGCTAAGGACTCTCTACTTTTCTGCGCGTGACATATTTCTCTCCTCCATGCTGTCTCCGTAATATTTTTGGAATTCTTTTCCAAGGTACACCTCGGGCGTGAAGTCTGAAAGCCGCCAAACACTGAATAACACAGGATGAATGTTGGCCATCAGGATTGAAAATTTCATTCCCACCTCGCACGCCTCTAGGATAAGCAACATAATCTTCTATGCCACTACATGCGACATGCAAGCAATAGTTGATGAAAAAATTCTGTACTCTTGATATGATAAAACCAGATCCTTCAGTGTCGCTGGTAAGGCTTTCCAACTGACTGTTCAGCTGATGGATCCATAAATCAACAAGGTCAGGCACATCTTGATAGGTGTTCAGCCGTGCTCTAAAAGTAATATGAATGATTCGATGTTCATCCTCGCTTAAGGTAGAGAATTTAACTAGTAACAGAGAAATGTGTGAAAATATTTTCAGGGTGGGGGGGAATGGCGAACATTGTGAAGTGAAATATGATCTAATTTCCCGTATAAAGAACTCCCTGTATTCGGTAAGTAGGCCGAGTGGATCTCTGCTTACATGATCAGGTATGTCATATTGATGTCTGGTGAAGCTCCTCATAAAATTTTCCCTCGAATCAATTAACTGCGGTTCTTCCAGTGCCCCGCGCTCCTCAAGTTCTCCCGCCATGCTGCGCTCATCGTGACCTGCTTCCGCTTGTGGCGTGTTTGGGAAGAAAAAATAGAAGTAGTAGCAACAGTTTATTATTACTATTATTATCATTATTATTATTATTATTATTATTATTATTATTATTATTAATTTTGTTATTATTGAATTGATATTTACCTTGTGTAGGTAGTGGGGGACTTGAAGTCTCGGAAGAATTGAATACGTCCTCCGATAATCCATTCGGTCCCGGCTGTGGTGAGTCTTAAAAAAAGAATATTAGTAGTGGCGGCGGTACCGTATTTATTGGTTTATTATTTGTAGTATTTTTTTTTCTCACCTCTTCCTCCGCCTCCGCGTGGGATGTTGCCTTGTGACGCCTGCCTTGTGATGCCTGCCTTGTGACTTGTAAAGATTGACAGTCATTTCATCTTTATTATTATACATTTCCGCCAAAATAAGTAATAATGCTTACCAGGAGAAGCAGGATTCCCAACTTCGCAGGTGTGTTCTGGTGGAGGATGTGGAAACAGAAGCCCACACCTCTCACATAAATCACACTGGTCTTCCACACATGACGGGCAGGGTGGATTAGTATGCCATCTCCCACACACTTCACATAAAAGCTGTGTCTCTGCTGTCCCACAGTGAACGCCCATTTTTCTTTTTTTTTTCTATAACATTGTCAACACTTGCACCCCGTCCGCTATGGCGCGCGGGGAAACACTGAAGCTTCCCGCACAGATGACCGCAAGGCGCGTGGCTTGACTCGGAAGTTGGCAACACCTGCCTCTTTCATTATCCCCACCCCTACCCTTATCCCACCTTCATCGATTCTCTTCAACTTTACGTCTGAGACGCAAAGTTAATGTGGTCTTATATGTAACACGCAAGCAACACTGTTTTCCCCATCTTCAAACTGAATAGGTTTGTCTCTTTGATTGGCAATTTTGATGGCCACACTCTCTATAGTTGATATGGAAAGTGGTTTATACGTAATTTAATTCGCACCTGGTGCTGTCGCCGGGGAGTGCTATGACGTCTAATATATTAACTAGTTGGTTACCAAATCGCGTGGGGGAAATGATGTCGGTATAAACGTACATATAATCCGTCCCTGCATCAGCACGCAGTACGTTTTGAGCGAATAATTTTATGGGTGATGAGGGGGAAGCTTCGCTCGCGCTGGAAGATGAAATGACGTCGCCAGATCTTTGAAAGTAGACGGTGTAGCGAAAATTTGGATTGAAACCCAGAACGCGAGCTATATGCGATGCAAATTTGATACTTATATCACTCTAAATACGATCGTCATTAGGAGGCACGATTGCATTGTTAACTACGACTCTCTCCAAGTCGCGGTCGTAATAGATTATTTCCGAGTAAGGGAAATAGATCTCAAAGGACTCATTGAAGATTGCTTGAAGTTCTCTCACTATTTGTCCATTAATCGCCTTAGTTATGGGTGGTATGTTCTTATCGGTAAAATTGGAGATGATATTTCTTTCCGGTAGATAGGTATACATGTTTTATTCATGCATATCAGACTCTGACTGCTTAACCCGACCATAAAATGATATACTGGAATCTGGATCCCCTTCCATAATGCAGTAGAAATATTTAGGGAATAAGATATTACATAGGCCAACTTCATAATACTTGCCGGTGTCTAAATGAATGGGTAAGATTCTGTTTTCAAATTCTGTTGTTGTGTTTTTGTGAAATAACCTACCATCTGCAAGAGAAGATAGGTATACATATATATCGTCACTATCTATGAATGTCATGTTTTTTATACCCTGTCAACTAACAGACTGACTTTAAACTTTACTTTTCATGTCATAAATACTTTGACAGGCTGGAGGTTATAGCGGTACAGGGTGGGTAGTCGCGGTGACCTTGACCATAGAGAATGTATTGAGACGTCGGAGGGAACACGTGATGGCAAGACTCGCCACCCAGGCTGTCCAGGACCCGCGCGAGCGACTAGCGCGTGGCGGACGCGTGGCGGCCAATTCTATAGCCCTCAACTTCCCGTTTCCCCCCCCCCCAAAAAAAAAAAAAAAAAAGGCTGCGTGGACCCTGGTGGCGTAAGGCCGCACGGGCCCTGGCAGCGTCGCCTGCCACTTTCCTGATACGTTCAGTCCTCCCCCACCCCATTCCCTTCCGCTCAACCTTGACCATCCAGTGGCGACGACCTTTTCAGTCTCCCCGTTCAGTCCTCCCCCACCCCCCCCCTTTCCATTTAAGTATTTTCCACCCACCATCATTGATTCATTTAGTCATTCCATCGCCGCCGAAACATAAGGACACACGCCCCCACCTCTCCGTCAGTGTCGCCGTCGCCGTCCCCCTCCCCCTTAACATATCCCCCACTGGTGACACCATCGTGAATCCCTCCCCCTCCCGACCCCCACTAATTTACAGCCAGGGTCTCCATCCTGAAATGGACCGCAATTGTGGCCTCCGTAAAATTGCCATGGGAGTCGACCGTCCTAAAATTGGCTTGCCATGGGGTCCCCATTCCATGCAAATTTAGGAGGGGCAAACTCTATGGCAATTTCCCAACTACTCAGAATATGTCATTCTCTGTCTATCTGTCTCCTCCTTCCTTTTCTCTTTAATAATGAATTTTCTTTTGGGATATTTCATAGAAGTGCTCCATGTTCCTCCATGCAGTTTACACATTTTTTTTTACATTTTCTTTACATTTATACCAAAGGTGTTATTTGCTACTGCACTCGGAACAAACTTTATATTCCCTACCTTTAGGGCATTTTCTAATATTATGCTCCTCTAGTGCATAGCATTTTATGCAACATTGAATTTGCATATAAGTCTCTTGTTTTATTTCATGAAATGGTATACAGATACCAAGAGCCCGTAAACTGGCTTCCATGCACTTCTTTGCATTTGTAGCTTGTGTGAATGTAATCTTTATAGTAGAAGAACTGGGGAATTTTTATAAAGAGTCAAAGTCATCACCTATCCATTGATTCTTTAATAGAAGTTCATCCTTAATTTCCTCATCTTCTTTTACATTAATGACTCCATCTACTTTTATTTCTGCCAGCATTAGCCAGCAGAATGACATTAGCTGAGACCATTCTGTACTAATTTTTCCTTCACATCTTTTGAGAAAATTTGATCTTCATGCTCCTCAGAGAGTGGAAGTACCGCAAAGCCATCATTAGCTGCATACACCCTTGTTACATGGATTTCTTCTGAGCATAGTATCTCTAGCAATTTGATATTCCTATCTTTCTCCTTACCCTTTTCTATCTTTGTCTTTATTTTTATTTGTGTCATTTTGCATAGTACCTACAACAGTCAAGTATAAAAACTGCAAGACTGTTGCCCCATAAGGGTCTCTCTGAACCTGTTTATCAGCTTCCCTAAGGCCCAGTGCTAATCTTCCTATAACCTTCCCACTGTGGGACCCCCTCAAGCAACTGCCCTAAATGGCAGACCTTTGGGGTTCAGCTTCATACCAATTAGCACTTTCTAAATGAACATAATTTCAATCACAGGTCGGGTGAGTTGGGATGTGTGGTAGTATATATACCCTTTGCCGGCTAAGCTCCGACGTCACACATGCCCAGCCAATCAGCGTTCATAAAAAAAAAAGACGCGCATGGCAACACTAATTTTCTGCTACACGTCGCTAGCCAAGATATTTTTCATATTTATGACTAAAACTGTTTTATACTCATCAATGGTAATATCGAGCTCGTTTTCAATAAGATGGTAGGTACAAATAACATTCATATTGGATATCGAAGCTAAAAGAAAAAAAAACTGAGTGATCGTATGAGGATTTGTCTCAGAGAGTGGTATTCCTATCATTGGATTCGAGTACCAGTGTCAGTAATCAGATCCATCAGCTCTCCTCGGATCCGTGGGAATGTCTTCTTATTACTGAAAATGGGGGATGAGGTAACTGTTCCTCTGTACATATATGTAGAATTTTGCAACTAGAATAAGTAAATTCATAAATAATGTTAAAGATGAGTTCAGTAAGAATATTGTCTTTGAATTTAAAGAAAGAGGCGATAGTGAAATTTTTGGTGAAGATAAAAAAAAAATAATTTGGTGAAAAAAAATTATAAGTATGGTACCAAGTCTTTTTTTTTTCTGATAGTATTGCTAAAGTGGCAATCATAAATAATCTTAGGTGTCGTCTAAGAAGGAAAGGTCTAAAAGGAAGGTCTATTAAATTTGCTTTCTAAAGAATTGTAAATAGTGTTATTTATGATGAATAAAGGAAACCCGGTATTATGAAAAAAGAAGTTGATATCATGGTAAACGTAAACCAATTACGGGATAATCTACAGCAACGATATGAGAGACTTTTGACAGCATTAATCATATACAATTAGGGAATACACGATAGAAAAGTAATCCTCAAACCTGAGAAAGATGGTTTGAGGTAAACTGCTCTATGTAACTGATTGATTTTTCGATCCAGCATTACATCCAAATATGCGATAGAGACGTTTTCTGTACCACATATGGATTCAATATTGAAATGTTTAGAGTTTAGGTAGCTAAGACATTTAGGAATGTGCTGAGAGTGTTTGAATAAGAGAAAAGTGTCATCAACGTATCATCTGTCAAATAAGGATTTGAATTCAGTAAGTCATTCATTTAACCAGTTAGTTCCATGGTGACATTAAAAAAAAAATAAAAGAAGTAGCAAGAGTAGGGTCAATACAAGAAAGATCCCATGGTCATACCATCACCTTGAACATGTAATTTATTATTGAGCATGAAAGAGGAAACTTTAATTGCAAGATGCAATCGGCTAATTAATTTTTTTTTTTTTTTTTTTGTAATTAAATTAAGTGTCATGGTCCTTTAAATATTCCATTGCAAAGTCGTTTATTTAACCAATTAGTTACTTGGTGATTATTCTTTTTTTTTTTTTTTTTTGCAAGAGTAGGGTCAAGACAAGAAAGAACCCATTGCCACACCATCACCTTGGACATATAATTTATTATTGAGCAAGAAAGGGGAAGCTTTAATTGCCAGTTGTAATCGCCTATTAATTTTTTTTTTTTTTTGTGTAATTAGATTGTGGCATGGTTCTTTAATAGTTCATTGCAAATTATCTGAATAGTTTCATCAAGAGGAATATTGGTAAATATTAATTGACTTAACATCAAAACTAGCCATGACAGTATTATGAACTTCAAATCTATTAATTTATTTAACGAAATCATAAGAATCTTATAGGTAAATCTATTTAACATTAATGGTTCCAGTATGGAGACAAAATATTTAGCTAATGTATACTTAAATGTTTTCATGGTACAAAAAGGTTGGGCTTAATAGGATTACCGGCTCTGTGAGTTTTCGGAAGGCCATAGAGGATGCCAGGGGACAAACCGTTTGTGTAAAGGTGGTTAAAGATATATGTGGTGATAATATTCACTTTAAAGAGATGTCTCAGCAGCTTTGCTAGTTTATCCTCAAATTTAGTAATATAATAAAAGGATTTATCTTAAATAAATCTAAATTAGATATATAACTTAAAATATGTTCAACTTTACCGATATAATCTTTTTTGTTCACAACCACAGTGCCACCACCATTTGTCAGGTCTAGTAATAATAATTGAGTCACCTGATTTTCATTTAATGAGTCAGTCAGAGAGAGTTGTAGAGAGCTTGTGGTAGTATGAGGAAAGAACGTTTAATTATGATGAAATCTTGAAAGGGTGACTGAGCTACTGAAGAAATATCCTTCATGAAATTTCTCTATTCCTTGTGTTTATATGGCAAAAATTTAAGAGTATTGATTAAAAGTTTATATAAATATATATATATATATATATATATATATATATATATATATATATATATATATATATATATATATATATATATATATATATATATATATATATATATATATATATATATATATATATATATATATATATATATTTATTTATTTATTCATTTATTTATATTCATCAAAAATTGAAAGATACGTGTCTTCAAAACTTCATTCTCAAAAGAGTTCAAGTAATAGGAAGGAGAAAACAAAGAAGGCAGGGAGTTCCAGAGTTTATCAGACAAAGTGATGAATGATTGAGAATACTGGTTTACTCTTGCATTAGAATGGTGAACAGAATAAGGATGGAAAAAAGAAGAAATTCTTGTGGGGCGAAGCAGCGGGAGGAAGGGAAGCATTCAGTTAGAAAAATTAGAAGAGCAGTTAGCATAAAAATATCGATAGTAGAAAACAAGAGGTGCAGCATTGCCGTGATGAGAAAGAGGCTCAAGACAGTCAGTTAGATGAGAGGAATTGATAAGAGAAAGAAAAAAAAAATATTCCATCCTGTTTAAAATAGCGGCTTGGAGTGGAGCTCATCACCGCTATATGTGTGTAGGATACTCCATATATAGACGGATAAAGCCCCTATAAAGAGTTAGCAGCTGGCTGGGGTGAGAAAAACTGACGAAGATGACTCAGAACACCAACTTTATAGATGCTGTTTTAGCTAGACATGAGATGTGAAATTTCCACTTTAGTTTGTAAGTAAAGGACAGACCGAGGATGTTCATTGTAGAAGAGGGAGAGAGTTGAGTGCAATTCAAGAAGAGGGGATAGTTGTCTGGAAGGCTGTATCGATGGAGGAATTGAGTTTTTAAGGCACTGAACAATACTGAGTTTGCTCTGCCCCAATCAGAAATTTTTGAGAGATCTGAAGTCAGGCGTTCTGTGGCTTACCTGCGTGAACTGTTTACTTCCTGAAGGTCGGACGTTTTTTTAAAAGACATGGAAAAGTGCAGTGTGATATCCTCAGCGTAGGAGTGAATGGGAAAAGAAGTTTGGTTTAGAAGATGATTTATGTGTAGTAGGAAGAGAGTGGGTGACAGAAGAGAACCCTTAGGAGCATCATTGTTTTGAGATGTAGGAGAAGAACAGTGATCATCTACCACAACAGTAATAGATCAGTCATATAGGAAATTTGAGATGAAAATACAGATTGAAGGATAGAAGATGGTGAAGGGTAGTTTGGAAATCAAAGCTTTGTGCCAAACTCTATCAAAAGCTTTTCATATGTCTAAGGCAATAACACTAAAGAAGATTTGGTTGCCACTACTGAGATGGAGGAGATAACTTCTTCTTTTTTTTTCCCACCCATGGATTTTTTTTTTTTTTTTTTATGTAGGAAGGACACTGGCCAAGGGCAACAAAATTCCAATAAAAAAAATTGCCCACTGAAATGCCAGTCCTACAAAAGGGTCAAAGCAGTAGTAAAAAAAATGATGAATAAGTGTCTTGAAACCTCCCTCTTGAAGGAATTCAAGTCATAGGAAGGTGGAAATACAAAAGCAGGCAGGGAATTCCAGAGTTTACCAGAGAAAGGGATGCATGATTGAGAATACTGGTTAACTCTTGCATTAGAGAGGTGGGCAGAATATGGGTGAGAGAAAGAAGAAAGTCTTGTGGAGCAAGGCCGCGGGAGGAGGGGAGGCATGCAGTTAGCAAGATCTAAAGAGCAGTTAGCATGAAAATAGCGGTAGAAGACAGCTAGATATGCAACATTGCAGCGGTGAGAGAGAGGCTGAAGACAGACAGAGGAGAGGAGTTGATGAGACGAAAAGCTAATGGATGTATGTCCATGTGTAGGAGAGCTTGTTAGACATTGCATTGGCCCATCTCTATACGGGTCATACGCATCTCACTTGTGGTTACCTCATGTTCTGGGAAATTCAGCCATTTTGTTCGATTGACGCAGTCTGGTGGAACTGCAGGAGCAATACCCTTTATACCTTTTCCATTGTCGCGATGAGGATGGAACATTCCAGATATCGCTGATAGCTCTTTTCCTGGGACATGAGGTCCTTGTGTTTGTGGAGAACAAATTATAGATTTCCTCTTAAGATTTTTTCCTTTTACTTCTTAAACCAGTTGCATAGTGTTGGATGTAACTTTACCCTTGCACATGCAGAAGCTGGTGGCAAGTGAGGAAGACATGTAATGGACAACACTGGGTCTTAGACACAGGATCAGTTGGAGTAATGTCTTAGGTACATAAAGAACAATGTCAGATATCTGGGACAGTGAGGTCAGTGTCTTGGGCACATAATGAACAACGCCAGGTATCTTGTCAGTGGGGTGAGGGTCTTGTGTATGAAACAAACAATGCCAAAAGCACTGTTTGGGTAAATGGGGTCGATACACCCTCACTTTAAATCAGTCTAATAAGTTAACATAATAAATGCCGACCCTCTCATTTTTAGCAATTTTTTTATTGGGCTGTCCCATTTTTTTTTTTTTTTGTTTACTTATAGTAAATGTTAACATTTTTACCATATCATAGTTTTGTTTTTGTGTTAATATTTTAACCTGTAACCTATGTTGTTTTTTTAAGTTTTGTAGGATCGCCTTATGACGACGATATCGCGGTGCCATAACATCAATGAATCAACCAATGAACCTCTTTATAAGCCATATCTGTCCAATATGGTGTCCGGTCTCCTACTAAAAAAAAGTCACCCACACAACTCTGAGGGATGCTCGGGCTGATTCATGCAGAAGGGGAGGGGGGGCGGAAATGGGGAAATGGTAGGGTGGAAAACTGAACATGAGAACATAAGAAATAAGGGAAGCTGCAAGAAGCGACCAGGCTTACACGTGCAGTCCCTGTATGAAATATATCTACCTATTTCCATCTATTATCCCCATCCATAAACTTGTCTAATCTTCTCTTAAAGCTCTCTAGTGTCCTAGCACTAACAACATGATTACTGAGTCTGTTCCACTCATCTACCACTCTATTTGAGAACCAATTTTTTCCTATCTCCTTCCTAAACCTAAATTTTTCAAGTTTGAACCCGTTATTTCTTGTTTTACCCTGGTTGCTGATCCTAAGAATTTTGCTTACATCCCCCTTGTTATAATCCTTATACCACTTAAAGACTTCTATCAGGTCACCTCTTAACCTACGTCTCTCTAAAGAATGTAAATTTAACAGCTTCAACCTCGCCTTGTAAGGAATACTCCTCATCCCCAGTATCCTTTTAGTCATTCTCCTCTGTACCGATTCTAATAGACCTATATCTTTCCTGTAATGTGGGGACCAGAACTGCACAGCGTAGTCTAGATGAGGTCTGACCAGCACCAAGTATAACTTTAATATTACTTTCGTCCTTCTACTTCTCCTAAAAATGAATCCTAGTACCCTATTTGTCCTGTTTCCGGCTTCTATGCATTGTTTTCCTAGACGGAGTTCAGAGCTAACTATAACTCCTAAATCTTTCTCGTACCCTGTACCTACCAGAGTTTGGTTGTTTAATGTGTACCTATTGTGTGGATTTCCTCTACCTACGCTAAGTACTTTGCATTTATTGATATTAAATTGCATTTGCCATCTATCCGTCCATTCATTCATTCTATCTAAATCTGCCTGCAAGGCGATGGCATCCGATTCTGACCTAATTAATCTACTTATCTTTGTGTCATCTGCAAATTTACTAACATCACTACTAATTCCACTATCCAAGTCATTGATATATATTTGAAATAACAATGGCCCTAATACTGATCCCTGTGGCACCCCACTAATTACATGACCCCACTCGTATTTCGAGCCGTTTATTACAACTCTCTGTCGCCTGTTACTAAGCCATGACCCTATCCAGCCTAACACCTTCCCATCTATCCCGTGTGCCATAACCTTTCTCAGAGGCCATTGATGGGGTACCTTGTCAAATGCTTTACTAAAGTCCAGATATAAGATATCATAACTATCACCATTATCTACTGCCTGGTACACTTTACTGTAAAAACTCAACAAGTTCGTCAGGCAAGACTTCCCCTTCGTGAAGCCATACTGTGACTGATTTAAGTTATGTTTATCTAAATGTTCCCTAATATTCCTCGCTATTATTGAATCTAACATTTTACCTACAACTGAAGTTAAACTGACAGATCTATAGTAAGACGCTAAAGTTTTATCTCCTTAAAGATTGGTACTACATTAACCTGCCTCCACATTACCGGTACCTCACCTGTCTAGTGATTTTCTAAAGACAGAAACTAACGGCTCACTAATAATCTCTTTGCATTCCTTAAGTACTCTGGGATATATTTCATCAGATCCTGGTGTCTTGAACTTTTTTAGCCTATCTATCTCCTGTTCCACTATCTCCCTAGTTATGGAAATATCTTTCAGCTTCTCATTCTCATCCGCTCTAAACACCTGTTCACTATCTGGCATATCCTGCATAAATCTGGCATATCCTGTTGGCATATCCCACTGAGTGGATAGGTAAGAGGTTCGCCTCCCGTCCCGCCACACACTCCACGTCTGCTTGCTCTCTCTCTCTCTCTCTCTCTCTCTCTCTCTCTCTCTCTCTCTCTCTCTCTCTCTCTCTCTCTCTCTCTCTCTCTCTCTCTCTCTCTCTCTCTTTCAACACTTATATTTTAAATTTAACGTGAGGCTATTTGGGGACTGGGGTACTGGATGAAAACTGATTACATATTTTCTATTAATTTCAGCTTTCAGGAAAGGAGGGTTGGTGAAGGAAATCAGGTGAGGAAGGTTAACTCCAAACTTGTACAAAGCTTTTATTATAAACTCAGTGCCTCACTCGACCTGGCTGACGCTATCAAGGTGGGTGAAGGAAATCAGATGAGGAAGGTTAACTTCAAACTTGTACAAAGCTTTTATTGTAAACTCACTGCCTCACCCATCCTGGCTGACGCTATCAGATACTAATACTGCTTCTCAACTTCTCGCCCTCTTTTCTTTCTTTATTCTTTCTTCCTATTTCTTACTACTTTTCTCACTATTCCTTTCTTTCTATCTTGCTATACATAACTGTACATAACTATAACTATAACTATAACTATATATATATATATATATATATATATATATATATATATATATATATATATATATATATATATATATATATATATATATATATATATATATATATATATATATATATATATATATATATATATATATATATATATATATATATATATATATATATATATATATATATATATATATATATATATATATATATATATATATATATATATATATATATATATATATATATATATATATATATATATATATATATATATATATATATATATATATATATGTTGCTTGCAGCGAGATAACGCAATATAATATGAAGAAGTAGCAAGAACGAATGAGAAAAGAATAAAGAAGAGAGACAGGTTGGGGATGAGACTTGGACGTGTACCGGACACAGAGCTACCAAGCCTGAAGCTTCAGGAATGATATTTATTCAAGCAGTCACTCATATTCCTCACGTAAATTTCTTTGCTTTTTCTTTTCTATTCTATCTGAGTCTCACCTAGTATTTAGTAGAAGAGATGGTCTTAACAATAAAGTAATCAGTATTCATCTAGACCCCCCTTTCCTTAATGAAGAGAATTTTTAGGAGTAAAGTGTTTTATTCCTGTAATAAGAGCGCGGGGAGCAGAGTGTGAGTGGATGTACACATGTATATGTGTCGCTGCTACCCCCCTTCCTTGTACCCTTGCAGCAGAGGGAGAGTGTTGGGCGCGCTTTTTATAGTCAGTCACTACCCAGCACGTAGACAGAGCAGACGTACTGAGACGAAATCTAGTATTTGATGGAGACTGAGGCGGAATTAATTGGGTCAATTGCCTAAAGGAGATAAGTGAGTCATTTCTGGCAGTACGCCCCAGCCTATATGTATATATATATATAGATATATATATATATATATATATATAGAGAGAGAGAGAGAGAGAGAGAGAGAGAGAGAGAGAGAGAGAGAGAGAGAGAGAGAGAGAGAGAGAGAGAGAGAGAGAATAGGAATCTCCATAGCAGTCTGCCAGAGAAGATAGTTGTGTATAACACAACATACCCCAGGAAGTGACTCCTCAGCTGCGCGAGTGTGTAGGCTGAACTCGTGAACAGTGAGCGGTGAATGACCCTCCCATGTGTTTGTGGGCACTCATTTATAGTAGTTTTTAGTGTCTTGTTAGTGAGTTTTTGTGTGAAACGCCTCTGCTGGCTGATGCAGTTCAGCCGCAGAGGACTTAAATAATTATCTGTGTAGTGAGCTTTACTCCCTCCATAGTTCCTAATAAGTCTTTACGTCAAGGAGACAGTAAACAACACTACTAGGCTTAAGGCTATAATACGCCGTTGAACAGTGGCTCGATTTATTATGGAGGGCGGATGTATATTTATATATATATATATATATATATATATATATATATATATATATATATATATATATATATATATATATATATATATATATATATATATATATATATATATATATTACTACTACTACTACATAGTGCATCTTAGGAAAATATCACAGGGATCACGCCTCACATCACTTCACCAGGTGCTTCTGCTCAGTGGGAAAACGCACTCCTTCTTTTTCCTCCCTTGGATAATCACATAGGCCAATGTTAATTGAGCAGGCAGTTCAGTACCGGACTCTGAAGCGAACACACTCTATAATAATTTTATCATCTCATCTGTACATGAAATAAAAGCCCAACACTGAAAGATGTAACTCCTTCACCACGTCCCTATCCTGCAGGAGGCATGATGAAGGAAGGACGTACCATCCCCGGAACATATGGTGTCATCGTCGGTAAATGAGCAACGCTGTACCATGACAGCACATGTAATCCCAGCTGAAATTACAAACTGCCATCTTGGATTTACAACCTTTTTCGTTTTTAATCCTGGCTACTCACCCGTCTCTGCTTGCAAAGCTAATTTTTGCTTGATATAGTCCCTCAGCTTGATCTTGATTCCTTTTTCCTCGTGATGGCCACTCTTACTTTATGCCCCTGAAGAACGCTGCATCTTCTGATCCTTTTTGCAAGTTTTATCTTTTATTTCTCATTATGTGTTTTTACTTCATTTATGTTTCCTATTGTATGTTCTTTTCGCTCGTTTCATTGACATTTTTTTTTTTATTTTCGTACTACACTGTTAGGTATACACTACTTACTTATCTTAGTTATCTTTGCTCTTTTCCTTTATATAATTTTAAACTGGTTAGGGACTGCTGTCTATTAGTGTGGCCGACCATTATGCACAAATATAATAAGTATTATTACTACTACTACTTCAACTACTACTACTACTGTAGTGCTGGAAAAATAATTATGTATATTTCTACTTTTTTTTTTTAGGCTAAGGCCCATGTAATGTGCGGGGATGACCAGAGTCTCAGTACCATGTGACTAACCCCCCCCCCCTTCCCCTCCTCTCCTCAGTGTCCTTTTGTCCTTGCTTTTTCCACACCCCCTCTCAGCGTCACTGTGTTGACCACTTCTGTAACAAATTTATCCCGTGAATAAACGTAATTTCTCTTGCTTGGCCAGGTTATAGAGGCGAATTTTTCACCTAATCCCAGAGAATGGGG
Organism: Scylla paramamosain; assembly: GCF_035594125.1. Classification (NCBI taxonomy): domain Eukaryota; kingdom Metazoa; phylum Arthropoda; class Malacostraca; order Decapoda; family Portunidae; genus Scylla; species Scylla paramamosain. Next base: position 1,467,440 of record NC_087186.1, read on the forward strand.
AGCCCTTAATACGATAAAATTAATTCTATAATGGTAAGGTCTTAAGCCAGCTCAAACAAATCCCAGATAATTACGCCGCGCCAATGAGGTTGACGAATCTAATAAGTCTTCTTTGCTTCGCTGTCCTCTTACCCCTGTTGCTACGCAAGCCAGGAAGAGATACCAGACTTTGACTAATTCCCCAATTGATTTCAAAAGTCCATTGAATTAAACTTCTTAAAGTAACAACTATAAAGTAAACAGTAACTTAATTATTCATATTTTTCATCCCTGAACTCACAACCTAGTCGCCCCCCCCACTAAAAACAAAATTATAACTCTTAATAAATTTCCCCATTGGAAACCTTTATCCTTAGTTTCCCACCGATTATCTCCTCCTCCATTTCCTGTAATATTAAGTAAGTGTTTGTTTAACAATAATTTTACTAAAGCAGACTCTCTTGGATTCTCCTCAGACCCTCTCGGATTCTCCTCAGATATTCCTGTTGATAAACCAGTGTTCTGAGTGGATAGGTATTCGCATTTTTTTGTTCTTTTTTGTTGGTTTTCTCCACGTGACTAGTGAAACCACCTGGTTCGAGATCACCGTGTGAGACTGTCCTCAGGTCTATACATACTTTTTGGTTATATTTGTTATTTATTTATTTATTCTCTGGTCTCCCCCGCAATTCAGTAGTCGCGAAAATATCTCCACCGTAGTTTTATGTAACTGAAGAGTACGCTACCATTTATTTTGTATTTCTGAATTCCTTTTTTTTTATATACTATTATTCGGATTATTCCATTATCAATTAAAAATCTATAAAAGTGTCAATATTTGTATTTCTTTTAATCCAGTGATAGGATTTATTATCATCGTCTGCCACAAGGGAATTTTTTTTCGTGGGCACTAAACTGGTGAGCAGCGGTGGGATTTATTTCGCGACTGACCGAAAGAGGTGGAGACTGGAAATAAGTGTAAATGTTGAAGGTGGCACTTGTAGGGCATAGCCAGATTCCCCGGCATCTAGAGGTAACAAATGTGCAAATTAGGATATTCAGAGCCCCTGGAGCAAAGGCTAGGACTTTCTTTGAGGATGATCGGTTAAATCGAGTACTCGAGTGGCAACATGACTTGACCATCTTGTGGATAGGCAGCAATGACATAGAAACATCTACCAATCCCGCTAGGATTTTCTCCGATGTTAAGAACATCATCAAAGAAATCACTGCCAAATGCCAATCACTAGTGCATGTCTGCCAAATTGAACCCAGGACCAACCCTAGGGGACTATCAGTGGAGAAATATAAGAAATTCCAAGTAGGAATCAATAATAGAGTAAAGAGAGCCCTGAAGACCCCAAACATTCATTTTAATAATATTCAATTTGTACAAGAACTGAGCGAGGATGGTGTTCACTGGGACGAGAGAGGCCAAGCTCAAGTAATCAGTAAGATCAAAAGAGTTATTGAAGGTCACAGTAGCAATAGAGAGGCAGTGGAGTAGAACACATTGTCCTGGAAGAAGAAAACCTGAGTGCATACTGTGTATCGCAGGTCACCTAACAATCACCCTGAGAGATTGTGTTCTACACCCAGTACGTTAAACTTCCATGTGAGCAAAGATGACTGATAATGTTCACCTCCGAAGGGGTGGATTAGACCTGTGGCAGGACTTAATGGATTATAACACCAGAGAAAGCCTGGGAGCAGTTAAACATGAAAATAAAGGGAAAGACTTGAACACTTTAGAACAGGAAGTAGAGGAACTAAAGCAAATCTTAAATCAACAAAATCAGGTAATTGGGCGCTTGGTTAACATCCCTAATTTATACAGAGCACCTAGCACTCCCACCAAACCCCGAGATATCCCAATTCTTGAACTCCACCACCTACAAGGTCTTGACTCAACTACCCAATTGCAAATTTTCATTGAACTGGTGGAGCAAAGTAGCAATGAGGACACCCGCAAAGTGCAAATTGCAAAGAGTAGGGTCAGCAGTGAGCTCGCGGCTCTCATACATAACCATCAAACCTTACATCATTGTCACACCTGGAATAGTATTAAACAATTGCTTCTATCACAATTCTCCCAAGAGGTTAACTTTGACAGGGCGTGGAGAGACATAGACGCACAGACATATGATTGGGTAGAATCTCCCCAAGCATTTGCCAACAAATTCACTTGCAAATATGCCACTCTAGAGACGAGCTTTCCAGGAGAGAAACTCCCTAAATGTAAGAAAATTATCAAAAGAAAGTTGTGGCAGGGCTTAACCCAAGAAGCAAAGGCTAAACTAGAAGGTTTCCTGGATGAGGATTATCCTCTTGATAGATTTATTGACAGGGTAGAACATGAGCGCCAACTGCTCGAGGCTGCCCATACTTCCCCCATTGCTAGAATTAAACCTGAACTGGAAAAATCTAAAGCAAAACTCATTGGTAGCCCTGACCCAATAACTCAAAATCCCCCAGACCTAACAAATGCAACATCCAAGGAATCAAAGGAAATTTGGGAACTTAAGCAGCAGATTAAAAGTCTCACTGATCAAGTAGGAAGGTTGAGAACCTCCCCCTCTCCAACACAACCCGCTAAATAATGCTCACACTGTCGAACCCATAGTCACACACTGAGGGAGTGCTGGAGAAAACCTGCCCGTGGATCATGCTTTGACTGTAGACAGCATGGGTGCTGGAGAGGAAATAAAAACTGCCCCGGAAAACCAAATCAGAATATATGACTCACCCAGGGATTCACATCCCCTGCTATCAATCTCATAGTTAACAAGAAAATTCTTAAAGCTGTCATTGACACTGGTAGCGGCTATACTTTAATCACAGAGGCTGCGGTAGAGAAATTAGAAGGAGCTATATCACAAAGGCGAGCAGTACCTATACTACAAGGGGTAACTGGTTCACCCTTACGAATCTTGGGGATGACCTTACTAGAGATAGGAGTAGGTGAAGAGACTATACACAAACAATGGTGCCCTGTAGTCCCAAATAGCTACCTTGATGCTGACGTCTTACTCGGGACAGACATACTTTCACAAGCTCCTTTTCAATGGAATGGTAAGACAAATACAGTAAAGTGGGGTAAAACCACATACCTTGTTAATCATATCAAAAGGCAGAAAGGCAAGGTGGAACGAGTTCACGAGGTACCTATTCTTCCTACCACTCCAAGTCAAACAGATCACATCCGGCTAAATCATACCATCAAACTTGATCCCTACCGAGCTCAGTTTCTTCCTAACTCGGTGAAAGAAAACCCAGGAGAAACTTTGTTAGTCCAGCCTCAGCCATGTTTGATGCCTAATCATCACCCCTTGATTGTGACAGTAGATGAGAATAAAAAGGTCCCCCTCCCATTTATTAATGATACTAAGGGCCGGAAAACAATCAAACCAGGAACCCTATTAGGCACTTTTGAAAACATCTCCTCCCCGACGATCAAAGTCATCCACCAAAAGCAAGCCACTCCTTCCCTAGAAATCCACAATGATCTGTTGCCACACAACGACCAAACAAGGTGTCAGGAATCAAAGAGTAGGCCACAAAGACTCGAGGAGTTGATAAGACAACAGAAATGGAGTAACCTTACTAGAGAGCAGAAAACAATCTTAAAAAATATCATTCTCAATCACCTTGATTTATTCATAGTAGACAAAAACGAACTTGGATTAATGAAAGGGCCTCCTGCTAAAATTAATATCTCTAATCCAGAGCCTAGTCGTGGTCCTAGGTACCGATACCCCGAGGAAGCAAAAACCCTGATATCAGACATGTTAACAGATATGGAGAACAGAGATATCATTGAAAAATCTACATCTGCATGGCTCTCTCCTATAGTATTAGTCAATAAACCGGATGGAAGTAAAAGAATGTGCCTTGACTACCGACATGTCAACAAGCACCTAACTACTGATATTTACCCGCTTCCCCGCCTAGAAGAATTAGTTGAACAAGCAGCTGGCCATCAGTTCTATGCCACGCTAGATATGAGGGAGGCTTATTTTCAAATTTTATTGGAGGAAGGTAGCAGAGACCTCACAGCCTTCAGTGATGGGGTGACTCTCTATAGGTTTAAAAGGCTACCTTTTGGATTAAGCTGTTCTCCAGCTATCTTTACTAGACATATGGCCTCATTGTTAGCTCCTCTCGTGAAGAAGGGTTGGATGAAAAATTACTTAGACGACCTAATCATTTGGGCTTCAGACTTCACCACACTCAGCTAAAGACTCAGTGAAACTTTCGCTTTACTTAAAGAAAATGGAGTCAAGCTTAACTTATCTAAATGCGAAATGGCCAAGACTGAAGTTACGTTTCTTGGTCATAAAATTTCACAAGAAGGTAGTCAACCCGACCCAAAGAATGTAGAGGCAGTATTGGAAATGAAACCGCCCACTAAGGTCAAGGAAGTGAGACGATTTTTAGGTATGGCAGGATTTTATAGGAAACACATCAGTAATTTCGCTCAAATAGCCACTCCACTTACCAACCTAACGAAAAAAGATCAACCTTTCCTTTGGACAGACAAGTGTCAGGAGGCATTCGATACCTTAAAAAGATCTCTTGCCCAGGCCCTTATACTAGTGAGAGCGCAAAGTAACCAGCCGTTCATGTTAACAACTGATGCCAGTAATACCCACGTAGGAGGCGTCTTAAGTCAAACTCAGGAGGATGGGTCCGTCAGACCTTTGGGCTATTTTTCAAAAAAATTAAACTCCGCTGAGAATAGGTACTCAGCTACAGATAAAGAAGCCTTGGCAGTACTTCTCTCTTGTAGACACTTCCATCATTATTTGTGGGGAACTAGCTTCACTATATTCACAGATCATCAGCCCCTTACTAGTATATTTAAGAGAAAGACCAAATCTGCCAGGATGAACCGCTGGATACTAGAGATGAGAGAATACCAATACAACATCCAATATGTGAAGGGAAAGTATAACTACGTGGCCGATCAGCTCTCTCGCCCAGTGAGGATCATTCAGCGATGTCCTACTCCAAACTATTTAGGCCTGACTTTAGAACAAATCAAGATTCAACAAAGGGAAGAAATTAAGTGGAGAGACATGATAGAGTATCTGGAAGGAGGGTCTATACCTACCAAAAAGTATCATAAGAGTATATTGCACCAGTTCACTATAATTGATGAGTTGCTGTACTACGCTAAGGAAAACATTGATGGCAGCATTCATTATTCATTGGTAGTTCCTCAGGTTCTGATTCCTAAAGCTTTAGAACATGCACATGAGCTTTCTGGCCACCTGGGTCAGAAAAAGACAATTAAAAAGGCCGAAGAATTGTTTTACTGGTGTAATCTCAAGTTTGACGTAACCCAGTACGTAAAGAATTGCCTTACCTGTCAAAGATTTAAAACCTCTCCAGGGTTACAGCAGCCTTATCAGGAATTACCTTCAGTAGAGAAGCCCTTAGATAGGATAGGTATAGACCTGACGGATATGATTGCAGGCAGTGGTGGCTACCGATATGTGTTGACTATCGTAGATCACTTTAGCCGATTTGTGAAGTTCTATCCACTCAAAAACAAACTATCAGAGGGAATTGTAGAGGCGCTGCAGCAGTACCTTACCGACTTCGGGACTCCTCACTTCATCGTCCTGGACAACGGGGGCGAGTTCACCTCCCAGATCTTCCAACAATTCTGCCAGCAACACCTCATCACCCTCTGTTACACCACTCCCTACCACCCACAAGGGAACGCCATCACCGAACGACTCCATCGCACGCTCAAATCCATCTTGGCTTCCATGTGCCGAGGTTACCCGCTACAGTGGCCTCGCCTACTCCCTGTGTGTCAGGCCACTATGAATGCCGCCGTCCATACCAGTATCGCCCAACAACCTTTCTTCGCGTTTTTCTCCCAGCATGTGCCCCGAGTGGTGGGTGCCAGGCTACCCGCAGTTGATGGTGACGAGCAAGACGTGGATGTGGTCCGCCGGCTGATCCGGGAAACACACGAGAAAATGACTCGGAAATACCGTAATGCGGCCAACAGGAAACGCAAGGAGCAGAAGGTAGACATTGGGGCGTTGGTGTGGGTGAAGCGAGAAACTACAGAGTCAGGAGTGTGTAAGAAACTGTGTGTTCGTTGGGACGGCCCATATAAGGTGGTGGAAGTTTTAAGAGGAGGCGGTGGTTATGTGGTGAAAGACCCTTTCTCGGGAAAGATGGTGCAAAGAGCGGCAGAAAAGATCAAACAGTTTCACAGTGAGGAAGAGTACGTAGTTGCGGCTCAAGACACAGTGTTCCAACCTGATATAGAAACTGAAGTGTTACCGCCTAGAGTGCGTAACCGTCCCAGACGCTATATTGAGGAATGTTAATGTCGCTGGAAGAACGGTATAGAAAAGAGCAGAGTGCTTGGGGTAAATAGAGTCCCCCCCCTTACTTTTGCATGGTCTGGCTGGACTGGTTGTAATGAATCGTGGTATGACGGGTATGGGTACTATGTGAGAGGTGATGTAAGAATTTGAGAAGGAATAAGGAACCACTTTAATTCGCAGACTACTACTGCACTCGACAACCCGTTCGGGCCATTCTGTGGTGGTTTACTTCAGGACGTGGCGAGCGCTTCGCGTAATCATCTGTAGTATCTCGTGGTGTGAGTGAAAATGTGTGGATGAGTAAATGACTGTTCGAGTGGAAGGGACCGAGTACTGAGGTGGAAGAATCTCGTTTCAGAGAGTGACGGAGTGACTTAAGGTTAAGTCCTCACACCACAGGAGGTCAAGAGGCTGGTTGGGGTGGAATTTCTTTTCTTCCTTGAGATGAGAGAAAGAGCCGAGTTATGTCTCCAAGGGACATTGCGGTGATATGGCCCACGAGCCATTGTATGGGAGGGAATGTCAGAATTATTTCCCGACAGAGATCACGTGCAGTTCGTCAGCCTGGCTTGGTTGTGTGGTGGTGAGGGGAGGTTCTAATTACTCGGATGTGAAGGTGTTATTTTATTTTTTTTTTGGTAAGGAGAAAAGAGAGAGGTGAAAAATTCTAGAACGGATGAAAGGCTCGTGTAGTGCTGGAAAAATAATTATGTATATTTCTACTTTTTTTTTTAGGCTAAGGCCCATGTAATGTGCGGGGATGACCAGAGTCTCAGTACCATGTGACTAACCCCCCCCCCTTCCCCTCCTCTCCTCAGTGTCCTTTTGTCCTTGCTTTCCCCCCCCCCTCTCAGCGTCACTGTGTTGACCACTTCTATAACAAATTTACCCCGTGAATAAACGTAATTTCTCTTGCTTGTCCAGGTTATAGAGGCGAATTTTTCACCTAATCCCAGAGAATGGGGAGCCCTTAATACGATACAATTAATTCTATAATGGTAAGGTCTTAAGCCAGCTCAAACAAATCCCAGATAATTACGCCGCGCCAATGAGGTTGACGAATCTAATAAGTCTTCTTTGCTTCGCCGTCCTCTTACCCCTGTTGCTACGCAAGCCAGGAAGAGATACCAGACTTTGACTAATTCCCAATTGATTTCAAAAGTCCATTGAATTAAACTTCTTAAAGTAACAACTATAAAGTAAACAGTAACTTAATTATTCATATTTTTCATCCCTGAACTCACAACCTAGTCGCCTCCCCCACTAAAAACAAAATTATAACTCTTAATAAATTTCCCCATTGGAAACCTTTATCCTTAGTTTCCCGCCGATTTCCTCACAAGCAAAGCCAGACTCTCTTGGATTCTCCTCAGATGAGCATGCAGTCTGATAATCTCCTCCTCCATTTCCTGTAATATTAAGTAAGTGTTTGTTTAACAATAATTTTACTAAAGCAGACTCTTGGATTCTCCTCAGACCCTCTCGGATTCTTCTCAGATATTCCTGTTGATAAACCAGTGTTCTGAGTGGATAGATATTCGCATTTTTTCGTTCTTTTTTGTTGGTTTTCTCCACGTGACTAGTGAAACCACCTGGTTCGAGATCACGTGTGAGACTGTCCTCAGGTCTATACATACTTTTTGGTTATATTTGTTATTTATTTATTTATTCTCTGGTCTCCCCCGCAATTCAGTAGTCGCGAAAATATCTCCATCGTAGTTTTATGTAACTGAAGAGTACGCTACCATTTATTTTGTATTTCTGAATTCCTTTTTTTTATATATATTATTATTCGGATTATTCCATTATCAATTAAAAATCTATAAAAGTGTCAATATTTGTATTTCTTTTAATCCAGTGATAGGATTTATTATCATCGTCTGCCACAAGGGAATTTTTTTTCGTGGGCACTAAACTACTACTACTACTAGAGTATGACAATGAAGATTGAATGGACCACACACTTCCTCTTGACTGCTGCCTGCTACAACTGTACACAGCACCGGGTGTACAGCATATTGTTGTCATTGTTTTCTTCTGTCTAAACCTACAAAGTATACAAAGATTTTTATATACTATTAGTGGATATATTGTAATTACCTACATGTTGAGTGTAGTTCCTGTTACAACCTCTGGGAACTGTGTGATGTTCCTGCCGGTGTCACTGAAAGTTCCTAATCTATAAATCAGTGACTTCATAGGCCATAATTATGCCATATACAAGGCATAATGCTGATGCAAAGTAAATCAACGATCTATGGAAATGCCAAAAAACATCATCAACCCACCCCAAAAGAATGTGCATCCAAAGATGACCATAATGACCAACCCATAACCACCTTCTTGAGCTCCTCATCTGAGGAATTGAAGGCAACGGTTAAGATTACCGCAGTCATCAACATGCAGATTAAACAGAAATAAAACCATTAAAAGAACAACTTTCTTCCAAAGCCAAGAAAATAGCTGATATGCATCAAGAAATAAATGAACCGAAACCTATGGTATACTAGCAAGAAACTGACATTGATTCAGTGAACTAGCATCAACGATATATTAATAAATCAATGGTTCAAATGTGTCAGATGAAATTAGTCGCGAAAGTACTGCCTAACTTCATTCTCGGTATCATAAAAGACGATCTAAAATTCATCATGAATTAAAGTGACGTCAACGGACAGCATAGATTTGGTTCAACACAAGTGCAGAGAGACACGACCAATTACAATAAAACCCTACTCATATAAATCCTTTTTTTTTTTATGACAATCATTACTTTAATTAAACTTAGTATTTCTTTACTGTTACACAAGTAATTATTAATGTCTTAAATAACAAGAGCAACAATAACTACTAACTCAAAAAGAGGCAGTAGACACGTGGCGAAACAATAATTACTCCCAGCGAGGTCTTAAACACTGGATCAGTGGGTGCTGTGAACTTTTCATTAAACCCAGTAATGACCTCACTGGACGTTTCCCTTTGTCTCACAACTCAAGGGTGCAGTCACAGCCTGCTCTCTAAAGACAACTCTCTTCCTTGATACAAAACTACATGCACCTAATTACAAACACACACTTCACTCACAAGCGTCTGAGTCCCATTTGGGGAGGGGACAACAAATATCCCCAGCTCGGAAGGCTTATCTGGTATCGACCTTTAAGTGTCATGACACCCTCCTCAACTTCTTTTTCATTAATTTCTGCAACATTCGCGGTGCAACATCAATTTTTTATTCTGTAGCACACAACCTGTTTTCTAATAAACCTCGTCTTCTTTTCCTCACTAAAACACAGGTGTCTGAGGCAAATAACAGTAAAGCCCATTCTGTTCCCTCCTACTTTCTCTATCCTTATTTTCAATTCAAACAGGATAATACATTTATGTGCGCAATGGCTTAACCTGCTTTCATGCCCACGCTCTTGAATCTTTTGAGTTTTCCACCATCTGCCTATGAGTACAAAGTCACTCTCAAACTAAATTAATTTGTGCTGTATATCTCTCACCTAACGACTTAAAAAAAATTATTAACTTCCAAAGTGGAGCACAATCTCACTCTCTCCCCGTTTGCGAAAATCTCCATTCTTGGAGATATGCATCCTCGTGAATTAGCCTTTAACTATGCTATATTCCACGACCTAGAACAACTGGTGCAACACCAAACTAGTATTCCTGACCGTCTTGAAGATACGCCCAACATTCTTGATATTTTCCTATCCTCTAATCCTTCTGCTTATGCTGTCATCCTATTATCTCCCTTGGGTTCTTCCGATCGCAATCTCATATCTGTATCTTGTCCTATTGCTGCAGTCCCTCCTCAGGATTCCCGAAAATGGAGGTGCCTCTAGCCTTTTGTTTTTGCTAATTGGGAGGATTAAGGAGGTATTATGCTTATTTTCCTTGGAATGACTACTGCTTCCGTGTGAGACACTAGTCTATGTGTACTAAGCACATAACAAAGGTGATAGTTATTGACTTCCAATGTGGAGCACAATCTCACTCTCTCCCCATTTGCAGAAATCTCCATTTTTGGAGATTTCTATCCTGGTGAACTAGCCCTAAACTATCCTATACTCCACGACCAAGAACAAGTGATACAACACCAAACTAGTATTCCTGATCGCCTTGAAGATATACCCACCATTCTTGACATTTTCATAACCTCTAATCCTTCTCCTTATACTGTCATACTATTTTCTCCCTTGGGTTCTTCTGATTGCAATCTCATATCTGTATCTTGTCCTATTGCTGCAATCCCACCTCAGGATTCCCAAAAGTGGAGGTGCCTCTAGCATTTTGTTTCTGCTAATTGGAAGGACTTAAGGAGGTATTATGCTGATTTTCCTTGGAATGACTACTGCTTCCGTGTCCGACACCAGTCTATGTGTACTGAGCTCATAAAAGAGGTAATAGTGTCGGGCATAGAGACGTACATTCGTCTCCTTATGTTAAACAAATGGCACCTCTACTATCACATCTATCTCTAAAGCTGAACTCTTTGCTTTAACCTTTCCTAAAAACTATACCTTGGACAATTCAGGGCTTGTTCCTCCCTCTCCTCCCCCCTCTGACTACTTCATGCTACCTATTAAAATTCTTCGCAATGATGCGAAGAATTTTCCATACTCTCGCTGGCCTAAACCATCAGAAGGCTTATGTACCTGATGGGGTTCCTCCTATTGTTCTCCGAAGCTATGCTTCCGTGCTTCCACCTTGCCAAGTCAATCTTTTATAGCTCTGTCTGCCAACATCTACCTTTCCTTCTATATACACACACTCTTTCATTGATAGAAAGTGTCAAAATCATTCAAGCTCTAAGACCTCTCGTGAGTTGTGGCACTTAGCTAAAAAAAAACATCTCTTATAACTTTACTTCTTCATCATTTCCTCCTTTATTTCAACCTGATAATACCACTGCCATCTTATTTGTTTCTAAAGCTTAAATCTTTGCTCAAACCTTTGATAAAAACTCTAACATGGATAATTCATGGCTTGTTCCTACTTCTCTTTCACCCTCTGTCTACTTCATGCTAACCATTAAAATCTTTCACAGTGATGCTTTTCATCCCTCGCTTGCCTAAACCTTCGGAAGGCATATGGTCCCTCCTATTGCTCTCCATGCTTGTACCTTACCAAGTCAAACTCTTTCAATTCTGTCCACATTTACCACATTTACCTTTCCTTCTTAGTGGAAGTTTCCCTACATTCAGCCTGTTTCTAAAAATGGTGCCCGTTCTAATCCATTGAACTACCTTCTTATGCCCTTAATCCTGCATATCTTAAGTTTTTTTTTATCTATCCTCAAAAGGAAGATTCTTATATATCTATCATTTCGCAGTCTTCTGTCTAATCGCAAGTATGGTTTCAGTCGACGTGGCTTTTCTTACTGAGTCTTGGTCATCCTCACATTTTAGTGAAAATTTTGATGTTGCCTTAAACAAATCAAAAGCTTTTGAGAGAGTGTGGCACAAAGCTTTGTTTTCCAAACAACCCTCCTACGGTTTCTGTCCTTCTCTTTGTAACTTAAACTCAACTTTCCTTTCTGATAATTATGTTGCTGCTGCAGTAGATGGTCACTGTTCTTCTCCTAAATCTATTAATAGTGGTGTTCCTAAGGGTTCTGGCTTGTCACTGACTCTTCCTTTTATTCACCAATGACCTTCTAAAGTAAACTTCTTGTCCTGTTCACTTCTATACTCATGGTACCACCCTATAATATTTCCACTTATTTTCTTAGACGTCCAAACTTTCAGAAAGAAAACAATTCGTGCAGGGTAGTTGCAAAACTCCTGACTTCTGATCTCTCCAAAATTTGGGATTAGGGCAGAGCAAACTTAGTGTTGTTCAATGCCACAAAAAGTCAATTACTCCATCTATCAGTTCAACACAAGCTTCCAGATAACTATCCGCTCTTCTTCAATGGCACCCAACTATCCCTCTCTTGTACACTGAACATCTTTGGTCTGTCCTATATTTATGATCTAAACTGGAAATCTCACATATCTTCTCTAGCTAAAACAGTTACTATGAACTTAGGTGTTCTGAGTCGTCTCCGCTATTTTTTTTTTTTTTTTCTCATTTTCCAAATACTTACTCTATACAGGGGTCTCACATGTATGGGCAGGGGGACAGGGATCCATTCATGCCAATATTTTAGACATAGTGGAATACAAAGCTTTTCATCTTATCAGTTCCTCTCATCTAACTGACGGTTTTCACCTTCTTTCTTATCACCGCAATATTGCTTCTCTTGCTATCTTTTATTATTTTTTTTTAGCAACTGCTAGTCTAGTCTTACTAACAGTATGCCTTCCCTCCTCCCGCGGATTCTCTGCACAAGACTTTTTTTTTCTTTCTCTCATCCATATTGTGTCCAATTCTCTAATACAAGAGGAAATCAGTATTCCCAATCATCCTTCACTTCATCCCTTTCATTAATAAACTCTGGAACTTCTTGCCTGCTTCTGCATTTCCTGCTTTCAATAACTTGAGATCTTTCAAAAAAGGGTTTAAAGAATCTTACCTTTGAAATTTCGAAGTTTTTTGAACTGACACCTAAGAGGATTTTCTATTTTCTTCGGTGGTTTCTTTTGGCCAATGAACCTCTTATGTAAAATAAATAAATAAATAAATAAATATATATATATATATATATATATATATATATATATATATATATATATATATATATATATATATATATATATATATATATATATATATATATATATATATATATATATATATATATATATATATATATATATATATATATATATATATATATATATATATACGAGGTGTGTCATTAAAGTTCCAGGACTGGTGTCCTAAAGGATGAATTTCAAACCCAAGCCACAAACCACCATATTTCCCCTTCAAAGTAATCCTTCTGGAGTATACAACTGCGCTCCCAACCCTCTACAGTCACTAATCTTTTTCTTACGTGCTTTTAAAATCATGTCCTCTGTTGCAGGTCGTTTAACAATGAGCGCTGAACAGCGAACAAACTTGAAGTTTTTGGTGCAGTTGGGGAAAACGCCGTCAGAAGCACTGGGTATGCTGCAAAAAGTGTACGGGGATGAGACAATGTCACGCTCACGTGTTTTTGAGTGGTGCAAGAGGTTCAAAGAGGGCCGGGAGGACGTGGAAGATGACCCCAGGAGTGGAAGACCCTCAACGAGCAGGAATGAGGCCAATGTTGAGCGTGTCAAGCAGATGGTGCGTGACGATCGTCGGTTGACTGTTCGAAAGATCGCAGATGAGCTTGGCATGAACCACAACAGCGTGTGGAAGATTATCACTGAAGATCTGGGCATGCGGAAAGTCTGTGCGAAGATGGTGCCGAGACTCCTGAACGATGACCAGAAGGGACGACGCATGCAGGTGTGTCAGGACATCCTCGAGCGTCTGGAAACTGAACCAGACTTGCTCAGGAGAGTCATCACCGGCGATGAGTCCTGGGTATTTGAGTACGACCCGGAGACCAAACGCCAGAGCCTTCAATGGAAGAGTCCGGCGTCGCCACGGCCGAAGAAAGCAAGGCAGTCCAGGTCCAGCTTCAAGGTCATGTTGATCGCTTTCTTCGATGTGAGGGGCATCGTCCACTGCGAGTTCTTGCCACAGGGCCAGACAGTCAACCAACATGTGTACAAAGAAGTACTGCGGCGTCTGCTTCGTGCAGTGCGCGAGAAGAGGCGGGAGTTGTGGCAGGGCAACTCGTGGCTGCTTCACCACGACAATGCGCCTGCTCACAATGCCCTGAGCATCAGAGAGTTCTTGGCCAAGAAGAACATCGCCGTGCTGGAGCAACCGCCCTACTCACCTGACCTCGCTCCGTGCGACTTCTTCCTCTTCCCCAAGCTCAAGGAGGTCATGAAGGGGACCCGTTTTGATGATGCGGACGACATCAAAAAGGCCGTGACGACGGAGCTGAGGAGCATCCCGCAAGAATCCTTCCAGCAGTGCATGCAAGCCTGGCAGAGAAGGATGGACAAGTGCATGCGGTGCCAGGGGGATTACTTCGAAGGAGATAACCTATAGTTTGTAGCCTGGATGTGAAATAAAACTAATCATTATTATTATTATTATTTTTACTATTATTATTATTTTTATTATTATTTTGATATAGTTATGATTGCTACGCAGTGTTCTTCTTTATCATTAATATCATAGTTTTTTTTTTATTATTATTGTTATTAGTAGAAGCAGTATTACCTTATTTACTTTTATTATTATTATATTTATTATTATTATTATTATTATTATTATTATTATTATTATTATTATCATTATGATTATTATTGTTGTTGTTGTTGTTATTAATATTATTACTACTACTATTATTATTATTATTATTATTATTATTATTATTATTATTATTATTATTATTATTATTATTATTATTTTTATAGTCGTAGCTGACGTTTTTGCTACTATCAATATTCTTTCTTTTTTTTTTTTAGTAATATTAATGTATTTATTAACGGCAATACTATAACTACTTATTCTTCAGCTAATAGTATTTTTTATATAATTATTAGTAATATTATTAGTACTGATATTATCATTATTATTATTATTATTATTATTAGTAGTAGTAGTAGTAGTAGTAGTAGCAGTAATAGTAGTATTAGTTGTAGTAGTAGTGATAGTAGTATTATTAATATATAAATAATAATAATAATGATAATAATAATAATAATAATAATAATAATAATAATAATAATAATAATAATAATAATAATAATAATAATAATAAAAATAATAATATAAATACTACTACTAGTAGTAGTAGTAGTAGTAGTACACAAAGAGATTACCTGAGGAGGGTGTGGAAGCTGAAGTCAACACTTACTGTATCCCAAGGATGTTAAGATACAGAGCATTCTGCACCACCACATCATGCTAAATGTGAGGACAAAATACACACACTCACACACACAGTTCTAGATGAGATGATGCTGCACTACCACTTTGTTACATGATGTCAGATGTGAGGACAAAACTCACACACACACAGTTTTAGATGTGATGGTATCACACTGCCATATCACACTGGATATGAGGGCAAAACACATATTCACACAGTTTTAGATGTAATGGAGCTGCACTGCTGTGCTGCTACGTCATGCTGAATGTGAGGACAAAACACACTCATACAGCCCTAGATGCTGTGATAATACATCATGCCAGAGGTGAGAACAAAACACACACACACACACACATTCTCACACAGGTCTAGCCCATGCATCTGGAATAAATAAGCATTTTTCCAGTGTTTTCAATACCCCAATTTTTGTTATCCTCAAGTTTAGCATTATGCCTTTGAAAGAAAGCAAGTGCAAAACTTGATAGGGTATTGTAATTTATTTGGCATAAGAATTACATATACAGTGGCACAATACAAATATTGAACAGAATAATTCCCAAGTACTTTCATAACAAACAACCTGTCTATTGTGCTTCCTGCAGAAGTGAGGCAAGTGATGCTAACAAGAAAACGATATTTGAAGTTCGAAATATCTCAGAATTTGGGGTCACTTGCCTCACTACTGCCTCAGATTCCTTTCACAAACACACCCATGAGACTGAGATGAGTGTGAGGCAGGGATGGTATATGGCATTGATTGGCTAATTATCAAAGATGGCCATTGGTATACTGTTTGTACTATCAAACAACACCCCTATAATTATCAGTCATCACCATTAATATTATCAATCTATACCAGTGACACTACCAAAATTCACCCCTGATACAGAGTTGTCATTGCTGCTTGAGCAGTCCGTGCCATCAGTCATCACTTGTAAACAGATTTGGTAGAACAAGCTGTGACATCAACAGAACTTACAACAGCACTCAGCTGCTGTGGACAGCTTATTATGTACTGAATAAATATATTTGTAATTTATTATAATAATTACATGTGTATAAGTATATTTGTTATTTATGATTTTTAATTGCTTCTCATTCTAAAGAAATTTGCAAAATATGTCTGTAAGATGTATGAAGTTCATATACAGTACAAATTCTTCTACTATAACACTGAAACTACCACTTGTCAGTAGCCCAAGCCTACCCAAAGCTTGACCTTCAGCATAGAAAGTGTAGAGTGATTTTCTGAGCAGAGGAAAAAAGTGAACCTGATACATCAGAGAATGTGGTAGTTAATCTTAGAATAAGCTAACAAGTCTCTTGGTTCACCTGCTTATACTAGCAAACACAAAATGCACAATGAATATTAATCACCCAACTCCCTTCTTGACCAGAGGAGAGGAGCAAGGAGATAAATAAATATATATTAATAATAAGCAAGTCACAACTTATGTGCCCTAACAGTTATGTCCTTGTTTGAGGCAATATCATTGGGAATGCCCTAGCTTGAGGTGATACATGTGAGCCAAGGAAACAGAGAGGAACTTATTTCTATTGTGGAGTAGAATTGTTTTTACCTTACTTTTGATGGGCCAGCAAGTAAGAGCCACCTATAAGTGTTATATTCATGGCCATGTGCCTCTATTATCAAACAAACATTATTGCAAAATAATAGACCATCCTTAAATAAGGAAAAAAATTCTTGGAAAACAATTGGAATCACAATAAAAATTTAAGAATCACTGCATTGCTTACTCAAACTTTCAACTGCAAGGGCCAGTATCTTCATGACTCTTTTATATACTCTAGCTATGGAAATACATTTATAACAGTGTTTGTTTCTGTTTTCAGGCACTTTTACCAATCCTGAAGATTGCAGCCACACAGGCAGAAGGTAGTGGGCTGTCTGTAAAGCGAGCAGCCATCATCAACATCTCCTCAGTGCTTGGCTCCATAGAGAAGAATGACAAAGGGGGTATCTATCCTTATAGAGCCAGCAAGGTATGTCTTTTAAAATACTTGTTACCTATTCTTTCATTATCCTATGCTCCTGTAACTGAGACTGTAATCCCATCTGGTAGTCAGCTGAGAATGCTATGAGTGATGAATATTATTGTCTTTACCAAACAGATTTAGACATAAATTCAAAACTTTTAGCTGAGCTACATAACAGAGATCACTCAGATCCTTACACTCTTAAGTAAATTTTTAACCAACTCAAACCTCCATCCTCATAGCTTTAACTTCCTCTTTACTTCAGTCCAGAGTGACATCCATTCAGTACTGGGGGCTTGCTTGAACAAGCCACCCACTCTTTCCACCATCAACCCTTGGATGAAAGTGAAAGGGAGTGTTGTAGGGGGAAAAGAGAGAAAGAGGAGTCCCAGGGTTAGTGGGGGAAAGAGTGGGTGGCCCAGTACTGACTGATTGTGGCTCCAGCTACAAGGAGCAGGAGGGGGAGGGAAGGGAAAGAAGTAGTAGGTGCAAATGTACAAGTAGCATTAATTACCAGTTCTTTTGATATGTGAAACTTATTTATAATTTATATATCATATTTATATATGTATAGTGAAACCTCATTTTCAAACTTAATTCATTCCTGAATGCCATCTAAAATCAAAAATATTCAGCAATTGAAACTTTTCCTCCCCATAGGAATCAATACAAAATAGATGAATCCTTTTTAAACTTTTACAACAGTAATTTGTGCATAAAATCATACAGGGAAGTCCCATTATTTTGTCATATTCACAAGATTGAAGTCTTAATTTTGGCAAGGCTGAGGAGAATCTCTACCTATCTCTTTCCCTTCTGTTGCCTACTAGGAGGTGGGGCTACCTGCCTCACTACCCTAAGGAACTCAGAGATCCTGTTCATGCTTATCTGATCAGTAACAATGGGGATGGATGAGCATGTCGCTTGCAAAGATGCAGCTGACAGCATTCCTCTAAGGCAGGTATAGGGTCTAGGGTGGGTGGCTGGTGTGTGGCCACCTGGCCTCATCAGAGATGTTGAGGGTGAAGGGGTAACCAATGCCACAAGTTTCCACTGGAGTCTGGGCATCCCTTGGGGTCCCTTGGCATCCCTTCAAGTCCCTACGCATCCCTTGGCAATACACTTACATGACACAGTTTCCTTCCAGAAAACATCTTTTCCTATTGTGCACTCTTGTACATACACACTGGCCATATTATGTACATGGTACATGAAACACAATTTTCTTTCTAAAACATCACACACTGTTCCATGTACCCCATTATTTATGAGTACCCTTTGAAGAATTCATGCACCCTTGGTTGAACCATGCACCCAGGTTGACTATCATTGCCATAACATTTACTCTCCATCCTTCCTCACTCCCTCACACCCTCTTGAATAATTCTATTCCTATTCTGTGTCATTCTGTTTATCAATCCACAAGATTGTTCTTATTCACCATTACATTTCCTTCATTTCCTTCACTCATGCTTTTTTCTCACTTACTTCTTCCTATCCACAGCTATTCTTACCCTAGCTATCCCTCAACTCACTCATGCTTACTTTCTGTTCAACTCATTCATGCTTACTCTCACTCTCACTTATTCAACTAATTAAAGTCACATGTTCATGACTCCCCCCCCCCCTCTCTCTCTCTCTCTCTTTTACATTTTTAGTGTTCTTCACACTCTCAATCAGTCTTTCACCTCATACTTACACACACACACACACACACAGGTCCACAATCTCCACATTTCTACATTACAGAGGTGGAGGTGGAGGCAGAGCTTTTTTTTTATCAGAAAATGTAGTTGGAGATATTGATGCAGATCTTTTGTTGTACTAAAATTCTGATGCAGATAGTAAAGCTAATAGTATCCTCACTGCAGATGCAGATATCTGATACATCAATATAACACAGATCAGAGTATTTATGTGAATTGTTGTTCAAAGTACCAATATCAGCAAACAAGTTGCTGCCAAGCTGCACCACTGAGCTGAGTGAATAGATTTTGCTGCTGCTTGATACAGTAAACTTATTATGAATGTAAGAGCTGCTTGAATTATCTTTGGTGTTGGATATAGATTGGCCGCATAGCTACATATGACCGAAATGACCACATTCTGGTTCACAGCTTCATTGTTTGCTGGCAACAAGGTGCAAGGTTCAACTTGCACTCAACATCCCCCTCTCACTATGATAACTTGGAAGTAAGTTTGAGCCTCAGCCTTTGCTGTGATAGACTTTAGCAACACACAGCAAAGGGTTTGGAGGCACATGATGGCAGGCATAAATATTTAGATATATTTCATTTTAATGAGGATCCAGTTTAACCCTTTCCTTCCGGCAATCGTATATATACGATTGCAAAAATGCGTCCGTAGCGACGGCGATCATACCGGTAATCAAGAATTTTCGCGCCTCAATTTTGAGGTCCAAGCGCGGTTTCTCGAGTCAGATGGTGTGAGTGGAAGTGTCTGGCATGTTTCCACATGTAGTGTTGTCACTAGCTCTGGAAATTTAGCGGTAACTAAGGTATTTTCCTTTTCTCCGGGCGACACTTGGCAACCCCAGCGACCCGCCGGGTGGAAAGCACTCGCCGGGTGGAAAGCACCATGATAAGTGTGAAGAGACATCCTGATAAGAGCCAAGGATCTCAGATCATAACTCACCATGGAGCAGGACACAACATATGTATTTAGCAATGCTTCTGAGTTTGAAGACAGTGACAGTGAATATTTAGAAGATGAAGAAAGCGAAGACATTAGTGAGGACTCGGAAAATGATTTACAGGATCCACCTGTTTTATCCGAACAGAGAGATGATACCTATCATTCTTTCATGGTAATTTTTTCATTATCTTCGATTTTATAATAAAATGGTAGAAGGTAACTTGTCAGAGAGAGAGAGAGAGAGAGAGAGAGAGAGAGAGAGAGAGAGAGAGAGAGAGAGATAGATAATGTTATTTGCCTGAAACTTGATATGAAAAGGGATGAAATCTCTCTCTCTCTCTCTCTCTCTCTCTCTCTCTCTCATTGGAAGTGTACAATTTCCCCTCCAAGATGAGAGAGAGAGAGAGAGAGAGAGAGAGAGAGAGAGAGAGAGAGAGAGAGAGAGAGAGAGAGAGAGAGAGAGAGAGAGAGAGAGAGAGAGAGAGAGAGAGTGTGTGTGCGTGCAGCGTCATCGCTCTCCGGGCTGTTTCTGGATGACGGATCACACAGCGGGAGGAGGAGGAATCTTTTATAAGGCATAAACTCAACTTTGAGAGGTCACATCGAGCTACAAAGTATATCATTGTATTCAGAATAACAAAGAGAAAATAATTATTAGTATTCAAACAATTTTCTGACAATTTCTAGGTTTACCATTTTTAGCCGTCATACAAAACGGTAAAATAATTTAAGCGCCAGAAGGAAAGGGTTAAAGAACCAATTTTGGAAACTTGGTACCACTGTATGTGTTACCAAGCCCAGGTTATATATGGTGTTTACCTTATAAACATGCAGACCTTTGATAATACTAAGCATTTAACAGTACAGAGGCCTGAGTAAGGATACTTAGCTGTAGTTGTCTGTGTGATAGTAGAGAGTTGGCTGATGTGTGGAGTGGTTGGTTGCTGTGCTGGTGCATAACTGATTTTGGGAAGTGCTGAAAGTGGGCTTATGAGCACTGGGATAAGGGTTTGGATTCTTGCCATTTAACCCATTCTTTGAGGTGGATTTTTAATTTTAATTTAATATTTAACATTAACAACATTAACATTAATATTTTGTCAGGAATTAATATCTTTCCAACAATGCTGACAGCACTAAATGTCCAATTGCTCATGCTTCAAAGACTTTCATACACGGCATCATTACAATCAAATACAAAATCAAATACAGAAGGAGGTATTATCAATAATCTACAGCCTAGACAAGTTTCACTTGTTCATATACAGCCAAAAGTTATCTCTGATCACATACTGATGGTGTCACTTTTTTTAGTCCCACTAGTGTGTCATCTGCTTTAGCTACCAAGTAACTTGCTTGATGGGCTCTCACACCAAGCCAGTATGACTACAGCAATGAATACAGGCAAACAGTGGATCTCAGTAATGTAGATATCCTCAGCTGACTACCAGCAGGAAAGGATGCTAAGTTCGATGAGAAGCAGGCAGCAGATGTGTCAGTGGTCTGCACTATACAAGTTATTAGCAGGCAGCCGAATTCTACAGACAGGAGTGTTGGCTAAGGAATCCAGCAGAGATCTACTCATTCCTACAATTATGTGGTACATTAAGGAAGAATGGCTACATAATATGAATTCCTAAGAGGTGCTTCAGTGAAAGCTGGTGGATTCTCTGATTACTGAGAATGGTTGTCTTCTTTTCAGACCAAAGGTCATCATTCCAGACAGACTGAGGAGTAGAGTAATATAACTAATACACCTGGGCCATTTTGGGATACAGAGAATGAAGCAACAAGCATGCATGGTGGTGTACATTGAGCCTATGCTAGACTGGAACAGCTTGTGCTACCCAAGTCAGCTAACCATCCATGGATGCTACTAGAGAAATCTTAGAGCAGACTACATGTGGATCATGTCATCAACTTCCTGGGTACAAACTAATTGATTCTCATAGAGACTCACTCTAAATATCCTGCATACAGCCAACACTTTCTGCATGGAACAGAGCCATAATGGATTTGTAAGAGGAGGATTTTGGCCACTGTGGATATCCTCACACAATAGTTACAGACAATGCTGCTACCTTCATGTCTGAGGAAATCTATGCTCGATACAGGGAATGAGGTAAGTATCGTGCACCTCACAGGAGCACTGTATCATTCAACTGCAGATAGCGCTGTTGAACATCTAATACAGCCATTCAAACAGTCTTTGTGTAAATTGTTACTCCTGCCCATGATTACACTAGAGGAATTGTTGTTACAATACAGATGTATGCCACTGGATTCTGTGCACTCATTCAGCAGTCTGCTCAACAGATACCAGATTTGATGCAAACTGGATGCTATTTTCCTTTTTCTCACACTTCTTAAGGAAAACAAGCAATGAGTGGGACACAGTCAACTAGTTTCCAAGAGGATTCATCTCTTCAAGATGGGATCACAGTGGTAGAAATTGTACTTTGGCCTGAAGCATAACACGCAACCACATGGATTCCAGTGCACATAGTGTTGACATTCTTGCTAAGAGACCAAATGAGGTATGGTGTCAACACATCAGTCAGTTATGCTCTCATCATGGCATAGAAGAGGATGCAAATCCAGGAGAGGTGCCAAAGTTCCTGTCTCAGCTGAAGAACAAAAAAAAAAAAAAAAAAGATAAAGATAAAAAGGGGAAAAAAAACAGAGAACCACTCTGATACTTGATGATGTGAGAAGAAATAGAACAGATGATTGCTATTAACTACAGATAATAAGAGATTCTGAATAGCTTCAGGCAAGTCTCAGCTGGCAGGGAGGTGTTATGATTATTATAGAAATGCCAGCTACCACTAGTAAAGTTCAACTAAGAGATTTCACCAACAATGGTTTGATAACCCCCTTGATTTAGGGCTCTGTGGTGTTGCAGGATTAGGAACGTGAAGCCAACTTGAGGTAATATCTAGGCAGCAGGGAGAGCAGGAGGCAGTCCACCTTCACATCCCAGGCTGTGTTGATGTCACATACAGACCACAAGAGTAGGGAAGCAGGCCAAGGGTTGTTTATCGAAGATCATAGGAATAGTCATAGATACAATGCTGATAACACTGGATGTAAATAATGTTGTGAAAACAAGTTACAATAAAGAAGACAGAAAAAAAAAAAGACTTCACATGACTAATATTGATCTATTTACTGCCTTCCACATGGGCCACAATATTTGCCTAGCTTGCTCTTTTTCCCTCCTTGTTCCATTGAACACTTGCTAGCTTCTGTACATAAGTGATATTGTTAAAATGATTAAATAATGTACCCACTAAGTGCTGTTTCAGCCTTTTATTTATTTATTCATTTATTTATTTTATTTTATTTATTTTTTTTATCAATGTAATTCCCATAACTCTCACCGAGTTAAACACAACTGGA
This sequence comes from Scylla paramamosain, assembly GCF_035594125.1. Lineage (NCBI taxonomy): Eukaryota > Metazoa > Arthropoda > Malacostraca > Decapoda > Portunidae > Scylla > Scylla paramamosain. The sequence goes on from NC_087186.1 coordinate 1,490,696, forward strand.
CCTTAAAATCATGTAGGTCTACAACTTCATTTACTATCTTTATGATGCTGTTAACTTCTGCAGAGCAATTTTTTGAAATATTATTATTGCATATCAAGTAGACAAAATTTGTAAGTCCAATTTAGGTCATCTGACAACCTATCTTAAAAAAATAAATATCTTCTTTCAAGGCGCTATAGATATCCTCACTTCAGCTCTAGGAACATTTAATTCTGAAGGGATTTCACTGTGCCTTAGTAATGACACCATATTATAAGTATCCTTCATTGATATTATTTTGATCAGTGGCAATTTAACTACACTACTACTAAGCCACTGGTGTGATTTTGCGATTGTATAAATGTGTTTTTGATTATATGGGCAGGAATTTTCTCAAGTACTGTGGTGATCATAAGATGGGGATAAAAATGATGAATATTTGGCCAGCAATTGTTGCTCATTATAGTAATCTGGCCATTATTTTTTTACCATTATAATAAGGTTAGGATGACAAGAAATATTATTGATTACCTGGTTAATTATTTTCTGCTGCTATAATGAGTTTAGGACTAAGGTAAGCTCTGTTTGGTTATCCATCAGAAGAGTTTCAGTGACAATTTTAGAACCATGATAAACATGATTTAGTAATTTCCAGTCACTTCGATAGTGGCATAACACAGTAGCATAACACACTTGTGATAACACAGAATTGAATATACTGAAACTCACACTGGAAAATTGTAATCTTCAGATTTTTCAAACAACCTCCCCTCTTTTTTAGTCCGAAGAATTTAAGAGTTTATTGTGTCATTAAATCTGACTGTTTTAGTTTAAATTAAGTTAACTTTTTCAATTAAGTTAAAGCCAAGATTTGAGTGTTACTGGAAAAAAAAAAAAAAAAAAAAAAAATATATATATATATATATATATATATATATATATATATATATATATATATATATATATATATATATATATATATATATATATATATATATATATATATATGGAAAGGCATGAGGTATAATTTTGAATGTACTCCACATTCATGTTTATTATGTTGATGTTTATTTATTTATTTATTTATTTTTATTTTATTATTTTTTTTCCAGGCTGCATTGAATGCCATCACCAAATCGTTAAGCACTGATCTCAGGAACTCAAACATCTTGGTGAGCAGCATATGTCCTGGATGGGCACAAACAGATATGGGTGGCAAGAATGCTTCTCTTACTCCAGAGCAAAGCATATCTAATGTTCTGCATCTTCTTAACACCATGAATGACACCCACCATGGGCAATTTTATCAACATGATGGTGTCAAACTGCCTTGGTGATAATATCACCATTACCATCATCATTATTAATTTAGTTTTCTTGGCAAGTTTCAGTTAAATAGCAAGTGTTAATTGCCATTAACTAGAATGTATTAATTGTATAAAGAACGGTGTATTGCATGTCATCTTAACACATCTTAATTTTAACAATGCAAATAACATCAGAATGTCAATTCTGTAAGTGCCAACCAACCAATGTATTGTGTACACCATTGGTTGACAGTCATTTAAAGCATGATGTCTATTAAAATACATGAACTTAAGAAGAATCATTATTACCTTACCAAGCAACTAGACTACGTAAATTTCAGCCATGTTTTTAAATATTTTAATCATGTAATCCAGGGAAACAATTAGCAGTAATGAAAACAGAAGTCACTTTTAGTGTAGCAATGGTATCTCATAATACTGAAATAAATATATATAATAGAAATTGTAACATTTAATTTAGTAACATCCATACACACAAAATATACTGTTAGATTCAGGAGATAAATTAGGTCAGATAAGTGAGTAAGAGAAAAGCATACTTTATTCAAATTGAATGACCTCTTGTTCCCATAGAATGAGAGCTGCCAATTTACATTTTCTTCAGTCAGTTTCTAGCATATAAGAAAACAAGGCATGTTTCATAAAATTAAAGGTATTCATCAGTGCAATACAAGTTGGCCATCAAAACTTAGTATCTTTGGCTCTAAGAGCCAAAGATACTTGTGAGCCATGATTATCACTAAAGCATGCTGCCTAATTTTCCTTGATAGGTATGTATTCTTAAGTTTGAGCCTTTTAGTAGACCCACACTACACTAACTACAGGGATGTCAAAATCCAAAATGTACCTTTAGTGCATCACTAAGTAAAAAAAGAAAAAAAGGAAAAAAAAAGTTTGAGGCTCTGTTCTAGAGCTGTCCCAAATTAGCTATTTTCCCAGACTAACCAAGGTTTACCCTTTACTTCTCTGCTACACCTCCCAATATAGGTATAAAAAAGGCAAATAGTGTGTCTGGTGTGCCAAACAATGTTTTTAAATTGAATGAAACAGCTGCTGTCCTAGATGTAAATTAAACACAAATATCATTAAATGGGAAACAAGCATGACTTTACCACGACCTTTGCAGACATGTTACCATACTCCATGGCTAACTAATATTAAGCAAAACACCAGTGACTTGCATCAAGCATTTTCATAGTGCATCATGTTTCTCTCATTAGTCATATTGTTTATATTAGTCATCAGTATTCAACAGGGTATCAAAACAAAAATTGTGGTCCTCTGGTGAAATCTACTATAGCATTAGAAGACTATGGATACCCTGTCAATTGTCAATAATGAGGACCATACCAGCGGTAATCCTGGGTCTGACTGAAGAATGGAAATTTTGCTGTGTGATAGGCCCTTTATGCACTGTCACATACTGTATCATGTGTCTGGCTCATAGAATAATTCTTTCCCAACCAAGAATTTTTCAGATGAATCTCCCCTACTTGCTGGTGGCTTCACAACCTTCACTGTCCTAAATGATTTCTTCATGTCACTGATCAGCTGCTGTATCAGGAACCCTTCCCACACCTGAGGAGTTAAGAAGATATGTTACTCGTATTTTCAAAGCTATGCAAAATCATTACATTGTATCTTATGTTTGCCTAATTCTTAAAATTAGTGATTACACTTTGAATTTTTGCTCTTCCAAAGATTCTCAAGTACAGTCAGTGACATTCATGATTACAACTCCTGCTGACATGAGTATCACATTGCTGAAACTGGCAACTTGCCAATTCTCAGTCTGAAAAAAAATCTGCCAGAAGAAAATAATTACATAGAAACTTAGGTTAGCCGCTCATATGTTTTTGAAATTAAGTGTTTGACATATTGACATAAGGGAAAGTTATCTTTTGTGACTGCTCCTTGCTTTGACTAACAAAATGGTTGTGTTTGTTTTTAACAAAGTGACAAACTGATCTGATGTGTGATGCCTGGAAAATATACATACCATGATTACATAGTATAAGTGTTAGTTTCACTAGAATGGTGAAACAAACTGAAAAATACACTGCATAACTATTGCCAATAAAAAGACTATGAGTGCATTGGTGAAGAAATGGAGTGATTAGAGATGTAAGGATGTGCCTCACCACAAACATGGTGGTGAGCTGCCCCAAAATGTTTGATCACTTTACACAAGACAGTTAAAAGTATATCCTCAGCTTACAGCAAAACAAGTAAAAAAACAAAGATTTTGGGATGGCCCACCACCATGCTTGTGGTGAAGCACATCCTCACATCACTCATCACCCCCTTTCTTTATCACTGCACTCAAAGTCATTTCACTGACAAAAGTTATGCGGAGTAATTTCACCATTCTAGTGAAACTCTAACATTTGTACTATGTAATTGTGGCCTGTATATTTTCCAGGCATCACACATCACCTCAGTATAACACTGTTTAAAAAAAAAACATGGCTGTTTTGTTAGCTGAAGCAAGGAGCAGTCACAAAAGATAACTTTCCCTTATGTCAATATGTCAAACACTGAATCTGTTATTCCATGTTTTCAAAAAGATATGAGTAGCTAAGCTAAGTTGCCATGTAGTTATTTTCTCCCAGCAGATTTTTTCAGACCAAGAAGTGAGTTGCCAGTTTGTGCAATGTGATGCTCACATTAGCAGGAGTTCTGTATGCATAAGTTGCTGAATGTAGAGTAGTTATGAATTCACAATCTTCAATGATACAATAATCACCAACTGCCTTAGATAATAAGTGCAGGAAAATATACTGGGATGATTGTCACCACATCAAGACAAGATAATGGATATTTACAATATGGTTATATTAGCAAAAAAGTGAAGTTCAGTGGCTGGATTGAGCTAAGACAATTTAGAGTTCCAGTCAAAGGCAAACATTTTTTCACAAAAGATGTTATCCCACATCACTGCTATCCACAGGCAGGTCCATAATGAGCCATAGTGAGGATTCCTTCATTGGCCACAACAGGCCTCACAGGTGCCCAGGCAACTTGTTGATTTATGTCAAGTGAGCACATCATGGGGACACAACATCCTTATGTGTCAATCATGACAGCCAGTGGCATACTCGTACCAAGGGGGGGCCATGCAGCCATGCCCACCCTCCCCCTTTTACAAGCTCAGTCACTGAGTGATTGTGACTGATTTATATATATATATATATATATATATATATATATATATATATATATATATATATATATATATATATATATATATATATATATATATATATATATATATATATATATATATATATATATATATATATATATATATATATATATATATATATATATATTTATATATATATATATATAAATGGCCCCTGCTCCCCCTTTTCAAATTTATGGGTACGCCACTGATGACAGGATTGTTATAGTCCCTATTTATTCATATTAAGCACTAAGTGACAGGTGATGCAGTGATGTGCATCTCAGGGCCACAACAGGTGATCCATTTATGTGCCAGACATAGAGAAATGCTTTAAACATTATTTGGCAACACTTTTAAAAGCTGCTCCCTACCACTTTTTCTTGACTTTCCATCTGGTAGTCCACACAAGGCAAGAATCATGAAGGGAGGTGATTTGCCCTTCTGTTGATGCATGGCTAAGTGCAAATGCAAGCCAATTTCATCCACTCCCAATAAGCACTGTTGTGAGTTTTATTATTGCTTTTTCTGTGGATTTATTTTTACAGAAGTGGAACTGATCTTTTGATAATAATCTAAAATTAAAAAATTCACTATTTTTTTTACAATATTTTTTTCAAGCACTTTTCTTAATGATGGTAAAATTGGTACTGGCTGATAATTGTTTTTATCTCCTGATTTATTGATGGAAATTACTTGGTAATTTTTAATTTATCTGGAAAACATCCTTCCCTAAAACTTTAACTGATTACATAGCTGAGTTGGACGTGGATGGGCAGTGTGTCACAGGAAGCTTGGGGGAATATCATGTTGGCCTGGTGCTGTGTTTTTCAGGGACTTGAGGTACTGTTGAACTTCTTGTGTGGTAATTGGATACAGGAATAATAATATTTCTGTAGAAATATTAGAATATTGCTTATGGGAATCTAACTGCAAGTCCCTGGAAGATATTTACAGCAGGACAATTATCCTTTAGTAATCTGATTTCATCACTTTGTCAACTGTTATTTCTGCCATTCAAATTGTTTATAACAGTCCAAGCTGACTTAATTACCTTATCTAGATTTAAGTTGATCTTTAAGATGATTATTTTTGGCAAAACAAAGAAGGGGGAAACAAGCTTGTTTCTGTACTTTCTATACTGATTTCCATATGTTAAAGGCCATTTGGCCACCAGCCTACTCAGTCTGTGCTTTTCAGTAATTTCATTTCTTAGGCCTGTTGCAATGTGAGGGCTTTTATGAAAATTTTCAATGTAAAGACTATAGAATTTTTATCAAATACCTCATTTGGGGCTTGAATATTAAAATTAGTATTTCTTATCATTATGAATTTGTTGATGTTTGTGCCAACCAGACACCTCTGGTTGGCACTTCAATGACTTTTTTTTCTTTTTTTTACAAATTGAGAAAACTGGAAAATGATCCATTAAATCAATGTAAAGGATCATTTTTACATTACTTTCTAGAATGGAGGCCCAAATGTGATCTCTCAAGGAAGGACTATTGTAAGTCACTCTTGTAGGTTTAGTTGTATGGGGATAACATCCATGTGAATTCATTAAATTAAAGAGATCTACAACTACTGGATCATCTAATCTAAGCAGATCTGGATTCCAGTCCCCAACAAAATAAACATAAGGATATATTTTTTTTTCATTTGAATGAAATCAAACAAAAGCTCAACTGCATAGTATAGTAGTAGTAGTAGTAGGGGCAAGTCTAGTGTAACTGATTGCCTCACATGTCTGAAAGGCTGAATGAGGCAAGTGGTTGTTAATTGTTATATGTTGTGTTTGCTGTATGGTGCAGAGTTACCAATTGTGTTGTGGAATAAGGAAGGCATTATTAGGGTGAAGTTTGGGGCACCAGGAATTAACAGACCTCATCATTCTCACCACCTTCCCTCAAGCTGCTATGGGTAGCCAGGAAACTTCTCTTACAAACTGAAAGGGCTGTCCTGGCATTGCACCTTTCTCATGCCTAAATATACTCTTACAAACTAGAAGGGCCACAATCTTCTCTGCTCCTCACCATGCTGCCGTTGCCTCCTTGAATCCACCACATACAAGTGAGCCAACCAGATCAGAAATGAGAGGGGTGATGTTAGAGATGTGTGTAGGAAGCAGTGCATGTTCACCACCTATGAGTGAAACAGCAGGATTTGGTAATAAGTGTTGTCTCCATAATGATGTAATTGTAATTTTGAAGTAAAGAGTACAAGAAAAATTATCAAATGATTTGTTTACAGGTATAATTCATTGCTTGATGCTGAGATCACAAATTTATTCTCTGAAAGTGAATACACTTTCATAATTCTACTTACTCACAAGTTCAAAATTTTACTTCGGCAAAATCACCTATCTGCTGGGCGGACATTTCCCATGAGAGAGAGAGTGCGTCACGCGCTGCCGGCAGTTGTTTGCTGATCGCCGCGTCGGGCAGACACGGTCATTCTGGGTCATACGGTCTCCCAAGTTTTTGCTGTTTTCTTTCAGATAAGGCCACGATACTTGTTACGCAGGTACAGTGCCTTCAACTTCGTTACCCGTTTTTGGGGCGAGTTGTATTATTGGTTTATCGGTCTCCACTGACGATGGAACTGTGTGGGAAGCTTACGGCTTTGTTCTCCTTATCGCAGTGCGGCAGCCTTGTCAGAGTCTGGTGAAGCGTCCTCTGCCTCTCGATCCCCTTCCCCTCCTGCCCCACGTGCCTTCTGTGGGCCTTCTCCTCTCCCTGGGTCCACTGTTCGCCCTCAAGATGACGACGACAGGCACAGGGATCATTCATCTCGTCGCTTGAGTGGGAGGCATGGTTGCGTGAGATTACGTAACAGTGCTGACGCACGTGGTTCCCGCGGCACTTCTCCTGCTCCTCCCCCTTGGTCAGTTGTGTTGGACGCCTTGGCTGATTTGCGGGGTGAAGTGGAGGCCTTGCAGGCAGACAGACGGCAACTACCACCCCCTACTGGGTCGGCGCAGGTGACTGTGGAGGACAGTACTCTGGGGGGCTGGGGTTTGTCGCCTCCTTGTTCTGCCACTTTTTCTGGTTTCTCGGCCAGGATGAGTGAGGATGAGGCAGTGTCGATGCCTGCCGCCCTTGCTGACAGCATCTTAATTCAGGGCACTAAGGCCTTTGGTCCTTCTGACACGGTGGTTGCTGACATTGACAATAGAGTGGCAGAGATGGTAAACTTTCTCTTTGATAATGGTATGAGAGAGGAGGACTACAAAGCCATGTGTGAGGACGATGTTGTCAAGAGGCCTAATAACTGCCATGCTCTTGCGCCAGTGGAATGCAACCCACAGGTGTTGGAGGCCCTGAAGCTGGATGCCAGGAAGACAGACTTCCGCTTGAAGGAGGTAAATAAGGACATCCTGCGGGCTTCAACCATTATCACCAAATCCTTAGTGGCACTGGATGATTTGGCTGAACAGGAAGGTAACCCCAAGTTGACACATGAGGTGAGCATGCTAAATGGTGCATTGGCATTGCTAGGCAATGCCAATCACAGGAACAATTTGGCCAGGCGTTTTGTCATGAAACGCGAGATAAACTATAAATATGCTCATCTTTGTTCAGATAAGGTGCCAATTACTCGCTTTCTGTTCGGTGACGATGTGTCCCAGTCTGCCAGACAAATTGAGGAAGCGGAGAAACTGCGGAGTAAGTTCGCGCAGAAAAAGCCTGCCTTTACTAGCAAGTTCGCAGGTAAACGCCCTGGTGGATATTGGAACAAGCCTGCTAGTAGGGGATATTACGCCAGGTTCCAACCCTACGGGCAACAGAGGTATGGCTCCAGGGCTGCCCCACGACTGCCTTTCACTCGTCAGGATGTGGAGCCAAAAAACTCCAAGGGCCGGGGCGGCCGCAGCAGGCAGCCCCAGTAAACTTACAGGCAAGTGCATGTTTTGAAGCTGGCAGACTACACTCTTTCCTGCATGAGTGGCGTAAAATTACCAGTGACCCTGTCATTTTGGATATTGTTCAGCATTGCCACCTTGATATTGATGTCGATAGTGTTCATCCTTTATTTTTTAATGATTTGGAATACAGGTTCAACACTGTGCAACAGGGGATAATTTCTGGAGAGATCAAAACACTTTTACAGCTTAAAGTCATTAAAGTCACACACAAACAAACTCAGCAGGTTATCTCTCCTATTTTTTTGCGAGAAAAGAAAAACGGGGAATTTCGCCTGGTTCTTAACTTGGAGAGGTTAAACAAATACATACCATATAAACATTTTAAAATGGAAAATTTTGAACAGGCCATCAGGCTCATCAACCAGGGTGATTTTTTGGCTTCTGTCGATCTCAGGCATGCTTATTATTCTGTTAGGGTTGCAGATGAGCAACAACGATTTTTATGTTTTACATGGCAAGGTGTTATCTATCAATTCACCTGCCTCCCTAATGGCATTTCTGAGGGACCTCGGCTTTTCACCAAACTGATGAAGCCAGTATTTGCTACTTTAAGGCAGGAAGGATACACTATCACCAGCTTTATAGATGACACATTAATTTGCAGTAACTCTTACTCAGGATGTCTTCAGGCGATTCAGGCCACCATTTCTCTGTTGCAGAGGTTAGGCTTTTGTATCAATATGGAGAAGTCTGCTCTCACCCCCACACAATGTATTGAATACCTAGGCAATGTTATTAACACCAAGTTCATGACTGCCTCTTTACCTGAGCGTAGACTAATCAAAATTCGCCAAGGATGTGCAGAACTTTTGTGTAAAGATGTTGCACCCATTCGAGAGGTGGCCAGGGTGATCGGCCTCATGGTGGCTACGATCCCAGCTGTGGAGTTAGGTAAACTTCACTACAGGAAGTTGGAGGGGGGAAAAATTGCCGCTTTGAAACAGGAGTATGGTAATTTTGACAGGCCTTTGAATATTACTGCAGACATGAAACTAGACCTTTCCTGGTGGTTAGACAATGTGGACAGACACCACAGACACATTTTTAGGCCAGGTACTGACATCAATTTATTTACTGATGCCTCCAGCCTTGGTTGGGGGGGTCATTTGGGGTGTCAGATTACAAGTGGTACTTGGTCCCTGGATGAAAAGGAGCTTCACATTAACATCCTGGAGATGAAAGCCATTCTATTCTCTTTGCAAGCATTTGAACATGAGCTGGAAGGTAGACATGTTAGAGTTTTTTGTGATAATACCACTGCCATAAACTATGTCAATGAAATGGGAGGCACAAAGTCCAAGTCCTGTAATGATGTTGCTACCCAGATTTGGGATTGTTGTCTGGAACATGACTCATGGGTTACATGCTCGCACATACCGGGGAAGGACAAGACCTTGGCTGATGTAGCCTCTCGCAAGATTAATGACAGACATGAGTGGAAACTCGACTCACACATTTTTACTACCTTGTGTAATGTTTTTGGGACACCGTCCATTGATTTATTTGCCTCAAGGCTTAACAAACAGGTTAATACATTCTGTTCGTGATTGCCAGATCCGGAGGCTAAATATTTTGATGCTTTTTCCTTGGACTGGTCAAACTTTGATTTGTCTTACATTTTCCCCCCATTCTCATTAATTGCTAGGTGCCTTCAGAAGTTACGTGCGGAGCAAGCACGAGGCTGGATGGTGGTTCCTCTGTGGCCGTCCCAGTTTTGGATGGGCATGCTGCTCCAGTTGCTAATAGACTTCCCACGTTTGATACGAACAGGAGGAATGTTCTAACACACCCGTCCACAACAGATCCACACCCCATCATGTCCCACACGAGGCTCATGGCATGCCTTCTGTCAGGGAAAACTTGCAGAAACGAGGAGTTTCGCCGGCGGCTGCGGACATCATACTTGCCTCCTGGAAACCAGGTACTGAGAGGCAATACCGCCCACATGTCCAGAGGTGGTCGTTGTTTTGTGGTAGACGGAATGTCGATCCCACTTCTCCAACTGTAGGTCACATTGTAAATTTTTTGACGGAAACCTTTGACAGGGGTGTGGGTTATGAGTGTGTGAACACTGCGAGGGGTGCCCTGTCTTCTCTCGGCATTGTGGTGGACGGATGCAGGGCAGGAAATCACCCTTTGGTCATCCGATTCATGAGAGGGGTTTTCAATCTTAGAACTCCTCAGCCCAGGTACACTGACACTTGGGACGTCCAACCTGTCTTAGAGCAACTAAGGTCCATGTTCCCCTTACATGCATTAACCCTTAAAGAATTAACGCTAAAATTGGTTATGATGATGGCCTTAACTCAAGCTGCCAGAATTCAAACTTTACAACTACTGTTAATCAGAGACATGCTCATTAATGAACACTCCATTTCAGTACAGTTGGGGGGCACTCTTAAACAATCCAGACCAAATTTTAACATCAACAGGGTCACATTCCATTGTTACCCTAAGGATCCACGATTATGTGTCTGTAGCACTCTCCTGAGGTACATTGATGTGACTAAAGAGCTTAGACAGGATGAGATGCACACTGATGCCAGGCTCCTCATTAGCTTCATAAAACCCCACAAATCAGTTTCCAAAGACACTATTGCCCGTTGGGTCAGGACCATTCTCCGCATGTCCGGCATAGACATCTCAAAGTTTTCCGCTGGTAGTGTGCGGCCAGCAGCAGCTTCAAAAGCTGGAGTGGCGGCTGTCCCTGTCGCATGCATTATGGCTAAGGCGGGCTGGTCTAGGGAATCTACCTTTGCAAAATATTATAATAAGAACATTGTGGCTGCTTCTGACCTCTTTCAGGATGCAGTGCTAGAATAAGATATGATTTGGGTTTGTTGCTGCACTCCAGTGTTGCAGTACACGGATATTTTAAGTATTTAGTATCTAGTACCTTAGGTTTACCTTATGATGTGAACTGTTACCATATTTCAACATTGTTTGTAAATTGGATTAAGTTGGATGCAATGTACCTTATTTTATACACCAATTGTATGATTGTCTCATGTACAAGATCCTTCCATGGAATAATAGTTATAGTACTGTTTCTTGTGGGGCATTTCCTTTTTCCTCTCTACTATTGCATCCTCCCTCGTCATCCACATGGCTTCAAAGCCTCATGGGAAATGTCCGCCCAGCAGATAGGTGATTTTCCCGAAGTAAAATTAACAAAGTACACGAGACTTACCGTAGGTCAGTTGAAGTGTACTTCTAATTTTTCGAGGCAAATCACCTATGCTGGTGTGGAGATTTCACATGCCCTCCTCTCCCTCCCTACCTTAAGCTCTACAGGTTACTTAATTTCCTAATTGGTTCATCATGTGGATGTCGAGTCCTTGCTTTAAAGTCTGCCGGCAGCGCGTGACGCACTCTCTCTCTCTCATGTGAAATCTCCGCACCAGCAGAGGTGATTTGCCTCGAAAAATTAGAAGTACACTTCAACTGACCTACGGTAAGTCTCGTGTACTTTGTTAATTGTTGTGTAGGTTACCAACAACCAAGTACTATTTACATGACCACTTTTTCTTTTTTTTGTTTAAACCCAAATGATTATGAATAATTCTTGTGAAAATACCCAATTTTTCATCACTGAACTACCATAATTATTTGTGATGCAAATGCACGTTACATGCTTAAAAATGAGTCCCTTTAAAACTTTGCAGTGTCATGATGTCCAGAGGCTCATCATGACCATGGGAACAGCAAGCATTATCATCACATTTGAGTAAAGTACAGAACCCATTGATAATGCAAATACAGTATCATTGACTAGTTTTTATGGTGATTTGGGCTCAAGGTTCTGGTTTGGATTCATATTTTTTATGTTCATTTAATGAAGATTTAAATGTTTGCATGAATATTATGCAGTTGTCATGCTCCACATTCCATGGTGAGAGCTAGTTACTTAAAGACTCTAAGCTTGATGGTCAGTTAGGGACCATTCACCAGTTGCACCACACACTGCTTGGTGTGTTTGTAGTGACTCCTGGATTTTGAACTGAAAATAAGAAACAGGTATTTCTTATCCTGTGGACCTTAAAGATTCTATAAAGGGTCACAATGTTAACAGTGCCTGGTACGCTGTTTAGTGAATTTACTGCACACATTGCACCACTGTGCATGTGATATCCATGGGACAACAGAACAGTAGAGAAAAATCCAACAACCAGCCTGCCTCAATTTGGGCAGCCCAGCTGTCATTCAGTAGTGAGCACTAACTCTCATCAGACTCCACATGCTGCCCTGACAGCCTGTGAGCCAGAACTGTATATATCTATCCAGGAACAAAACTCACATCAGACTCCATGTGCTGCCCTGACAGTCTGCGAACCTGAACTGTACACATCTATTGAGGAACAAAGCTCTATTCCTCCACAGCTGTGCTGTCTAGCAGTGTAATGCATAACTGACGGTGCGACGATCTCAGTATTCACTATTTGGTGTGCATTTCTAGTATTCAGATGTGGCCTTTTCCTGCTGGCCACCAGATTGCATTGCAATTTGTTATTACATATGGTGGTTTTCTTGAGTGTCTCATGCTACACAGTTGCCTATTACTGGGCTGTGCAGGACATAGCATTGGTGTGTCATTATAAGCTCTATGAAACACATACAGAGTGTAATTGTGCAGTGTGCAAGAACAATAACAGGGGAAGGTATCAGGGCTGTTTCACCTTCAAGGTATTTCCTCAAGGTGACTGTGCAGCTGCCTGTGATTTGTAAACTTCACAAAATCCCTATTCATGGTGGTATGTATAATTACTACTATTATTTTATCCTCAATTTCTAATATCTTGTCCCATAATACTTTGTCTTACATAATATGTGCTGTCAAAAACCTTGCAGTTTTGTCATGCTGGTTATCGTCTCTTCCCCAGAGAACGATTTCTTAAACCCAGAGATTAAATTAAGTTGTCGAGTGCTTGTAGGCAATCCTTCTCTGGGTCTGGCGACAGTGAGGCCTTGACAGTGGCTACCTTGATCGAGTCATGCTTTGTTCGACCGCCGTTTACCGGCGCTTGGTGACCAAGCAGCCGATACCGGCGGCCAGGACAACCCCTTTGGGGAGACGACAGGGTAGTGGGCAGAGCCAGCACTACTCACACCTACCGTCTTCAACGGCACAGGTGATGCGAAACCTACCTGCCAAGGTCGCCCCCGACAGGATTCTGGTTCTGAGGACGCCACCCTCAGCCAGGCGGTTGGCTACCTGAGCTACTAGGCCCGCCATAGCACGAAACATCAGTTCGCAGGCTACGAGCTCTGCTAGGACGCCCTGGGTCCTAAAGACGTGCACAGAGGCTCTATGCATGCCCCTCGGACCCGGGGGGACTGGGACCCCATCCACCCCATGTACCCCATTATCAAAGCCATGAACCCGCTGGTATTTGAGGGCAGGAAGAGCGCTACCCCCCCCCACCAGCGGGCCGTCATCCCGGAAACGCCAGTGACTACCACTGTCGAGGATAAGTGGGTTTGACCCACCGACTCGGCAAATCACCCTGACGGCCCACCACCCCAGCGAGGTAGAGAACTCGAAGGAGCAGAAGGACTCCGGATCAGTGAAGCTGTTCTGGGCTCCGAAGCCTGGCGGAACCCCATTACTCTATGAACGTTCATTGAGAAGGGAGGATGGAATATTTGTCCAACTCCCCACCTCACATTCATCTCGCGGGGAAGCACTTTAGCCGTAGGCCCAATCCTGCCTCGGCAGGCTTGTGCCTACATTTCCAGCGGGCGCCACTAGGAGGTAGGCTTCCCCAGTAGCTAAGTCTCAAGGAGGCTTTTCACGTCACTTGGGGAGTCACGGCATGACACCATCCCAGGACCTCCAGGAGTCATAGTTACTCCCGCCAATGGCTTATTCATCACATGACATTAGTGATGTTTAGCATGACTGCAGTACCTCTTGCACTTCTCAGGGAGGCAGTAAAACTGTGCATGACATGCTGGCCTTTTCCCCTGTGCCAGCCAATCCATGATACTTTCTGCAATTAAGTAGTCAAGAAAATTCTAACAGCTTTAGTGGAAGCTTTCAGAAATGACAAGGTCAGCTCAGAATTAGAGGAATTAGTTGAGAGTGACAACAGTTGTCAAGGAGATAATGTGGACAATGTCATTGGTGTTACACAAATAGTCAATCCGGCTGTTCTGTCTCAGGATTTAGTTCATGGTTTGGATAATGTGGTATTATGTCAAAATATAATAAATCCTTCTCAAATTGCTTCTCAAATGAATTTGTGGTCACTGACTATTACTTACACAGGTTATTTTTATTTTACTCCTGATGATAAAAAAAAAAAAAAAAAAGGATCACTAACTGAACAATAGGGTATTCCATCAAATATTAAAGAACTGGAGATCCCAGAATCAGATGCTAATGCCCTTTCAACTCTTCACTATCAAAGCCAGAGGATGGAGAGCAAGTCATCCCAAACCAACTCCTTATTAGGGAAGGCACTAATTCCACTAATTAGGTTTGTTGACCAACATGCAAATTCACAAAAACATGTCAATGACATCCTTTACAAGTTATTGCCAGTTTTTAATTATCTAAATTGATGAGGCAACATCTTATTACTGACAAACTCGAAGCAAAGATGCTTCAGAAGTTAATTAAGAATAAAAACATGATGGTTGATAAGTTATTTGGGACTAATACCATTGATATCATCAAACAGCTTAAGAACAAGAAACATATCAAATCAAAATGGTTCAAGGTTAACTCGTACAAAGTTAGTACATATATGAGGGGATCAGGGCCATAGGGGCTCAAGTGCTATTTTTTTAAATTGAGAAAACTGCATCTAAAGTTTATCAACAAGACCATTTTTTAAGAAGATATCAATTTCAGCTGAGTTTCAGATGAAAGCCCTGCTCTTCAGATAAAAAAAAAAAAATGTAGGGTGCGTATGTGCGCTAGCATGTAAAATCTAAGCCTCCTTTGTGTACAATTTTTTGCATGACCTGGGATTTAAACCTTAATAAAGTGTTTTACCTGAAGTAAATAATGAAGTTTTTAACACCTTCCTGATATCACAACAAAATGAACATAGTATAATAAAAAAATATAAATAAATAAATAAAAATAATAATAATAATAATAATAATAATAATAATAATAATAATAATAATAATAATAATAATAATAATATTGTAGGAGTTTGTATTTACCCAAGCACAGTACGATATATTTGTGTATATATATATACAGGCGCCATGGGAACCAGGAGTCAGTCCGGACCTCTCTCTCTGTCATGGCGTGCCTTGTACACTCTCGCTCCACAAATAAACACAACCAAGATTCTGGTGTCTCTGCTACCCTTCACACCCCAACATGGCGCAGTATCGTTTAAACTGGGGTGAGGCACCAGGATGTGTCAGAGGAAATCCAGGAATGGAGCAAGCAACCCTGAAAGAAGTAGTCACCGGCACACCGGCAAGAGACCACGTGGAGTTTCATCCGCCATTACCAAGCCCTCCCGCCACAGCTCCCAGGTCCGGGCCCTTCAGCGCACCCCTCGCCCCACCTGCATCAACACGACCACCTAGCGCACAAGGAACTTCACCATCACATCGTCCGTCGGCTCTCCCGTCTGGTCCAGGGACAGCAACTCAAGGCATGTCACTGGCGGCGTTCGAGGCATGGGCCATTAGCGTCGAAGACTACGGCCTGATCTGCGGGTGGTTCCCACCCCTCACCGCCCCATACGTGGGTCTCCTGTGCAACAGCAGTCTCCAGCAGCGCATTGACGCACGCTTTGACAGGCAGGACTTCCGGCAGCTCTCAACCAGTGCAGCGGTAGAGGTGGTGAGAAGTGTGGTGGTTGGACAGCGGTGCGAGGTAGGTGCATGGTCCGATCTCTTTCAGAACTCCCAGGAGCCGGGAGATAGTGTCGACGCATACATGTCGAGGTGCCGTGCCCTGGCAGCCGATTGCAATTTTCGCTGCCCAGAGTGTGATAACTCACTGACCGAGTACATCATGAGCAGAAAAGTGGTCATGGGGCTCAGTGATCGCAACATGAAAGCTGAGGTGTTATGGTGCTTCCCTCGCCTGGTATCCGTGAGTGATGTAGTGAATCAGTGCGAGATCATAGAGGTCGCAGACAAAGTGGCGAGGCGGCGGGTCACAGGGAACGTGGCAGCCCTGGCGGACACATGAACGTCCACCCCCCACCCACCGCAACCCCCCAACCCCCCGCCACCGAGGTGTCAGCTGTGAACCACCAGCGCCGTGCCTGGAGCCGCAGCGCCCCCGGTCGTGCTGGCCCAGAGCGCAGCCGGAAGCGGTGCAAGGGCTGCGGGGACAGTGGGTGCGGTGGTACTGATAAGTGCCCCGTCCGCGACGCCACATGCCACAATTGTAAGCGCAAAGGGCACTTCTGGCGTGTGTGCCGCGCTCTCACACCAGGCAGGGGCCCCGCCACCTCCAATGCAGTGATTGTAGGAGGCGTGGTGGCGACGGCAGACCTTTCAGTGCGGATCGTCTGCCCCTGGCCGCAGGCGGAGTGCTGCACCACGGCCGTAGCCAACACAGGGGCTCAGATGTGCATCGCTGGCCGGCCCCTGCTGGAAAGTCTGGGTATCCCCCCAGGGCAACTTCACGCCTCACCCAGGACAGTCAGCCACATCGCCGGTGGAGGGGTGAAGCTTCTGGGAAGCCTCACGTGCGAGGTGACAGTGGGGGCCATCATCACATCTCAGTGCGTATACATAGCTGAAGGGGTGCAGCGGCTGTACCTGTCACTCGGAGCTTGCAGAGCCCTTCAGTTGGTGCCGCAAGATTTTCCCCGCCCTGCAATCAGAATCAGCGCGTTGACGGCCCCTGCGTCCCTCAAGACCTCGGCCCACCCATTGTCACCACCCTACGAGTTGGTAGAAGAGAACGTGGGGCATCTAGAAAAATGGCTCCTGGAGGAGTTTGGCCACACGGTGTTCGCAACAGAGCGCACGCCTCTACCAGAACTGCGTAGCCCGCCACACCACATCCACCTCTGCCCCGGCGCACACCCCCACGCAGTGCACGTCCCCACCACAGTCCCACACCACTTCTACAACGAGGTACGGCGCCAGCTCGACAACGACATCGCCAGAGGTATCATAGAGGAAGTGCCTGCCGGAGAGCCGACCGAGTGGTGCGTGCGCATGGTGGTGGTGCCAAAGAAAAACAGGAAGCCGTGCAGAACCGTGGACTTCCAGAAGCTCAACCAAGCTTGCCTGCGCGAGACTCACCACACTAGGACTCCCTTTGATCACATCTCCAGCGTGCCCAAGCACACCTTCAAGACGGTCACCGACGCGTACTCCGGGTACCACCTGGACAGTGAAAGCCGCAAGTTAACGACAGTTATCACCCCTTGGGGAAGATTCCGCTACCGCAGGACTCCCATAGGGCACTGTGCGGCACAGGACGCCTTCACGAAGTGCCTCGACGACATCATGAGCGACGTGCCCAGGAAAATCAAGTGTGTTGACGACACGCTTCTGCACGACGAATGTGTGGCAGAAGCCTTCTGGCACACGCATGGATTTCTGCAGAAGTGCCACGACAACGGGGTAACACTGAGGCCAGATAAATTCAGGTTTTTGCAAGAGAAACGTCACGTTCGCCGGGTATCTCCTCGGCTAGGAAGACTACCAGCCCAGTCACGACCTCATCAAGAGCATCACAGAATTCACGATGCCTGCAAGCCCATCACTGACGGATATCCGGTCGTGGTTCGGCCTGGTGAATCAGGTGGCTCCCTTCTTAGCAGTTGCCCCCATCATGGAGCCTTTCAGTGAGCTCATGAAGAAGCCAGCCAGGAAGACAGTCTATTGGGACAACACACTCGATGCCGTCTTCACGTCAGCGAAGGACACCATCAAGAATCTCGCAGCAGAAGGTCTCAAGTTCTACGATACCTCACGCCCAACAGCCGTCCTGACTGACTACAGCCGGCAAGGTATAGGATTCATCGTGTCGCAGCAGTACTGCCAGTGCGTGTCCCTGGAGGCACCAATGTGCTGCCCAAACGGATGGAAGCTAGTCCTCTGCGGCGGCTGGCACCTGACCGCGGCCGAAAAGAACTACAGCACACTGGAGGGAGAGGCACTCGCGATAGCCTGGTGTCTCAAAAAGGCCCGCTTGTTCCTCTTAGGCTGCAAAAACCTAACCTTCATCACCGATCATAAAGCGCTCACCAAAATCTTCGGTGACAAGGAGCTGAAGGACATTCAGAACCCCCGCATCCTCAACATAAAAGAAAGGACCCTGATGTATAACTTCCGTGTCAAGTATATCAGTATATCACGCCGCGGACGCTCTCTCGCGCTACCCAGCATTAGCAAGCTTACCAGAGGACTCAGACGAGGCTGACGATGAAGCAGTGTGCGCTGTCATGGTCGCCGCGGCAGCAGAAGCCACTACAGACGACGTGGGTCATGTGGTAGACCTACGTCATGTGGAGGAGGAGGCAGTCAAAGATGACGAATATCGGCTCCTCCATGAGTGCGTGGCCAATGATGGTTGGGGCGAGCGGAAGGACGCCGAGCCGGCCGTGCTACGCCTGTACTTCGGGATGCGGCGTCACTTTTCATGTCAAGGCGACATTGTGCTTTACACCAGCGATGAGAGATTCCCCCGCCTTGTCATCCCAACCTCCCTCAGACGCACCGTGCTCGCCAATCTCCACGCTGGTCATCAGGGCAGAGACTCAATGCTTCACAGAGCCAGGCAGTCTGTATACTGGCCCGGCATCGATGCAGAAGTGGAGCAAAAACGACGCCAGTGCCAGGTGTGCGAGACGCACACGCGCTCTCAACCAGCCGAGCCGCTCCTGCCCACCCCACCACCACAGTTCCCATTTCAACAAGCTGTGGCCGACCTGTTTCACCTACAAGGCAATGTGTACATTGCATACGCCGACAGGCTGACAGGCTGGCTAGAAGTGGAACACCAGTGTCTGGGGAAGCCACCAGCTCCCGCCTCATCACATTGTTCCGGCAGTGGTTCACATGCTTCGGCATCCCTGAAGAGCTCTCATGTGACGGGGGCACCAACCTCACCAGCCACGAATCGAGGAGGTTCTTGGAGGACTGGCACGTCACCCTACGAATCTCATCATCCCACTACGCCCAATCTAATGGGCGTGCAGAAGCAGCTGTCAAGTCGGCCAAGAGGCTGTTAAGAGGCAACACAACTCGCGGGGGCTCCTTAGACACCGACAGCGCTGCCAGAGCGATCCTTCAGTACCTGAACACACCCCTGCACGGCCTCGACGCATCCCCATCACAGTTGCTGACAGGCAGACGGCTGCGAGACGCTATACCCGTAGAGAGCTTCCGCTACCTCATCAATGAGCAGTGGGGCAGGACACTGCGCGACCAGGAACGTGCCATGATCCAAACATCAGTCAACTCATCAATACGGCACGACCAGCAAGCCCACAGTCTGACACCCTTGAGGCCAGGGCAGAGAGCGCGCATCCAAAACCCATCTAGCAGACGGTGGGATCGGGTGGGAACCGTGCTCGAGCTATCCACACCCCGTCAGTATCTTCTACAACTAGACGGCAGTGGGAGAGCATCCATATGGAATAGACGTCATCTTCGTCCTCTTACCGGTGAACCACAGCTGTCGGATGACTCAACTGAATCCCCTACACCTGTGCGCGTCACAACACCACGGCCCCGTCGCACCCAGCGAGCACCAAGGCACCTTGATGATTATTTCTTAAACTCTCCTGTGTAGGTTCACTCACTGTGTCACTCAAGGATATGTATTATGTTTACTTTTCCTTTGCTCCCCACAGCGCATATTATATTTTAAGTTATATTATTACACCATCCTGTGTAATTCCGGGGAGAGTGTAGGAGTTTGTATTTACCCAAGCGCGGTACGATATGTTTGTGTATATATATTATATACAGGCGCCATGGGAACAAGGAGTCAGAAGACGAGACGAGAGCGGGCAGGAGACAGACGAGGAGACAGACGAGTACGGCGACGAACGAACGGACAACCTCTCTCTCCTCAACACGAACAGACGAGCAGCAGACATTGTAGACCACGTTCTCTCGAAGCACTCGCCTGGTTCGCCCCGTGCTTGGTTGCTCTGGCCCCAGGGTTGAGTAACCTTGCTGGATAGCGAGCCCCCAGTGCAGGAGGTGACTGATCTTCCAACGCAGTCTACGTGTCTACCAGCCATACTCGTGCCAGCTTTGCACACCAGGGAAACTTCCACCTTGGCAAGTCTCCCAAGATCTGTGTATCGGGGATTCTTTATTGAGTCCCGCCCAGGCATCTTTTTCTCTCGTACTGTATTTCATTTTCGCCCTTAGCGTCCGTCCAGAAGGTCAAAGTGAACCCTGCGGCTTGCACAAGGGGGCCCTCAGAGGGCTGCCTTAAGCCTTTTGGATTGGTCGGGCAAACACTCTTGTTAGGGATAGGTTGTGCTTCAGGACAGTTACGTCGGTTGTTAGCAGCTGGACCGTCAAACTGGGGCGCATAGGCAGGCTTCTTCCATAAACTATTTTTAGCTGTGTTTGTGTGTCGGCCTTTGGCCCTTTGTAGGTCTTAGAAGGTTTTTACTTTTATTACTTTTACTGTGCATCACCACCACTCGATGCTCTCAGCATAAGACTCCTGAAGAAGAAAAATGCCAAGAGTAAAGATCAAACACCCAGACCCCTCTGCAAAGAACAAGCTAAAACTACTAAGGCTACTCTCAGAGAAACTGATCTATGCCACACGGATCATACCAACCACAGACTCCTTCGCCGTCATTACTAGAACGGATGAAGACACAGACAACATCTTCTCGCCAAACACCATCAGTCTCTTGAAGGAGGAAGAATTTTCGCCTGTTCTACCACCAGAAATCAAGGCAAAAAGAACCATTCTCTTGTTCAACACTGACGACCACATCTACTCAAAATCCGAAAAAGACATTACTGCTGAGCTCTTGAACGAAAACAACTTCCTTAACGAAGGAATTGACAATGTATTTAAAATCCCCAGAACAAAGATGATAAAAACTACTCTGATCAGCTCCACCTCAGCAAGAAAAGCAACTGAAACAGGGCTGCTAGCATTTAATATGAGCATTCCTCACTATAACATAAAAATAGAAGAATTTATTCCCATCCTCACCTGCATGAGATGTTACGCTATTGAGAATCATCCTACCAACAAATGTGATAAACCAAAAACATGAAATATGTTCAGAATGTGCTGAGACAGGGCACACATGGAGAACATGCCACAACACCACAAAAAAATGCATCAATTGCAACGAACCTCACAGAACTCTGGCCTTCAAGTGTAAGAAAAGGAAGGAAGTCATAGAACAAAAAAGAAAGCAAACACCAACTAACTCAAACAAAACATACAGCCAGACAGTTAATGCTAACACCTACAGCGCACCCACACAGCAACCATTCGACAGGGACACATGTGCCAAGATTACCTCATGTATACTTCACGCACATATGATAAATGCTGTAAACCCAGGGACTTACAATGATGAGTACAACAGAGCACTAACACTTAACAACCTCCCAAAAATAAATCTTCCACCAAACCCGCCATCTAAGCAGATTCTCACAATGATGACCAACAGCAACAACTCAAACACACAACTGCAAACACAACAACAGCAAGGAAACACACAAAACACAAGCACCAAACAGGCAAGCACGTCCCCACACATCCAAAACACAAACATCACACAAGCAAACACGCTCCCGCAGACTAAAGACATACACAACACAGACACAAACATTACAATGGAAGACACACAAGAATTCGTAGATCCTGAAGAACAAATGCCAGAACTCGAAAAATAAAAGGAACAGATCTGGGATTGATAATAATTGCAAAGAAAAGCAGGGGCTGGCCAATGGGAAAAGAATTAAGCCTGAAGGAAATAGAAGAAGGAATAGAAGCAGGAACATATAAATGGAGATTTACAGCTAAAAACATATCAGAGGAAGAGGTATGGAAAAGCCTCATAAACAAAAGAAATAAACCTTGACAACTACTTCAGGGTCACAGATGACCAAAAATATAATAAAATACGAAATGGCTTGCCCAGTGAGTTGACCCCACCAAAACATAAAGTAGCAAGAAAAAATAGCCAATAGGCACACCATCATATACATTCAACATACACAAAACTTTAGAAAACATTAACATAGTACAGCACAACGTCGCTCACTGGAACACCAACAAACAAACACTAATAGCAACTTACTCTCAAATTGATCCACACATTATTCTAATTAATAGCCACGGCTTAAAAACAACAGAAAACATAAAACTACACAATTACACCACCTACCTCATCAACTCCAGTGAAGAAATGCATGACGGATCGGCAATCTTAATAAAACAAAATATCAAACACAAAGTAACAGACGATTTCGATACTGATATCTTACAAATTACAATAGAAACAAACACAGGACCCATCAACATAGCAACCACATATTTACCCCCAAGAAGACCTTACCTCCCTATCACAGATTTTCACAGAATTGCTTCACAAAACTACCCTACTTACATAATAGGAGATTTAAATGCACACCATCCACAAATAGATAATAAAAAGGAAAACACAGTAGGAAAAGCCCTGATGATGCTCATAAACATCAACAAACTCACTCATATAGGACCAGATTTCCCCACGTTTATATCTCACAACTCCAGATCAACACCAGACATAATACTAACTAACAACAAAACATACCATAACATAGACATACAAACTGGACCTACAACCTCATCTGATCACTTACCCATTATAATAAAAATCACTGCAAAGCCGGTAAAGATAGAAACGTCACCCACATATTCACTCAAAAAGACAAACTGGGAAGAATTCAAGATCACAACACAACACAAAACAAGAAATATCAATGTAGACCCTTATATGGACTAACAAACACTTGAAAACTCATTAAAAGAATGGACAACAGCAATAACATCAACCATGGAAGAACACATACCAATTACAAAACATAAAACAGTACAAAAATCATTAGTTACCCCTAAAACTAAAGAGTTACAGTGGTGGGCTCAGCAACTTATAGAAAACAGCATGATAGCAGGCTGGACCTACACTAAATACATCACATACAAAACTATTAGGCAAGCAATAGTAACAGAATGCAAGCAACAAAGTAACAAAAACTGGGAAAATAAAATAAAGAAACTAAATCATCTACATAAAAACCCACAGAAATTCTGGCAAAATATAAAGCAGCTAAAAGGCAACAAAACAAGACAAACACCATACTTAATACATGAAAACACCAAAATCTACGAAGAAAACCAAAAAGAAACTATTTTTAGAGAAATATGGAGCAATGTTTTTAAAATAAGTCCAGAAGAGAACTTGACTTTTGATCAAGAGAACGACCAAACAGTAAACGAATATATAAACAACAATAGAATACTTACACTTCCTTACCAACATGCAGACCCAGCCAATCTTAATATAAATAATGAATACATATCTCCCATCACACTACAAGACATTAAAAATACAATAAAACAGCTAAAAAACAACACCCCAGGACACACTAAAATAAACAAAACTATATTAGCAAATCTCCCAAACGAAGTACTAGATATATACACAAAGCTACTTAACGTCTCTCTCTCCATGGGATACTTCCCAAAAACCTTCAAACACGCACAAATAAAATTAATTCCTAAGCCAGACAAACCAACCACTGACCCTAACAACTTTCGCCCCATATCGTTACAAGAGGTACCAAGCAAAATATATGAAAAAATAATAAACACTAGACTCCGTACTTTTCTAGAATCCAACAATATTCTTCCATCAACACAGCACGGCTTTCGCAAAAACAGATCTACAGATACAGCCCTTGCAACAATAACAGAAACAATATCAAAAGCAATAGCAGACAAAAAACAATGCTGTGTAGTCCTTAGAGACGTTTCAAAAGCGTTTGATAAAGTATGGTTAAACGGCTTAAAATACAAAATACTACAAATACAAACACCTACTATACTTGCAAAACTCCTCAATAGTTTCCTCGACAACAGAACTGCCTCCATCTCTCTCAAAAATTACGATGGCCCGAGATTCCAGCTCCATAGTGGTGTCCCTCAAGGAAGCAGCCTCTCCCCCACACTTTATACAATATATACACATGACATTCCCCCTCCACTAACAAACGGAATCAACATACAGTATGCGGATGATATAACACAAATAATCATCCAACCAGGTAAATCAAGACACATGTTAGCAAGAAAGATTGAAAGAGAAATAAAACACATAAGCAATTACGAAAACAAATGGAAGATAAAAACTAATACATCAAAATTCACTCTCCTCCCCATTGCCATAAAAAAGACAACACCTGTCACCATAGATGGAGAAAATATTCCATATGCAAACAAAGCCTCCATACTAGGACTGAAAATAGGAACACAAGGCTATACAAAACACATCTCAAACATCTCCAAAAAAGCTACTCTTGCACTTAAAATAACTAAACGCTTTGACAAACTAGACAGCAACATAAAACTACACTTGATAAAAGCATGTGTCCTCCCCATCCTAACTTACCCCACATACACACTCAATGCAATATCAAACTCACAAATGCTATCCCTACAAAGAATCCAAAACAAGGCCCTAAGATTCACATACAATGAAAAATACCCATATACAAAAACAACAGAGGAATTACACTCACAAGCAAACTTATTACCTATCAACCTCACACTACATAAACGAGGCAACCAAATCAAACACAAACTAGAAGAAATACTAGATGACACACACTACAAAAACGCAACTACAGATCACGAGCAAACAAGAGACCACAACTGGTTTAAAAGGCCAATCACATATCTTAATAAAATCAATCCACTCCCAATATACACAGCATATACATAAAACATAAAACAAAAACATAAAAACTATATACTCGTAATTCACACTAGAAACATACAAAATCACTTCCATGACACAAATCGAGGCCAATCGATGTTTAAAAGTCTCTTCCCTGTACTCCTCTACCTCTGCTCCGCGCCCTGAGTTGTCGGGGTGGGGGTGTTGACTCGTGCGGTTAGGAAGAGCAGGAGGCTCACCGTAGAACAACCCCCACCCCGGTAAGGGATGGTGGTCACCGGCTCTGTTTGCAAACACCCAGCAGCGGAGAGAGGTCGAGAGTTAGCGGCTGCACCCTGAGTCACAGTGTCAGATGGAAGCACTTCCATAACCATACTGGTATAGAGGCACTGTGAGGGGTCTATCTGAGACGGAGACTCTGGCTGAGTCACGCCCGGCGGCGCCAATAGGAGAAAATTAACTAAGTAGCAAGACGGACTGCCCGTCATCTATCATCTCAAACTGTACTTCCACTTCCAACTTTAACACACTTCTCTCTCTCAAATTCTTCTTTCATCCAACTTTCCTATCCCCAATTCGTTCGTTCGTTCGTTCGAACAAGGAGTCAGTCCGGACCTCTTTCTCTGTTACGGCGTGCCTTGTACTCTCTCGCTCCACAAATAAACGAAACCAAGATTCTGGTGTCTCTGCTACCCTTCACACCTCAACAAATATTATTATTATTATTATTATTATTATTATTATTATTATTATTATTATTATAGAAATGATAGCAATAATACAATAAACTACATGAAGGAAAAGTATCATAGGCTCAGAGTATTGAAAAAAAATAGGAGAAAATACTAGTATTGATACTACAATACATTATTTACTTAAAGCAAAAAATTAAAGGGCAAATAAATATTATGTTAATGGGAGTCATTGAAATAATGAGTTAGTAATGATGGTAAGACAAATGATTAACAGGTGGCACTGGTTAGTCAGAGGAAAAGACTGAGTATGAAGGAGGTTTGGGCAGGACTGGGGAAGGAAGCGTGAGGAAGGCTAGTAAGTAGCGTGGTGATGGGCTCCAGGTGACATGTTTCTTAGGGAGGAAAAAGCTGATAAGGCGAGAGATGGTTATGCACTATGTCGCAGGCTCTCACTGGCTGGCTCCCTTTCACTGGACTTGAGCCCAGCTGGTCCTGAATGAACGTGCCCCTTGGCTCAATCACCGCACACAGCATGTGAATATCAAGTCAATAAGTCGTGACTCCACTTGCTACTACAGGACTTTCAACCATATGGAAGCTGGAAAACAGTGTTGCAAATGTCACAGCTGGAAAGAAGAGTTGCCAATTCTTTTGATATGTGTAACTCCATATTTGGGGAGGTGGCATTTCAGCCCCTATGGTCCTGATGCCCTCATATATATGTACCTCTTAGGGAGGTGTTTAGCATTGTTACACCAGGGGTATGGGTGCGGGTGACAGTACTGTTGGAGGTGGCAGAACTGGGAGAGGCGGGAAGGCAGAGAGAGCGGAGATGCGTGGCCCGAGAGGAAGCGAGCGTGTGCCTGCCTGCTCTGGAAGTGTTTTCCTGCCTGTTGAGTGCCTG
Source organism: Scylla paramamosain (assembly GCF_035594125.1). NCBI lineage: Eukaryota > Metazoa > Arthropoda > Malacostraca > Decapoda > Portunidae > Scylla > Scylla paramamosain. The sequence continues at coordinate 1,517,591 of NC_087186.1, forward strand.
TCGTGCCCTGGGAGACTTGTGGTGCCCCTGTGAACTTGTAAAGCAGTGTACTTGCGGAGGATTTGTCAATAAACCTAGGAAATAGTGCCCGTGTTTTCCCTTGTGCCTGCTCGTGTGTGTGTGTGCCTTGTCCCGGCATTCAGTGTGACTTATTTGAGGCCCCACTGCTCCTGTTTCTTGAACCTTCCCCGTGTGGATAACACGCCCGCCCGGAGTGAGGGGTGGGCGCAACACTATGTATATATATGATTTGCTTTTCAAGCAATTTTACATCCTTCAATTTTGTTTGTATATATATGACTTGTCACTAACAGTAACAAAAAATATTCTGACAAGTTGGGAGTGAGTGTTTTCATATATATATATATATATATATATATATATATATATATATATATATATATATATATATATATATATATATATATATATATATATATATATATATATATACACACACCTCAGAGTTATTATGGACTGATTACTTCTGTAGGAAATGAAACATATTTGGGGGTTATTTTATTTTTGTGATGCATACTTCAACTTGCATTAATATCAAAGCAATGAAATTAAGTTGAAAGCTATGGTAATAGAGAGGAATAATATTTTTATAAATGTTTTGGCGCACTTTCATTGTTGTGTGGTGTTAGCTACACAGGACGGGCTGCTGTTTCCCCAAAAATCATCAGACAAAAAGCTAAGTTACTTTCTCCCAGAAAGTTATTTTTCAAATATATAATCAATAAAGCATAAATAGGAAATGAGACTTTGGAGTAACTGGAAAGGAAAACTGAAAGTAAAAAAATTATGTTTGTTTGTTTCTTTGAGAACTGCAGGTTTAGTAACCAGAACCTTGAGAGGTAGGGTGTTGCCAGATGCACATCCAACCATTTTGTTGATTTTCTTGTTTATTTATTTGTAATGTAAAAAAATACTTATTTATTGCACACACTATAGGGTTATGGAAAGTGTATGTAAAGAAGAGATTAAAAGTCATAAGAATATATAAACATAAAATTCTGCATTCCCAGACTGATATCAAAAGGTTTGAGAAGGGAAAAATCCAAGAATCAAAATCGTATGGTAGCCACACTTCCATTCATGAAATTGGAATATATATATATATATATATATATATATATATATATATATATATATATATATATATATATATATATATATATATATATATATATATATATATATATATATATATATATATATATATATATATATATATATATATATATATATATATATATATATATATATATATATATATATATATATATATATATATATATATATATATATATATATATATATATATATATAAAACTTATTTTTTTCCTCATTTTATGGGGTAAATGAGAAAAAAAAAAATGCAATTAACTATGACACAGCACAGCAGTGTACAGGTTAAGGGAAACAAGAATTTTTGGAGAGGAGGCAAGGGTCTTGGGAATACCAACAATAAAAGATAATTTAGAAGGGAGAGGTGGCAGGGGACGAGGTCAATATGAGGTGCCTGATGGGCAGGGTGTTCATAGAGACTGTCCAGTACCAAAGGTTAAGTTGATATTTGTCCAGAGCGATTTACTTTAGATTAACATTCCTGAGGATTTTCAGGGAGAGAAAATTAAGTATTCTCTTCAACTTTGGGAAAAAAATTTTCCAGTGATCCTTGAAAAAAGAGATACAGTTCAGGGAAAAATTTGTTTTCATTTAATGACCTGTGTTTCTCTTCCATTACCTTTTTCTAATGATAATACACAAGCCATAGATGTAACCATGACTGGCTTTATTCATGAACATATTGTTGAGGAAACAAGATGTTTCCTCAGATTTTTGCTCACATATTTTTCCTAAGCGGAAGAAGGATGGCAGTGTTTGGATGTTTGGAGTTTGAATGAGTATATAGAATACATTCATTTCAAGATAGAATCTCTTAAGGACATTTTACCTTTGGTTAGAAAAGATTGCTTCTTCCAGTTTAGATTATAAGTAAAGGACAGACCAAGTATGTTCAGTGTACAAGAAGGGGACAGTTAAGTGTCATTGAAGAAGAGGAGATAGTTATTTCAAAGTTTGTGCTGAGTTCATAGATGGAGTAATTGAGTTTTTGAGGCAATGAACAATACCAAGTTTACTCTGCCCCAATCAAAAAAAAAAAAAAAAAAAGTGCAGGGTGGTATCATTAGTGTCGGAGTGAATAGGACAAGAAGTTTAGAAGATTACTGATGAATAATAGGAAGAGAGTGGGTGACAGGACAGAACCCTGAGGAACACCAGTGTTTATAGATTTAGGAGAACAGTGACCATCTATCACAGCAGCAACAGAATAGTCAGAAAGGAAACCTGTGATAAAGTTACAAAGAGAAGGGCAGAAGCCATATGAGGGTAGTTTGGAAATTGAAATTTTGTGCCAGACTCTATCATAAGCTTTTGATATGCTTAAGGCATCAGTGAAAATTTCACCAAAAATCCCTAAAACAGGATGACCAAGACTTAGAAAGGAAAACCAGATCACCAGTAGAGCAGCATCAGTGGAACCAAAACAGGCGATCAGATATAAGGTTGTGAAGTGATAGATGTTTAAAAATCTTCTGTTGAGGATAGATTCAAAAACTTTAGAGGGGGTAGGAAATTAAAGCAATAGGATGGCAGTCTGAAAGAGCAGTCACCATTTTTATGAACAGGCTGAATATAGGCAAACTTCCAGCAAAAAGGAACAGTTGGATGAGTCTGTTCAGGCGAGGTGCAAGTACAGAGGCACAGTTTCATAGGACAATAGGAGGGACCCTATCAGGTCCATGAACCTTCTGAGGGTTAAGGCCAGCAAGGGCATAGAAAACATCACTGCGAAGGATCTTGATAGGCAGCATGAAGCAGTTGGCGGGTGGAGGAGAGGGAGGAACAAGCTGTGAATCATCCAAGGCAGAGTATTTAAGAAAGGTTTAAGCAGAGTTCAGCTTTAGAGACAGATGAGATGACAGCGGTGCCATCAGGTTGAAATAAAGGAGGGAAAGATGAAAAAGTAAAGTTATTTGAGATGTTTTAGGCTAGGTGCCAGAAGTCACAAGGGGAATTAGATCTTGAAAGATTTTAACACTTCCTATCAATGAAGGAATTTTTGGCTACTTGGAGAAAAGACTTGGCATGATTCCAGGCAGAAATATAAAGTGCATGAGATTCAGGTGATGGAAGGCTCAAGTGCCTTTTGTGGGCCACTCTCTATCATGTATAGGGTGAGAACAGGCTGTGTTAAACCAAGGCTTGGCATGTAGTACTCATTCCAAGAAAATCAGAATACCTCCTCAGGTCTCCCCAACTTGCAGAGACAAAACACCAGAGGCACCTCTCCTTTGATGGATCCTGAGGAAGGACTGGAGCAATAGGACAAAATACAGATATAAGGTTGTGATCGGAGGAGCCCAATGGAGAAAACAGAGTGACAGCATAAGCAGGACTGGAGGTTAGGAAAAGGTCAAGAATATTGGGTGTATCTCCAAGCCAGTCAGAAATATGAATAGAGTGATGCAATAATTGCTTTAGATCATGAAGGGTAGTAAAGTTAAAAGCTAGTTCATCAGGATAATCAGTGAAAGGAGAGGAAAGCCAAAGCTGGTAGTGAACATTGAAATTTCCAAGAATGGAGATCTCTGCAGAAGGGAAGAAAGTCAGATTAAGCTCCACTTTGGAAGTTAAGTAGTCAAAAAATGTTTTTTATAGTCAGAGGAGTTAGGTGAGAGGTATACAGCACAGATAAATTTAGTCTGAGTGACTCTGTAGTCATAGCCAGATGTTAGAAAATTTGGAAGATTCAAAAGCATAGGCATGAGAGAAGGTTAAGTCATTGCACACATAGATGCAACATCCACCTTTGGATTGAAAATTAGGGTTGATACCAGTCCAACTTGTAGACATTTCTGGTCCATTCCCCAGATGGGAACTTCGAGGCTTGTGTTGGAGTCACCATGTTTAATTTTGAATTTTGAGTGAAGGAGGTGCATGTAATTAGGTGCATGTGAAAGAAGAGTTGTCTTTAGAGGGCAGGCTGTGACTGCCCCTTTATGTTGTGAGACAGTGAGGTCACAGCTGGGTTATTGATAATTTCACAGCACCTCCTGATCCAGTGCTTCACACCTCACTGGGAGTAATTATGATTTCAGTAGGTGTCTATTACCTCCTTCTGAACATATACAGTACAGAACTAAAGGACAAGAAGTGACATCTTGGGAGGATGCAAACCAAAACAACAATGCTGTCAAGTCAGCACAAGGCAGCACATAATTCCCACACTACCACACCAGGAGAATTGCCACATGTCACCACCCAACCCAACCTCAAGCAGTAGGATGTGTGGTAAACTTAAAGATGTAAAAATAGATAAAAAGAAAAATACTAACTTAGAAGATATAAGAACAAAAAGTCATTGGAAAAAAAAAAAAAAACAGAAAACAGCAAGAGACAAAGATGAATGAACAAAGATACAAAAACCAGTTATTAAGAGTATGAGAAGCTATCACCAGCTGATAGAGAAGGGACAATAGAAGATTACCAAGGTTGACAACAAGATCCACAAGGTTATCACATGACTAATAGATACCAGAGCCAAAGATTATCAGCAGATCATCGACAACAATAACTAGGTTATCACACAATTAATAGATACCAGATGAGAGATCCAGGTGGGTATCACAAAATTAATAGATAAGGGAACTGAAAGTTTACCAGGCCAATGGAAACATGCATGTGAGAGAAAGCAGCCTTAACAAATGTCAAAATGCCACCTCCTTACTACTGATTATATGAATATGTGGCTGGCTGCATCTATGTGGGTAGATAACTTATATGGGTCATCAGAAAAGACCATAAGGAAAATAGTAATATATGAGGGTATAATGAAAACAAATCATAAAGGTAGTAACAACTTTCTTAGAGAAAAGTTGCTAATAAACTATGTCTCAAATGTGATAATTTCAAGTATAATGTTCTTGTTTGAAGTTTATCACAAGCATCATCTCTGCAAACAATCAAAGATATAATGACTGCCTGAGTACTTTACCTGTACCTCATGTTATCTCTGGTATGTTACAAGGGGGCTTAATCTTGCTACACTTCCCAGTTGTGCATTCTCTTGTAGAGTTTTCCCAAAAGTTAAACTTTTGTGCTCCACACTTCTCCATGACTTCCCTTATTTTGTTCTATTTTCTTACAAAAAGTAGAAATTACCTACTGTCATAGTTCACAAATTAAAAATGGCCAAGGTAATGGAGGAAGCTACTGTAAGTAACAACCAGAGCTGCTGTACAATAAGCTACAAGCTGATGTTATCATCATGTTATCTCTAGCATGTTACAAGGGGTTTAATCTTGCTACACTTCCCAATTGTGTACTCTCTTGTAGAGTTTCCCCAAAAGTTAAACTTTTGTGCTCCACACTTCCCCATGACTTGTGCACTCTCTTGTAGAGTTTTCCCAAAAGTAAGTAAATTAAGAATTAAGAATATAGCAAACAAGGCAAGATATCTACACCTTTGGAAAATAATGAAAAAAAAAGGTGGAAAAGAAGATTCAACAAGTAAAAGTTATGTTACAGAATGAGCATAGTTGATAAAAGTAAGTAAACCATGAAAATAAGTAAAGGTAATGCAAATTAACACATACTTGAAACCAGCCCCTATGAGTCTCACCTTGCACAAGAAGCTGCCTCCCTCTGCTGTGTTCTGAATAGCAAACCCAAGAGCAGCATAGGCCAGTCTGATGATGTTCTCATGGTCCAAGTCTTTTATGCCTGAAGCTTTTGGTGCCATATCTGACAGCACAACATCAATCTGCAGATAATAGATGAAGTGAGCAATACATCTGGGGCACTCATTATTTATCCTTGTCTGGGTGCAGTATGGTGGTTCACAAGACTGTCCCTGGGAGGGAGTGTGAATGATATGTGTGTGAGTGAATAGGGTCTTGTCTGGGCCACCCCATGTGGGATTGCTGGCCTGATATATAGATCAATAGATAATTATTTTCATACAATCCTTAATTTTCATGATAATGATGATGATGATGATGATGATGGTGATGATGATATGAATGCAACAGCCTCACCTTTCTGCTGCTGAGGAGTTCCAGTATTTGCTGCTGTGTCTGTGGTGAGGTGAAGTCTCTCCCACCTAGCAGAGTGGCACCAGGCAGTGGATGGATGGTCTGCAAGTCAATTCCTATCACCATACCCTGACCCTTGTTCTTGGCTATGTGAAGGAAAACCTTATCAATCATTATTACTCACATCTATGTTTCACTAGCTCTGCTCTTATTCTAAAGAATACTTAAGAGGAAAAAATGCAAGAACAAGAGGACCAGGTGTTTAAGGATAGTGTGTATGAACAGTAGGAACCTGTCATGAGGGAGGTTTCAAGACACTTATCCACCAATTTTTGACCACTGCTTTGACCCTTTTAGGGACTGGCATTTCAGTGGGCATTTTTTTTATTAGATTTTTGTTGCCCTTGGCCAGTATCCTTCCTACATAAAAAAAAAAAAAAAAAAAAAAAAAAAAATGGCCAGCCTATTAAGGGAGGGAGGGAGGGAGGGAGGGAGGGAGGGAAGAGAGAGAGAGAGAGAGAGAGAGAGAGAGAGAGAGAGAGAGAGAGAGAGAGAGAGAGAGAGAGAGAGAGAGAGAGAGAGAGAGAGAGAGAGAGAGAGAGAGAGAGAGAGAGAGAGAGAGAGAGAGAATCAAAACTGAGAGAAAGATCAATACAATGACATAAGGAAAGCTATGCATCCACAGAGAACAAATTACAATGTTCTACTATCAAAACTGAGAGAAAGATCAATACAATGACATAAGGAAAGCTATGCATCCACGGAGAACAAATTACAATGCTCTACTAACTCCTTAACTCTTTTTGCTGCTCAAGTTTGCATAACCTTTTTTTCTGCATCTTAGGCATTACAAGCCCTGTATCTTAATTTCATTTACCAGTCAACCAACTAGGCAAAAATTAAACAATTCACTCACAGAAACTACAGAACATCTGACATATTTTTATGATCTCTGAATGGGACAGGCCAAATTTTGTGCTGTTCAATGCATCTCAAGAAGTCAATGCCTTCACTTATACAAAAACTATAACATTCCAGACAACTATTGCTGCCTTTTCAAAGACACTCAATAGTTCTCCTCTACAATGAACATACTTTACTAAAAAATCTAAACTGGAAATCTTACATCTCATCTCTTACTAAAAATAGGTTGCATGAAGTTATGTGTTCTGTGTCATATCTACCAATGTTATCCTCCTCAAATATGCTAACACTATACAGAGACCTTTTCCATCTTTATACTATCTTTCTATGGTTACTGTTCTTCTAAATCTATTAACAGTGGTGTTCCTTAGGATTCTGTCCTGTCACCTACTCTCTTCCTGTTATTCATCAATGACCTTCTAAACCAAACTTCTTGTCCTATCCACTCCTACGCTGATGATACCACCCTGCACTTTTCCACGTCTTTTCATAAATGTCCAACCCTTCAGTAAGTAAACATTTCATGGTGGGAAGCCACAGAACACCTGACTTCTGATCTCTCAGAAATTTCTGATTGGAGCAGAGCAAACTTGGTATTGTTCAATGCCTCAAAAAACTCAATTATTCCATCTATCAACTCAACACAACTTTCCAGACATCTATCCTGTCTTCTTCAGTGACACTGGCCCTCTCTTCTAAACTGAACATCCTTGGTCTGTCCTTTTCTTATAATCTAAACAGGAAACTTCACATCTCATCTCTAGCTAAAACAGCTTCTATGAAATTAGGCATTCTGAGATGTCTCTGCTAGTTTTTCTCACCTCCCCAGCTGCTAACTCTGTACAAGGGCCTTATCCATACATGTATGGAGTATGCTTCACATGTCTCAGGGGTTTCCACTCATACTGCTCTTCTAGACAGGGTGGAATCAAAAGCTTTTCATCTTATCACTCCTCTCCTCTAACTGTCTTCAGCCTCTCTCTCTCATCACCACAGTGCTGGGTCTCAAGCTATCTTTTTCAGCTATTTTCATGCTAACTGCTCTTCTGATCTTGTTAACTGTATGTCTCCCCTCCTCCCATGGCCTCACTGCACAAGACTCTCTTCTTTCTCTCACCCCTATTCTGTCCACCTCTCTAATGCAAGAGTTAACCAGTATTCTCAATCATTCATCCCTTTCTCTGGTAAACTCTGAAAATCCCTGCCTACTTCTGTATTTCCACCTTCCTATGACTTGAATTCCTTCAAGGAGGAGATTTCAAGACACTTATCCTTCAATTTTTTACTACTGCTTTGGACCCTGTTTGGAGACCGGCATCTTAGTGGGCTTTTGTTTTTTTATTTGTTGCCCTTGGCTGGTGCCCCTCCTACATAAAAATAAGTAAATAAATAAATAAATAAAACAAAATAAAATCTGTTTCTCTTGATACCTCACTTCCTACTGGGTGGCCAGGACAGAAGTCCCCACCTCTACCTAAGCAGACATTCCTTTCTTGGTTGTTCAAGCATCTGGCCTCTAATAATATCTCTCGCTCATGTACTCCTTTACCTTATTTTTCCATCTCCCAAGAGTGGACTTCTTCTACTAGCAGTACCTTCAACTTTGTTCACATACACCTTCTTTACAGACTCTTCATCCTCTCAATATGGACACACCATCTCAGTGCATTAATTTTTACTCATTCATCCAGTTCAAATTTTATCACCTACACAAAATTAATGCTCATACCACATTTCTTATACACACTTTCATTGCTCTCACCCTCACATCTTTTCACTCCATATACCTGAGTCTGATGACTCATTTCCACAGCAAACACTTTTGATTCTTGTGTCCTATACCACATCTAGGTCTCTGATCCATGTGTGAATGCTGGCAGGGCAATACCATTCTTTAAACCTATCTTTATATCCATAGGTACATTTCACCCTTTCATGACCAATGCAAGTGATCCTATGGCCTACAAGTATGTATCTTTCACTATACTCTCTCTTATCTTTCTTACCATCTCACCTTGTTTATTACTGTTCTCAGATACTTAAACTCACTCACCTCCTCCATTCTCTCTCTTCCCATGGGCACTTAACAGCTGACACATTCCCCTAAAATCCTAAAATCTAAAATAACACACCTCTGTTTCCCTCAAACACCATCACTTTACTTTTCTTAGCATTCAAATTCATTACCTATCTCATGCACACCCTATGAAAATACTCCACCATTCTCTGAAGCTTCCTTTCCCTCTGCTAGTAAGACAGTGTTGTCTGCAAACAGAAATGCCACCATTGCTCATCCCACTTCATTCTGCTGCAACCTTGAACCAACCTTTACTAATTCAGCTTTCTTCTTCCCCATACAACCATCCATGAATATATTAAATAGCCATGGGGGTATCACACATCCTTGCTTCACTTCTGTTCCTAAAAAAACTCTCTCCAAGCTCTTCCTCCATTCTCACACCTGTATCTGCATCATTATTTCCTTGCAACAACTGCCCTCATTCACTATGAACCTTAAAAGCATCTCAAAGGCCTTCTCTATCCATCCTATGATATGCTTTCTCTAGGTTTATAAGTCCTGCATACAAATTTTCATCCTTTCCTAAATACTCTGTTAATGTTTTAATTGCAAAAATCTCACCTTCTCTCCTCAAACCTCACTGTTTCTGAATGACCTCAGTCATTTCCATCAGTCTCTCAGAGTGGAATAAGTCTGGCTCACTGTTACATGGGCACATATATTTTTTACTGTAATTTCCTTGTAGCCTACTTAGTGGTAATCTTTTAAAATCTTTGCTTATTTCCCAAAGCAGAAGCAAGCTGAAACTAAAACTCTTGAAAGAATAGAAATCATAGTCCATAAAATTTTAGCCAGCCCCTATACAGTGGTTCCCAACTTTTTTTTCACTACATTACATCTTTACTGACTTCTTCAAGTTTGTGTTACCTACATCAAGTACAAGTACAGTAGTAATATATATATATGTGTATATACTCGTATATATATATATATATATATATATATATATATATATATATATATATATACGAGGTGTGTCATTAAAGTTCCAGGACTGGTGCCACACAAGTTTTATTTCACATCCAGGCTACAAACTATAGGTTATCTCCTTCGAAGTAATCCCCCTGGCACCGCATGCACTTGTCCATCCTTCTCTGCCAGGCTTGCATGCACTGCTGGAAGGATTCTTGCGGGATGCTCCTCAGCTCCGTCGTCACGGCCTTTTTGATGTCGTCCGCATCATCAAAACGGGTCCCCTTCATGACCTCCTTGAGCTTGGGGAAGAGGAAGAAGTCGCACGGAGCGAGGTCAGGTGAGTAGGGCGGTTGCTCCAGCACGGCGATGTTCTTCTTGGCCAAGAACTCTCTGATGCTCAGGGCATTGTGAGCAGGCGCATTGTCGTGGTGAAGCAGCCACGAGTTGCCCTGCCACAACTCCCGCCTCTTCTCGCGCACTGCACGAAGCAGACGCCGCAGTACTTCTTTGTACACATGTTGGTTGACTGTCTGGCCCTGTGGCAAGAACTCGCAGTGGACGATGCCCCTCACATCGAAGAAAGCGATCAACATGACCTTGAAGCTGGACCTGGACTGCCTTGCTTTCTTCGGCCGTGGCGACGCCGGACTCTTCCATTGAAGGCTCTGGCGTTTGGTCTCCGGGTCGTACTCAAATACTCGTACCCAGGACTCATCGCCGGTGATGACTCTCCTGAGCAAGTCTGGTTCAGTTTCCAGACGCTCGAGGATGTCCTGACACACCTGCATGCGTCGTCCCTTCTGGTCATCGTTCAGGAGTCTCGGCACCATCTTCGCACAGACTTTCCGCATGCCCAGATCTTCAGTGATAATCTTCCACACGCTGTTGTGGTTCATGCCAAGCTCATCTGCGATCTTTCGAACAGTCAACCGACGATCGTCACGCACCATCTGCTTGACACGCTCAACATTGGCCTCATTCCTGCTCGTTGAGGGTCTTCCACTCCTGGGGTCATCTTCCACGTCCTCCCGGCCCTCTTTGAACCTCTTGCACCACTCAAAAACACGTGAGCGTGACATTGTCTCATCCCCGTACACTTTTTGCAGCATACCCAGTGCTTCTGACGGCGTTTTCCCCAACTGCACCAAAAACTTCAAGTTTGTTCGCTGTTCAGCGCTCATTGTTAAACGACCTGCAACAGAGGACATGATTTTAAAAGCACGTAAGAAAAAGATTAGTGACTGTAGAGGGTTGGGAGCGCAGTTGTATACTCCAGAAGGATTACTTTGAAGGGGAAATATGGTGGTTTGTGGCTTGGGTTTGAAATTCATCTTTTAGGACACCAGTCCTGGAACTTTAATGACACACCTCGTATATATATATATATATATATATATATATATATATATATATATATATATATATATATATATATATATATATATATATATATATATATATATATATATATATATATATATATATATATATATATATATATATATATATATATATATATATATATATATATAATATATATATATATATATATAGTTGTGTGCAGTGAGATAATACAATATAAAATGAAGTAGTAAGAACTAATGAGAAAAGAATTATGAGAGAGAGAGAGAGAGAGAGAGAGAGAGAGAGAGAGAGAGAGAGAGAGAGAGAGAGAGAGAGAGAGAGAGAGAGAGAGAGAGAGAGAGAGAGAGAGAGAGAGAGAGAGAGAGAGAGAGAGAGAGAGAGAGAGAGAGAGAGGTTGGACAAGAGGCTTTGACACATCCTGGACACATAGCTGCCCAGCCTGATGCTTCTAGTGTAATATTTATATGTGCAATTACTCATTCCCCATATAAATTTCCTTACTGTCCCTTTTCCATTCAATCTGAGTCTTACCCAGTATTTACTAGAAGAGTTGCTCTTGACAATGAAATAATCAGTATTAATTTAGCCTCCCTAGTTTGATCATTAGAGTTTTCAGAAGAAAAGTGTTTTGTTTGTGTTAGACAGTGCAGAGAGTGCAGCGGAGAGTGCATTTGGGTGTATGTGTGTATGTATGTCACCACCCCATCCCCTCCTTCCTTGTACACCCCTCACCCCCTTGTAGCAGAATGGGAGGGAGTGTGCCACAGTAAGTCACTAACCAGCACTTAGGTGGAGCAGAAGTATTGAGATGAGCACTAATATCTGACGGAGACTGAAGCAGAATAAGAGTTAGTCGGGTCAGTTGCCTTAAGGCAGTAGTTCTTAACCAGGGGTGCTCACTCCTATGGGGTGCAAAGCCAGTTCCTAAGGAGTATGAGGATGGATAATTAAAGCAAAATATAGTTTTATATATGTGATATTCTTTTCAGCAAAAAATAATAATAATAATAATTCTTTTTGCTACAGCAGTGTTCTGTAAGCTTTGTGAATGAAGATTAAAAAAGAAAAAAAAGTGGCTTTGTAATTAATAAACAGCACATCAACTTTGTATCTTAGCTTTTTTTTTTTTTTTTTTTTCACCAATTCAGGGGGTGCAAGAAGTGACTGCTGATCTAAAAGGGGTGCTTATATTGAAAAAGTTTAAGAACCACTGCCTTAAGGGGATGAGTGAGTCACTACTGAGCATATGCCCCAGCCTCCATATATAGAATAGGAGTCTCTACAGTATCCTGTCAGAGAGTAGCTGTGTATAACACACTCCAGACCCAGGGAAATGACTCCTTGGCTACATGTGTGTGCAGGCCGAGCTCTTGTACAATGAGTGGCAAATGACTCTCCAGTGTGTTAGTGGGCACTCATTTGTAGTTGTGTCTCTTGTTAGTGAGCTTGTTTAGTGTTAAATGCTACTGCATCAACTCCTGGAGGGTGCTTGACTTGCAGAGGACTTAAGTAATTGGCTGTGTAGTGAACTTTACTCCCTCTTCAGGTCCTGACAAGGTCTGCTGTCCACGAGGCAGTAAACGACACTATTTGACTTGAGGCTATAACATACTCTTGGACAGTGGGAGGATTTGTTACTGAGGCTGGTTGTCAAGTGAGGTGTTATACCTTGACCATATATGTGTTATTGCATATTGTAACTGTTTTTTCCTAGACATGGTTGTCGATCCTTTCCCAGCGGTGGGAGTTAATTTTTATTAGAGTATTTCCCTTGTCTATAGGTTACAGGTAAAACAGACACATGACCTCAATTAGTGTGACCTGGCATTACGACCATTGTGAAAAGAGTGCATGAGTCACAAGGGACCCTGTACACCCATATTAAAGCCCTGCACTGAGTCCATATAGGATGTTGTTCAGTGAAGCTAGTTGAGGTGTGGCATCTTTGTGAATTCGATGGGAAGTGTAGTCGTAACATTATATATATATATATATATATATATATATATATATATATATATATATATATATATATATATATATATATATATATATATATATATATATATATATATATAAAATAAAGAAATGGTGGTAAACTTTTTAAAGCAATCATTCGATTGAGATATTCTAATATGAATACCAAAGTCTCAATTTTCTATAAGTTACAATTGGATTAGTCCTGAATAATAAAATACTACGCTGCACCCTCAGGACATCCAGCAGCTAGAAACACCTGTGTCAGTAGGTCCGACATGGCTGTGCCAAGTAGGGTGGTGGATAATATGATGCCATCCGGCCAAGGACGGGACAGCCTGACAAAGATGAAACCAAAGACTGTATTTTGTGAAAATGGGCACTTTAATGAGTACTTAATAATACAGCACAGTACCAAGGCTAATAAAATGGTAGATAGGTCAACTCATCTTGGCCCACGTGCTCACCAGAATCTCAGAGCACGTGATCAGAGACCTGGGACTGACGCCATAGGGTAAAAAATTGGAGAGGTCAGGAGTAGTATGCCAGTTCACAGTGGTCATGTGAGAAAGACAGGTCTCTCCTCAAGAAGTCAGAACTGACTTAGAATACGGGCTGTTGTTAACCAGTATTCCAAACTGTTGTACTGTATCCAGTTGCAAGTCTTTATTCCAGAAACAGAGAAACACATGTTTTTATAGCTTTCCAAAAGATGAAGATGAATTTTTTCATGTCATGAGGCTGTCATGCAAATTACACTGTTTACATTAAAACCTGATGTAATGTAAGAAATCATCAACTAAAGTAGGGTTAAGTAAGAACATATCAGAGCTAGTAAAATAAATGAGTTAAACTGATACTTTCTCTTTTATTTGTCATACTTGTATTCCCAGGTGCTGTTATATGAATAAGTATTAAGTTATCACGTCATAAGGTTGTCATGAAAATTTCACCATCTTCATAAATAATTAACTGATATGGTGTAAGATCATTACATTAGCTACACTTCTGAAATAAGCTCATTGCATTAAGTCTTCCATTTTCACACACCATTTTCTATCACGACATCTCAAGACCTCTTGTGGCCACAGTATTAATATCCCCCTTCCCTGTCCTGTCTCCGTCCTCACCCACAAGGCTGGAATAGTTGAGAACCACATACCCTTCCTGTGCCTAGGGTTCACACTGGTGGCCAAGAATGATGTTGGTACCCCCTTTCAAACCAATAATTCTGAGAAATGAGACAATGAATCCATTCTTTACTTACATTTTCACTAATATACATTATATAATGTAAAATAATGCAAAGTTGATGATCTACAGGTAAACAGCAAATGAAAAATTCAGAGATATGTTGGTGACCATGAAGATCATCCATGGGGGTCATAGGCTGGCTAGATCTGCTGGTATGAGTTCCTAGTTATGCCACACTGGAAGGATTATGCATTTATATACACCGTCGTCTAATGTTTCCCAGTCATGTTCTCTAACGCACTTTGTCACACATTACAGGCAAAAGATGATCACTTTTATTTATGAGCAATCTGTGTGTGTGTGTGTGTGTGTGTGTTCTTTGAGGAGCTGCACACCATTTTCTGATATGATGCTCCCCACAGTCAGTCAGTCTCTCTCTCTCTCTCTCTCTCTCTCTCTCTCTCTCTCTCTCTCTCTCTCTCTCTCTCCAGGCAAAAGATATGATCATGTTTATTTTGCAAGAGTGTGTGTATGTGTGTATTTACCTAATTGTATTTACCTAGTTAAGAAATACAAGACAAGAGCCACACTAGGCTTGTGCTGTCCTGTCTCCATATTGATTTTTATCCATTTTTTTTTTTTATTTATTGACTGTCTTGGCACACACAGTCTCATCATTAAGCTCATTCCACACTGCTATGCTCCTGTGGGGAGAGCTATGTTTCTTGATGTCTCTTCTGCAAACACTCCTTATCAGTTTCCTTCCATGTCCTCTGGTACCTCTTGTGCCTGATATCACAAGATCTTCCCTATCCAACTTTTCCATTGCTTCCAATATTCTATATAGTGCTATTAAATCACCTCTTTCCCTCCTTTTTTCCAGTGTAGTCAAGCCCAATCTCATAAACGTCTCTTCATAACTATACCCTCTTAGGCTTGCAGGGACTTTAGTTGCAGCTCTATGAATTTTTTCTAGCTTTCTGATGTCCTTCAAACTTGGTGACCACACTAATGTTGTGTACTCCAGTCTTGGACGTGTCATTGTTGTTATCAGTTTTTTCATTGTATCTTCGTCGATGTAGGAGAACGCTATCTTGATGTTTCTCAGCAGATTATATGTTTCTCCAGTGATCTTGTTTACATGCTTCACAAACAACAGTTTATTAGAAATGGTTACTCCCAGATCTTTTAATTCTGATCTTACAGTAATTTTCTCATTTCCCAAATAGTAGGTGCCTTCTGTTCTTCTCACACTTTTTCCAACCTTCACCGCACTACATTTCTTGGCATTAAACCCCATGTTCCTCTTCAATGACTATCCATTTACCTTAATTAGGTCTTGATTCAGAGTTTTGCAGTCTTCTTCATTTATTACTTTTCTCATTATTTTAGTATCATCATCTTGTAGCTGATGATACTAAAATTGAGCTCATCAACTCATGTAGCTTGTCACCCCATCCATCATGTCATTTACCTATATTACAAACATAACTGGTGCTAGTATCGATCCTTGCGGAACTCCACTTATTACTGATCTCCATTTTGACTTATTGCCTCTGATTACTGTCCTCATTTCTCTGTCCATCAAGAAGTTGGTCATCCATTTTAATAATGATCCTCCCAGTCTTCCTATATTTTTCAATTTTCATATTAACCTTCTGTATGGTACTTTATCAAATGCTTTTTTCAGGTCTAAGTATATGCAGTCAGCCCATCCTTGCACTGTATCCATTAATCTTAAGTAGAAGCTCATCACATTTGTTACACAAGATCGTCCTTCTCTGAATCCAAATTGTCTTTCTGTTATCACGTTGTTGTCTTCCAGGTATTTCACCCATCTGTTCTTGATAATCTTTTCACAAATCTTTGCTATTACACTTGTCAGTGATAATGGTCTATAGTTTAATGAGTCTTCTTTACTTCTGGCCTTGTGAATTGGGATAATATCTGCCAATTTCCAATCTGTAGGCACTCTTCCTTCCAACAGAGTGGTGCTGATTATATTGCATATCACTTTGGCTAGTTGTGGACTGCACTCCTTTAGAATCCACTTTTGACACACTATCAGGTCCCATTGCTTTCTTTACATTCAGCTCTTCCAATATATTCTTTACTTCTTCTGTTGATGTTACTACCTCTTTTAGACCAGTCCCATTTTCCATTGCTATCCTTTCTTCCCTAAATTAATTTTCCTTAGTAAACATTGAGTGGATGTATCTGTTGAACACTTCAGCCGAGATATCTCTTTGGGGTCTTCGACCATTTCTTCTCTGACTTTTATTCTGCTAATGTCTTCTTTACTCTTCAATTTTCCATTGATAAATCTATAAAACAGTTTTGGTTCGTCTATACATTTATTATCCACAATATTCTTTTTATAATTCTTCTGCTTATCTCTACATATTTTGATGTATTTCTTCCTCTTTCTAATTGGCCACAAGTCATGTCTCTTATTCTTCTTCCACTTATTCCATGTTTTTCTCTCTCCAGTCTAGCTATAGCACATCTCTTGTTATACCAATCCTTCTTAAACAGGTTTTCTGTTGATTTCTTAGATACCCAGTTCTCCACTCCTGTATTATAAATGTCCAGGAAGGTGGTCCACTTTTCTTCTATGTCACTCGTTTGAAATACTTTGTTCCAATCCACTTTATTGAAATACTCCCTAAGCTGTCCAAAATTTGTCTTACTACAGTTCAACCATTCTCTCCTGTGATCTTCTTTTCTTGTACTGAAGTTTTTATCTATAACTAAGAAGTGAATCAATGCATGGTCATTTTTAACTATTGGGTTTTTGTTTTAAAATCCTCTACTATGGCTTGTTCCTTCGTAAAAATTAGATCCAGCCTTGACGGTATTTTATTTCTTCTGAATCTTATGTTTTCTTTAACGCACTGCGTAAGAATATTCTTAACAGCCAACTCCAGTAGTTTGTTTCCCCATGATGACTCGCTACCTTCTGTGGTCCAACTTTCCCAAGATAACTCTTTACAATTAAAGTCTCCCATCACTAGTACATCCTCATTTTCCTCCAGCAACTTGGATAAACATGCCCTTGTGTCTTCCAGTATTCTCTTGTATTCTTCCTCATCCCATGAGTTGGAATATGAGGGAACACTATATTTTGGCATCTTCCCAGATTTCTTTTTAAGTTTACTTTCAGTAGTTATGCCTACTGTTCCCCACATGCAGTAGATTCCACCATCAATTCCTTTCTAATTAGGAGCATCACACCTCCACCCTGCTCCACCCTGTGTGTCTGTGTGATATCTAAGGGAATGCATACCATCTCCCCCTCCCCCCCCCTCTCTCTCTCTCTCTCTCTCTCTCTCTCTCTCTCTCTCTCTCTCTCTCTCTCTCTCTCTCTCTCTCTCTCTCTCTCTCTGGCAACTCATACCGGGTCCAACAGTGTGAGGCCACACTGCTGCAGGGTAAGTTTACAATTTATTATTATTATTATTAAACATAACGGAGAAGGCAGAGTGGGACGAGCGCAAGCGCTATAAGTTGCCAGATGACAACCCCCACCCACCTTGACACAATCACACTCCTCAGTAACACAATGAGGAATGGGCCAACTAGTGTTGCCAAAACAAAGGTAAAAAAAAAATGAGATGCCACAGAATTCCAGAAAAGTCAATCTGCATGGACTGTGGTGAACAGCACAAGAACCTTCTTCTAAAATAATGAATAATCATGATTAGATTCCTTCAAAATAATCCATAAGAAATAACTCTACCAAACCTATCCCATTCCTCTGTTTCAACCCTTAAACTGTCAACAAATATGTAGAAAGTCAAAGTACATTTCTTTTACCATGTGGAAGACTGTTGACACCCATCACAGCCACTTGTGTCCAGGCCCCTGGCGAGGCACCACACTCCACCACCACCTGCCCAGGCTGCAGCAGATGGCACTGCTTGTCAATCTCTAGCAGCTTGAATGCACTGCGTGCTCTGCAAGAATATGGATTATTCAAATGCAACAATCCTTGAGCTCTACCAAGCTTCTAGTGTTAAATACAGATATCAAAGCAAAATCATGGAAAGTCCCATTCATGGATGCCCCATCCTGCCCTGCATCATGCCTATCATTCCTGTCCTACTATACCTGACCAACACTGTAAACAGGAAGCAGTAGATACATGTTGTTGCAGCTCCATTACTCACAGGGAGGTAGGCTACATATGGGAGGTAAAGTGATGTATACCTACTCTTTCTCCTCTCTGTGTTCTCTCTGACCATTTTCTCTCAACAATGTAGGGTACAAATGCAGCCTATGTTCTAGAGACACACTCTATTACTATTAACATTACATTACGTACATTGCAAAAATCTACAGAATCACATCAAAATTATTCTCATGAAAAAAAAATAAATAAATAAATAAAATAAAATAAAAATAAGATACATAAATGAATAGTTAAATCAACAATAATAAATAAATTAATAAACCTTTAACCTATCAATGTTTCTGTGAGTGTGGGTGTAGGGTCCTGCACCATGCAATAGTTTTCCAGTGTTGGTCTGACAAGATAATTGTATGCTATGTGTTTTATGTCCCATTAGCTGTACAAGTTTCTCAAGAACTTTAGTGTTCTGTTGGCTTTGGAGAGCACAAGTCTATGTAGGTATTGAATTTTAGGTTGGCAGAGATAGATGCCAGGATATTTATGAGTCTGAACTGATTATAGTTGTGTACTGAAGGGTGTATGTGTGGTGGATGAGATTGTGTACTTGAGTGAAGCAAAACAGTTTACATTTGTCTGGATGAAAATCAATTTGCCACTGCTCCCAATGCTGGAGGGCATCCAAGTACTGCTCAAGAAGTCAACAGCTGTAGAGCAACAGCTGATGCAGGCTGTGTGGATGTTAGTAACTACGGACCTGGTGTTTACAAGGAGGAGGCAGTAGGCAACTGCCAAAATGATAATTGTTCCCAGTGAGGTCTAAAGCACTGGATGAGAGGGTGCTGTGAACTTATCATTAAACCCAGTTGTGACCTCACTGAACATTTCCCTTTGTGTCTCACAACACAAGGGGGCAGTCGCAGCCTGCCCTCTACAGACAACTCTCTTCCTTCACACAAAACTATAAGCACCTAATTACACACACACCTTTCTCTCAAAATTGAAAATTATCCTGGCAACTCATACACCAGCCTGAGTCCCCATCTGGGGAGGGGACCACAAATGTACCCAGGTCACACTGCTCTTCTGGTATCAACCATCTTGACCGCCTTGACACCCCCCTTCAACTTTTTCTTCATTAACTTCTTAAACATTCATGGTCTTTGATCTAATTTTAAATCTGTAGAACACCACCTCTCCTCCACTAAACTTTATCTTTTCCTCACTGAAACACAAGTGTCTGAGACAACTGACAGAAACCCCCTTTTCTGTTCCCTCCTACTTTCTCTATCTTCATTTTCAATCCAAAGCTGGATGTTGCATTTATGTGCACAACAACTTAACCTTCTCTCGTGCCCATACTCTTGAATCTTCCAAGTTTCCCACCATCTAGCTATGACCACAGAGTCACTTTCAAACTAAAATTTATCTGTGCTGTATACCTTTCACCTAACTCCTCTGATTATAAGAAATTCTTTGACTACTTAACTTCCAAAGTGGAAGTGGAGATCTCCATTCTTGGAGACTTCAATGTTCACCACCAGCTTTGGCTTTCCTCTCCCTTCACTGACCATCCTGATCAACTAATCTTCAACTTTCCTATCCTCCACAGCCTAGAGCAATTGGTGGAACACCCTCCTCATAATAATAATAATAATAATAATAATAATAATAATAATAATAATAATAATAATAATAAAAACAATATTATTATTATTATTATTATTATTATTATTATTATTTAGCTCTTACTATTTCTATCATTATTGTTATTATTATTATTATTATTTTTATTATTATTATTATTATTACTATATGTTTCTTCTACTCTTCTAAAATGTTGTTAGGAAACTTTTCAAATGTCAAATCCATCGCTGATAGCTGAATTCGCACCATGATGACACACACACACACACACACACACACACACACACACACACTATTGTTGTGATTGTTGTTCTTATTGTTACTATGGAATGACCATTTTGGATTGAGCGTTTAGGTGTTGTCCTTTCCAGGGATTCTCCCAGCCTGTGGTGCTGCCACAGGCCAGGCAATTATCAGATTGGAAACTATGTGTCACTGATAACCTCGCTCCCCACACACCACCTTTCTTTCTCTCTCTTTGCATATGCAAGCTACATTTCATGCAAATCCATTTCTATCAGAGATCTATACTTGCCTATGAATCATTAGAATTTGAGAAAAATTTGCCTGTCAGTCAGTTAAGCTGCCTCTCTCTCTCTCTCTCTCTCTCTCTCTCTCTCTCTCTCTCTCTCTCTCTCCAATGTGAAGTTCATTTAAATGTGATAGGTTTCCTTTTAGACATGAAATTTCCTGTAAAATATGACTTTATATCTTTATTCTTTAGTTACAATTTTTTTTCCACACCACCATTGAGGTAAAAGTCAAGGCACGTTGGTGGCTTTCATTGTTCAGGCAACAATTCTTGAGGGGTCAAGTAAGGATCACCTTTTCTTCTAAAAATACTTATTTACTGAGTAAATAAGCTCTCTTTCTCAGCTGTAGAGGTGAAGAGAGCAAGTGGAATAGGTAGTTTCCTGGCTGACGGCATGAGAGGAAGTGACCATGGATTAACACGGTCACTTTGACCATGTGACCTCACTCGGTCACCCATGGAGACATGACAACGCCTGGAGGAAACAATGCTAAGTATTGTGATATTTTGCAAAAAACAATGCAAGTATCATAAAAAAAAAAAAAAAAGGTATATTACACCAACTTGCCTTTTTTAGAGCGTCACAGTGTATATATACTACAACACTATTTAATTTTGAGGTAGGAAGTACATAACATGAGGTGTGTCTTGGTATAAGTGTAGCAACCCTGCAGGCTGGGGAATCCCCAGAAAGGACAATGCCTAAACGCTCAATTCAAAATGGTCAGACCATTGTACATATTGTCGTTGTTATAGTTAGTTGTTGGTCATTATTATTATCTACATTTATCTATATTCCTTAAGTTTTGTTGTTTTCATTATTATCATTATTATTATTATTATTATTATTATTATTATTATTATTATTATTATCATTATTATTATCATCATCTAAGCATTGTCTTCTATCCTTCTAATTATTATTACTTTATTTTTATAAGTTTTATTATTTTATTCTGCTTCTTATGTATTATATATGACTATCATTACTGTGTCTAAATCTTCATGTTCTTGGTAATATTGTTGTTATTGTTTGCATTGTTAGTTATTATTATAATTTTCACGTATCTATATTAATATTCTTCATATTAGTTACTATATTCTCATAGTTATTTTATGTTGATTAACATTTCCATCATATTATTATTATTATTTGTGTTCTCCTTTTCTTATCATTATTATCAATATTCTATTTATTTTCTACCATCTATAATAATAATAATATTTTTATTATTAGTCATTATTATTATTATTATTATTATTATTATTACTATTACTACAATAAATATAATAATTTTTATAATCAGTATAATTGTTGTAACTTTTTTTGTCTTTTTTTTTTTGTTTTTTTGTTGATGTGCTGTAGTAGGAGTTATGATGTTATACCTGATTCAACGTGCCATGAAGGCAGAAGCTCCACCTCTGGTACCTACCATAAAATAGGTTCCACCTACAGTCCACTGTGATTGGCTGATGAGGTGGTGACAAAACACACACACACACACACACACATTGTCTTATTCTGATAAATAGCTGTATATTTTAATACAAAACTTATTTATCTTTTACATATGTAGTGTCTTGCAAATAAGGATTTTTCTTGGTTTTTACTATGAAAAGAATAACCACTGCCACTTGAATAAACATTCTCTCTCTCTCTCTCTCTCTCTCTCTCTCTCTCTCTCTCTCTCTCTCTCTCTCTCTTTCTCTCCCCCTGTTTCCAACCCAATACTGGGTAAATAATGAGGTCACAGGGTGATCCCAAACCGCATCTTCCTTGCCACCCTCCCCGTCCACTTTACTGCCATTTCTCAATTCATATTTTTTCATCATTATTATTGTCAGTAGGGTTACAGATAAAAAATACTATTTATTAATACCATAATTTATTCACTGAAATAAACAAAAAATCGTATAGTAGATTGTTCTCTCTCTCCACCCACTCTCCTATTCACTCATCTTCTTCACTGCTTGTGTCTTTCAAACTGATGGTGAAATTCTCCAGACTGTGATTCACCAGTATGTCACTGTCTATAAAGTTTTCCTCCATTTTCATTGTATGTGCAATACATTTTCACCAATTGTTATTAGTCATGTTTTCTATTATGGCTCAGGTCAGTTTCTCTACCTTGTGCAGTGTCTGATCGCTGTTTGAGTTATTTAGTCTTACATAATTTATCTGTGCCCATATCAGCTCAATAGGGTTCAGCTCATAGTGGTATGACAGTAACCTTAGCACCTGGTGACCTTGTTGATGGGCAATTTTATCTGTCACATATACTTGCCTATTGACATTGTTCTTTATAATCTCCTGCAACTCTGGTTTTGTTAGTGCTGGATTGTGAGGGATAGCGTTTTCAAGTACGAACAGCTGAAAGATGAATGCACAGAACAGACGGCAGAACAAAAATGGAATAATTTAGAAAAAGCTATCAAAGAAGGAAACAATTTAATCCCAGAGAAAGAGAGAAGAGCAAGGAAACCTTCGATGACAGTGATTTTGCACATGATGGATGAAAGAAGAGAGCTTAAAGGACGAAATGAGGAACAGTATTATGTACTAAACAGACAAATTCATTGAAAATGTATTGAGACAAAGGAAATATGGATGAACGACAACTGTGAAGAGATAGAAGAACTGGGTAAAAGGGACCAACAGCTGATGTATGAAAAAGTGAAGGAGATAACATACAAAAAGAAAACAACAACAACTAGCACTGAAATAAAAGAGGGATGGAACAGTAGTGATGGAAGCAGATGCAATTTTGGAAAGGTGGACAGAGTATATTGGTGAATTATTCAATGACAATAGGGCAGAAACCCTTGATGTGAACAACAATGGGGAGGGCCCACCGATAATGAAAGCAGAAGTGCAGAAAACTTTAAAGAAAATGAAAAAAAGGAAAGGCAACAGGAGATGATGGGACAGCGAGGGAGATGTTGGAAGCATTGGATGA
This sequence comes from Scylla paramamosain, assembly GCF_035594125.1. Taxonomy (NCBI): domain Eukaryota; kingdom Metazoa; phylum Arthropoda; class Malacostraca; order Decapoda; family Portunidae; genus Scylla; species Scylla paramamosain. Next base: position 1,541,418 of record NC_087186.1, read on the forward strand.
ATATGGTGTAGACCTGTTAACAGAGATTGCTAGGCAAATATATGAGAATGGGGAGAGAGTAGCACAGATGTATAAATCAACTTTTATTACTTTGCCCAAGATACCGGGAACTCTTGAGTGCAATAAACATCGCACAATTAGTATCATGAGTCAGGTAACAAAAATAATTTTATGAGTGGTTCTAGATAGAATGAGGAATAAAATACTTCCTGAGATTGGAAATGAACATTGTGGTTTCATCAAGGAGAAAGGTACGAGGAATGCAATCTTCATTCTGAGGATGTTGATAGAAAGATTAATAGAAGTGAAGAAAGATCTTTATGTTTGTTTTGTAGATTATGAGAAAGCATGTTAAACATGTAGACCTTATGAGAATGCTGGAAGGGTTGGAAATAGATGGTAAAGATCTTTGACTAATACATAACTTATATTGGAACCAAGAAGCAGCAGTGCGAGTAGGGGATAAGGAGTCGGAGACGCAGAGCATACAGAGAGGCGTGAGACAGGTATGTGTGATGTCCCCTGATCTCTTCAACTACTACAGTGAAATTATAATGAGGGATTTAAGAGATATGGAAGGAGTAAAAGTGGGAGGCACCAACATCAACAACATAAGATATGCAGACGATACGGTGCTGCTGGCAAGACAAACTGCAAGACCTGGTTAACACACTAAATAGATCAAGAAGACAGAGAGGCCTAACAATTAACAAAAATAAAATGGAAGTGATGGTAGTATCGAAAGAGGAGCAACCGTCACAAATAAATATATTACTTGATGCAGAACCCCTCAAACAAACAAACAACTTTAATTATTTGGAAAGCACAATCACATGTGATGGAAAATGTGAGATGGATATAAAGAAGAGAATAGTACTTGCAAAGAATGCATATGGCGAGATTAAAAACTTGGTGACGAATGTTAAAGTATCAATGGATACAAGAAGAAGGTTTGTGAAATGTCTTATATGGTCGGTTTTGTTGTATGGCTGTGAGTCCTGGACAATGGGAAAGGCAGATGAGCAAAGACTTCAAGCAGCTGAGATGTGGTTCTGGAGGAGGATGCTTAAGATATCTTGGACAGAAAGAAGAACAAATGAAGTGTTGCAAAGGGTGGGTGTTAGAAGAGAGTTGATGAGTATGGTTAGTAGACAGATGCGCTTCCTGGGCCATGTTATGAGAAGAGAGGGACTGGAACATCTATCTCAACCTGTAAAATAGAAGGCAAGAGACCATAAGGAAGACCAAGACAGAAGTACATGGATGGACTGGTGCAAGTAACTGGAGGAGGAATGTCTGCAGCTCAGTTGATACAAGCAACTAGAGACAGGGAGCGGTGGCAAACCATGGTTGCCGACATCCTACGGGATATGGCACATCAATAATAATAAGTGTTGTCTTAGAGACACTGAAGTATATCACATTTTCTCGTTGCTTTATTAGGTGCTTTGTTTATCATGTTATTATGGCATGAGGCATTATCTATAATTATTAATGATCGAGGGGGAATATTCTCAAGCAGTTGTTCCTTGAACCATGCTGTGAATGTATCATGATTCATTGAATCATGAACTTGAACATCAATAAGACTCCACCACTTTGTAAAATTATGAAGTGGGCACCTCTTCTTGTTTTCACCTTAGGGACCAAAACTCCCTCTAAGGTCATCTGGCACTTTGCCACACATTCATTTTGATTTATTCAGGTTTCATCCAGATATATTTCTGGTCATGGATTATCTAATTGCCTGTTTTCTTGGAGATTTCACAAGTATTTGCACTGTGCCAGCACAATATCATCTCTCTCCATAAGGATTTTCTGCCCACTGTTTACTTTTTTGTAGCAGAAGCCCATCTTCTTTATAATTTTGTGGAATGAGTCCTCGACCCCTGAAAGCTCACCAGGGCTTCCTTCACCTTTTCAAAAATAGTCATAAGCAACGGGATCTCACCTCTCATAAAATAATTAAATTATTCAGCAAACACTGGTTTCATCAAAGTTGTCGATGCTGTTCATAATGGGTGCAGTTTTCCGCCTCTTTGGAAGGGGTGAGTCAAGTCTTCCCTTCTTTAATTCCCTCTTAAAATGCTGGACAAAACTGTTTGTATCTCAAGCTCTGTCTCATTCATAGTTGTATGTACTATTCATAGGTAATCCAAGAAACAAAGCACCATGGTCCTACACTGGCTGTTGTAAAGACGTCTGCTCCTTCCACAATCTTCATTCTCAGCCATTACTGGGGGTATGAATCACCAACCTTGCAAAAATATAAATTAATAAATAATTAATTGTATCAAACAGATTAGTTATTTATGTTATTTTTACCATCAATAATATAGACTTTATTTATATTGTAATAAAATTGTTTTTGCTATAAATGCATCCTTGTATACATACCAGACATTGTCTATGAAGGAATCAGGGCGGGCAATGGAGCTCTGCTCTTTGCTGAAGTGAATGCTACTGCTAACTGACACATCTCCCCTCGTGCCAGCTTTTATACACAGCTTTTATATACATACCTGACTCACCTGGCATTCATGGAAAAAGACCCATCAAAATGCATGTGTGACCACAACCTGAGCACACAACTGTATGTATGAAGGGGAGGGGTGTTATTTCTCACAATGCCATAAATGGCTCACTCTTTCCTCACCAATAATTTCTATGTGGAAGAGAGAGAGAGAGAGAGAGAGAGAGAGAGAGAGAGAGAGAGAGAGAGAGAGAGAGAGAGAGAGAGAGAGAGAGAGAGAGAGAGAGAGAGAGAGAGAGAGAGAGAGACTTTAAGGATGGAGCAGAATATTCATAATCATTGGTGCTACAAAACAAAGTATGAATGAGGGAATGACAGCATAAAACACTAAGAGACAATATATGCAGGTGTGCGCATGTTTGATGATATAAATGAAAGTGAAAAGAGATGAAGAAGGAAATAACAGAATGAAGACAGGCAAAATGACTCCAGACCCTTCACTGCCTCACCTCATTCACCACACATCCAACCACTCTCTTGCCACCTGTCTATTCCTCTCACAGGTGTGAAAGAGTTTTAAGGTCATGCCCCCTCACCTCATTTTCCAACCCCTCTTCCAGCCACCTTCACATGGCACCCTCTGAGTGTCCAGTAAAGCATCAAGCCTCATCCTATTTTAATAAAGTATACCAACTTACATAATGTTCCTCAAACACATGTGCACACACACGCACACACACACACACACACACACACACACACACACACACAAAGATAATTAAGAAATAAAAAAAAATCAGGATAAAATAAAATAATACACAAACAAATAAATTAAAATAATGAAAGACAAGAAGGCAGAAGTGAGGGAGGCAAGGCAAGGCTTGGTGAGATACACACACACACACACACACACTCTTCTTAATCCTCTCCTGGGATAAGACTCCCAGCATCTGAGGTCTTCACCACCACCAACACCACACCTTTCTTCACAAGGGAAGAAGCGAGGAGGAGGAGGAGGAGGTAGTAGGCACCTGCCGAAATGATAATTACTCCCAGTGAAGTCTAAAGCACTGGATCAGGGGGTGCTGTGAACTTATCATTAAACCCATCTGTGACCTCATTGAACATTTCCCTTTATGTCTCACAACACAAGTCACAACCTACCCTCTAAAGACAACTCTACCTCCACACAAAACAACAAGCACCTAATAACACACACACCCTTCACTCAAAATTTCAAAATTATCATGGCGACTCCTACACCAGCCTCAGAGTCCCCATCTGGGGACGGGACCACAAGTGTCCCCATGTCAAACTGCCCTTCTGATAACGACCCTAAGTGCCTCAACTTTTTCTTCATTAACTTCTGCAACATTCACAGTTTAAGATCTAATTTTCAATCTGTAGAACACCACCTCTCCTCTTCTAAACCTCATCTTCTTTTCCTCACTGAAACTCAGGTGTCTGAGGCAACTGACTGTAGCCACTTTTCTGTTCCCTCCTACTTTCTCTATCCTCATTTTCAATCCAAAGCTGGATGTTGTGTTTATGTATGCAACGACTTAACCTGCTCTCATACCCACACTCTTGAATCTTCTGAGTTTTCCACCATCTGGCTATGACTACAGAGTCACTCTCAAAAACTAAATTTATCTGTGCTGTATACCTCTCACCTAACTCCTCTAACTATAAGAAATTCTTTGACTACTTAACTTTCAAAGTGGAGCACATTCTGACTCTCTTCTCTTTTGCAGAGATCTCCATTCTTGGAGACTTATATGTTCACCACCAGCTTTGGCTTTCCTCTCCCTTCACTGACCACTGGTGAACTTGCCTTCAACTTTGCTATCCTCCATGATCTAGAGCAACTGGTGCAACACCCTACTCGTATTCCTGACCATCTTGGAGATTAGCCCAACATTCTTGAACTTTTCCTGACCTCTAATCCTTCTGCTTATGCTGTCACCCTCTCTTTTCCATTGGCCTCCTCCCATCACAATCTCATATCTGTATCTTGTCCTATCGCTCCAATCCCTCCTCAGGATAACCCCTAAGCAAAGGTGCCTCTGGCATTTTGCCTCTGCTAGCTGGGGAGACCTGAGGAGGTATTTTGCTGATTTTCCTTGGAATGACTACTGCTTCCATGTCAGAGATCCATCTTTGTGTGCCGAGCGCATAACAGAGGTGATAGTGTCTTGCATGGAGGTGTTCATTCCTCACTCTTATTCTCGACCTAAAACTTCCAAATCTTGGTTTAACACTGCTTGTTCTCATGCTATATATGATAGACAGGTGGCCCACAAACCAACCCTCTTTTGAGAGTTGGCAAGGGATCCGGGAGGGGGGCGCAAACTTGGAGTAGATGTCTGTATACGGATAACAGACTACACACAGAAATTGAAAAGACAGTGTTTATTTAATTGGCCAGGCGGGGAATAAAGGGTGGCAGGCGGAAAAGGGCAAGGTCACCGGGAGCGAGGCTAGATGGCAAGGTGATTCATGCAGAGAAAGAGGTGAGTTACGGGTCACTTTGCCACTGGAGATAGGACCGTCACCACCGTGCACACACGACAAACTGGGCTGACCAGGTTACCAAGGGTCAGGGAGCAACGAGACCAAGGACAATGGTTGGGTTGGCCAGGGTACCAAGGGCCAGAGAGAAACGAGACCGAGAACAAAGGTGGGTTTCATTACAGTTGCATCTCTAGCTGTCTTCTACCACTATTTTCATACTAACTGCTCTTTTGATCTTGCTAACTGCATGCCTCCCCTCCTTGTGTCTTGTGCAGCCTCACTGCACAAGACTTTCTTCTTTCTCTCACCTCTATTCTGTCCACCTTTCTAATGCAAGAGTTAACCAGTATTCTCAATCATTCATCCCTTTCTCTGGCAAACTCCAGAACTCCCTGCCTGCTTCTGTATTTACACCTCCCTATTGTAACATGATTATGCGCATGTTAAGTTAAGTTTATTTTACGTTCGTGCTACCCGTCAGTGGTATGGTTCCAATATTATTTGTTTTATTTCTCTTAATATACTTCTTATTGTATGCTGAACGAGTTTACACCAACTATGTATGTATTTGTCCGTAAATTGTGTATTTGATATTTGATGTGATAAAAATACTGTATAAGTAGACTACAATGGATTTGTTAAAGAGTATAGTTTATGCGGAGTGGCACACGGTTGTTGTGGAGGCCCGCGCGGCCTGATATAGACACTGACAGACAGGAGAGTGAGACAAGTGGAGACGGTTTGCTAGCTACGGGTCTCCCTCGTAGGACTCGGGAATAAGGTCGCCCCTCCTGTTCTATAGACTGTAAGTGTTATAACCTTTACATGATTATTGTTCAGGGTTATCTTCATAGTAGTTACAATTTGCTTCATGTGCTCAACATTATTTCTGTACCACTTGTTATCAATCCTGGGTTATTAGTGCCTATGATTGTGTTTATTAAATTATACTAATCATATGATCAGGGAATGAGATATTGACATGTCTGTGGTTTGTAGGGTTATGAAAGTGAGACGTCAGTGGATTACCTATCAATTATCAAAGCACCAGTGACGTATCCGGCTGTTGGGGATTCCACGCCATAGTATTTTCAACACAACTGACGCTGGCAATGTTGTGAGTGTTATGGTTATTGTGTATTTGTGTGATTTTTGTCATGCTATGATTTACAGTGATATGTATGAGGATTTTCTGAGCTTTATAATGATGTGAGTCACACAGGGTATTTATCCATTGTTTGGGAGGTTTATCATATTGTGAACTGCAGAGATATTTTTGTGATTTCTGTACTTATTATACTATGAGGTACATGGGAACTATTCAAGGTCTGATCATGTTATGTAGTGATTATTTTTGTATTTTTAGTGTTTCTACGCTCATATGATTTTACCATGATTTGGTATCGGGCTGATTTATCCTGGACCCACAGGTTGGAACGCTACAATAAATGTTGCAACACATTGCTCGCCTGTGGATTGCCCTAACGCTACATTCCAACAACACCCACAACCATGCCCAAGACGGAGGACCTTGAGCGCCGACGGAGACTACGAGGGACAGCCCGTGGAAAGCTAACTAGGAAGTGTAACCTACTCTCTGAGCAAGTGAAGCAGGGTAAGCCATCTAGCATTATTGAGGATTATTATGAGGAAGTAAAGGACGCTTTTCGGGAACTCGAGAGACGACACGAGGATGTGATGGACGCATTATGTGAGAGTGATCAAGAGGAGGAGGACTTTAATGGAAAACTTAAGAATGAAGAACAGTATATAGTTCAGGCAGAATTGTTGAAGACAGGTGCTTGTGAGACTTTATTACAGCTATGTAAAAAGGAAAAGGAGACAGCCTTAACAGATAGTGCAACTAAGGTTAAGGTGAAGCCAATAGAACCTCCTAAATTTGAAGGTGACATACGCCAATACCAGACATTTCGCAGCAACTATGATAAAATAATGACTGTCAATTATGGGGAAAATGCCTTTGCCTTAAAACAGTGCTTATCAGGTGAAGCGCTAAGTGTAGTACATGGAGTAGATGATGATTACAAGGAAATGTTCCGTCGTCTTGACCAAAGGTATGCTGATCCAGTTAGATTGACAGATACTGTTATCAACCAACTGCAAGAATTAAAGCCAATTGCTGAAGGCAATACTGGTAAATTTGTAGAAACCGTGGAAGTCATAGAAAAGTGCTGGACTGACATGAGTAAAAATAATTTAGAAGTACAGATGTCCACTGTAATTGTGATAAGCTTAATTGAGAAAATACTTCCACCCCAACAAAAAAGAGAGTGGACTAAGATCTACCAAAATCTGTCAAATAAAGTAAATGCTTTTCCTGAGTTGTTAAAGTATTTGAAGGAAGAAAAGAATGTCCTTGATTATATAGACAAAGATGTTCGTAAGAGGTCACATAATTCCAAGGCTACTGTTCATAGTGTAGAGGTAAAAGAGGATGACAGTCAAATTATGAGAACATTGCAAAAGTTGCAACTTCAACAAGCAGAACATCAGGCTAACATGGAAAGTATAATGCAGAAGTTCACTCAAACACTATCTAGTGGGGGTTCACAGGTTGGACGTCATAGACAAAACTACGGAAACCCCAACTTTTGTTGGTATCACAATTCTGATTCGCACACTATCAGTCGCTGTAACACATTTCATAATTTGGAACCCTCAAACAAGATGGAGGTTTTACGGAAGAACCATGTTTGTTTTCACTGTTTGGCAATGGGACACAGTTCTAAGGATTGTCAGGAAAAACGCAGTTGCTACATGAAGTTAGGAAATGGTAATGTTTGTGGTAAGCCACATCATCCGAGACTTCACTATTTGCTTTATCAAAATGATATTAATATTCACACCAACAAGTCAGATGGTTGTACTTTGCTGATGATTGGTCAAGTTAACTGTAAAGATGACTCATTAGTAACTCTTTTTGATCCCGGCAGTACAAGTAGCTTGGTGACTCATCGCAAAGCACGGGACTTAGGATTATGTGGCACACCATATAACATCACTATGACAACAGTTGGAAATGTAAGTGATACTGTATTCACTAAAATGTATAAAATGCCTCTTGTAGATGAGACAGGTAAACAATATTTAATACAATGTGTAGGAATGGATGAAATCACTTCAGAAGTTAATCCAGTCCCTATGGACATAATTCTTTCTCAGTTAGGAGTTTCTCAGTCAATGCATATTTTCCGTCCTCATGGGAGAGTTGATCTTTTGATTGGTGCTGACAGTTGTGACATCATTCCTACAACTGTTAAAACTGTAGGGAAATTGCAACTCATGAAAGGTCCCTTCGGCTATTGTGTCAGAGGATCGCACCCAGAACTCAAAAATGAATATACAGAGCACTATGTGGCTCAAGTAAACCACATGTCCTTAACATCTAACACTTTTGAAATTCAAGGGGAGATCTGTAGAACTTTTAAGGAGGATATAGATAATTTGTTTGCAATGGATCACCTAGGCACAAATTGTAGACCCAAATGTACCAATTGCATTAACTGTAAAGACTGCAATAGAGAGACGCACATAACTGTAAAGGAAGAAGAAGAAATGAAATTGATTCTCAGTGGACTTGAATATCAGGAGAAAGAGAAGACCTGGACTGTACATTACCCTTGGATTAAAGATCCACATCATTTGCCGAATAATTTTGGGGTAGCACTAATGAAACTTAAAGGTACGGAAAAGCGACTGAAGAAGTTGGGCAGTAGGTCAACAGAAAATTACAAGGTACAAATTGATGACATGTTAAAGAGAGGTGTTGCTAGAAAACTAAATAGGGAGGAGTTAAATTGGTACAAAGGTCCAGTGCACTATTTGTCTCATCATGAGGTGTTGAAACAAAGTTCAGCTTCCACCCCTACTCGCATTGTATTTAATGCTTCTGCCTCATATAATGGTCATGTGCTGAATAATTATTGGGCTAAGGGTCCCAATGTAATGAACAGTCTTTTTGGTCTTTTACTTAGATTCAGAGAAGGTTCCATAGCATTTGTTGGAGATATAGCCAAGATGTTTAATAGCATCAGGTTATCTGAATTTGACAGTCACGTACACAGGTTTCTTTGGCGAGACTTTGAGGATCGGGCCCCAGACCACTATGCCCTCACAGCAGTTCCCTTTGGAGACATTTGTAGTCCGGCTATTGCTATACTTGCTATGAGACAAACAGCTGAGAAATGCAAGGAGGAATTCCCTGAAGCAGCCAACGTAATTGTGCAAGATAGTTACATGGATGATATCATACATAGCATGAATGATACAGAGAAGGCTAGTCAGATCATAAAGGATGTTGAGCTTATTCTGAACCGTGGAAACTTTCACATGAAGGAGTGGATCATAAGTGGGAAGACCCAAGTTGGAAATGATGTGGACTTGTCAGGTATACCAGGAGAAAAGGTTCTGGGATTAGTATGGAACCCTGTAGAAGATGAAATAAGTTTCAAGATGAAAATGAAAAGTACGTGTAAACAGACTTGCAGTGTTGAAGTTAAGAGTAATTCCGATGAACCACAAAATCCACTAACTAAAAGAAAGGCTCTTAGTTACATATCAACAATATTTGATCCCATGGGGTTTGTTACACCAGTGACTTTACGTGGTAAACTGTTGATGAGACAAATCATTGAGTACATTGATGAGAATGGACGGAAATTAGACTGGGATGATCCTTTACCTGAGGAATTTATAGGGAAATGGTACAAATTCTGTCATGATATGCATGAATTGGGAACTATTAAATTGCCTAGATGCATTTGTAATGCTGAATTAGTTGAACCAACCCTGATACTGTTTAATGATGCGAGCACCCTAGCATATTCTGCGTGTGCTTATGCACGTTGGCGTGTTGGGAAAGATAAGTATCAATCAAAGCTACTTGCAGCCAAAAGCAGACTCGCACCAATTAAGACACAGACTATTCCCAGACTGGAGTTGTCCAGTGCAGTTCTTAGTGTTCGCCTCCGCAATACAATAATGAACGAAACTAACATCAGATTTGATCATGTTCACCACTTTACTGACTCTGAGATTGTGCTTTCACAAATAACAAAACACAATATTAAGGCTGGAACTTATGTTGCAAATAGAATTGTAGAAATAAAAGAAAGCTCCTTGAGTAATGAATGGCACTGGATCTCGACTGAAGTAAACATAGCTGACCTAATGACCCGTTCAAGTAAATTTGTTGATATGGGTCCAACGTCATGCTGGCAGTGTGGACCCACTTTCTTAGAATTACCATTTTCTCAATGGCCCATGAAGTCAATCTCTCCAACACCAGAGATAAAGTCCATCATTAACACAGCTGAAGTAAACAACTGGCATATTAATGACTGCAATATGTTTGACATAGACAGATTTAATTCATACCGCAAAATTATAGGAGTCACTGCAAGAGTTTTGAATGCCCTTCATGCGCGTTCTTTCAAGGGAATCCTGGCATCACCAACAGTAGATCAACTTAAACAAGCAGAAATATTATGGATCAAAAGAGCCCAGATTTCTTTAACAGACAACTGGGAAAAAAGGTTCAAGCGGTTAGGTCCATTTTGTAAGGATGGAATAATATATGTAGGATCAAGAATTGCTGCATGGCTGAAGAATAATTACAATAATGAAGCTTTCATTCTACTTCCCACTAAACATAGACTCACAGAGGTGTGCATTAAGGATATTCATGATAAAGACCATGGAGGGATTGAATCTACTCTATGTAAACTACAGGCTAAATTTTGGATTCCTCAAGCTAGAAAGTTAATCAAATCAGTTAAATCTCGCTGCGTGACATGCAGACGTTTAGAAAAACAAGTGATTGGACAAAGCATGGGACCAGTACCAGAAGAAAGGTTGAAACCTTCACCTCCCTTTTACCATTCTGCTCTTGATCTATTTGGCCCATTAATGATTAAGGATACAGTCAAAGGAAGATGTAAAAAAAAGGTGTATGGTGTTGTAGTAAATTGTCTCAGCACAAGAGCATCATATGTTGACTTAGTAGAAGGGTATGATACTGACAGTCTCATCACTACTCTTCGTAGGTTTACAGCCATCAGAGGCTTCCCTCACTCAATGTATTCCGACCATGGTTCACAACTCAAATTGGCAAGTAAAGAAGTTTGTTTCTTGACTCAAGACCAGGAAAAATTATCACAATTTAGCCGAGAAGGCGGTATGGAGTGGAAATTTACAAAATCTGCTGATGCTCCATGGGAGAATGGGTGCTCAGAAGCTATGGTAAAATTGGTGAAGAGAGTTATGACCAGAGTAATAGGTGACAGTACATTGACATTTGGTGAATTACAATCAGCAATGTTTGAGATTGCAAATATGTTGAACGAGAGACCAATAGGTATGAAAAATGGTTCAGACTGTACTAAGGGATCTTATCTTTGTCCAAATGATCTAATACTAGGGCGTGCAAGTGTACACACACCAGAAGGTGTATTTGACAGCAGTACAAACACAAGGACTCGCCAAAGGTTCATCAATGCAATTGTAAAATCCTTCTGGAAGAAATGGATGATGCATTATTTTTCAACATTAATTGTACAACAAAAATGGCATTGTGAGAAAAGAAATCTCCGAGTGGGAGATATTGTTTTGGTGCAGGATAGTAATAATTTGAAAGGGCATTGGAAACTTGCTGAAGTGTGTCAAGTTTTACCGAGTTCTGATGGTAAGGTTAGAGATGTACAAATTAGATACAAGTTACAAAGCGGAAATAGCATGTATAAGGGTCATCAAGATATAAAGGTTAACAGATCTGTCCACAAACTTGTGTTGATACTTCCGATCGAAGAACAATAATTTTAATTCTTTTTCTTGGGGTGGGGAGTGTAACATGATTATGCGCATGTTAAGTTAAGTTTATTTTACGTTCGTGCTACCCGTCAGTGGTATGGTTCCAATATTATTTGTTTTATTTCTCTTAATATACTTCTTATTGTATGCTGAACGAGTTTACACCAACTATGTATGTATTTGTCCGTAAATTGTGTATTTGATATTTGATGTGATAAAAATACTGTATAAGTAGACTACAATGGATTTGTTAAAGAGTATAGTTTATGCGGAGTGGCACACGGTTGTTGTGGAGGCCCGCGCGGCCTGATATAGACACTGACAGACAGGAGAGTGAGACAAGTGGAGACGGTTTGCTAGCTACGGGTCTCCCTCGTAGGACTCGGGAATAAGGTCGCCCCTCCTGTTCTATAGACTGTAAGTGTTATAACCTTTACATGATTATTGTTCAGGGTTATCTTCATAGTAGTTACAATTTGCTTCATGTGCTCAACATTATTTCTGTACCACTTGTTATCAATCCTGGGTTATTAGTGCCTATGATTGTGTTTATTAAATTATACTAATCATATGATCAGGGAATGAGATATTGACATGTCTGTGGTTTGTAGGGTTATGAAAGTGAGACGTCAGTGGATTACCTATCAATTATCAAAGCACCAGTGACGTATCCGGCTGTTGGGGATTCCACGCCATAGTATTTTCAACACAACTGACGCTGGCAATGTTGTGAGTGTTATGGTTATTGTGTATTTGTGTGATTTTTGTCATGCTATGATTTACAGTGATATGTATGAGGATTTTCTGAGCTTTATAATGATGTGAGTCACACAGGGTATTTATCCATTGTTTGGGAGGTTTATCATATTGTGAACTGCAGAGATATTTTTGTGATTTCTGTACTTATTATACTATGAGGTACATGGGAACTATTCAAGGTCTGATCATGTTATGTAGTGATTATTTTTGTATTTTTAGTGTTTCTACGCTCATATGATTTTACCATGATTTGGTATCGGGCTGATTTATCCTGGACCCACAGGTTGGAACGCTACAATAAATGTTGCAACACATTGCTCGCCTGTGGATTGCCCTAACGCTACACCTATGACTTGAATTCCTTCAAGAGAGAGGTTTCAAGACAATTATCCTTCAATTTTTGACTACCACTATGGACCCATTTCTAGGACTGGCATCTCAGTCCCTCCTACAAAAAAAGAGTTTCTTATTCAGGAAATATAACCAATTTCAGCTTCTGTTCTTTTACTATGAAAATATCATTCATCTGTATAAATTTTATGATGACCCTTATCAGTGGGTGGCATGTGCACACGCATGCAAGAGAGAGAGAGAGAGAGAGAGAGAGAGAGAGAGAGAGAGAGAGAGAGAGAGAGAGAGAGAGAGAGAGAGAGAGAGAGAGAGAGAGAGAGAGAGAGAGAGAGAGAGAGAGAGAGAGAGAGAGAGAGAGAATGTTTATTCAAGTAGCAGTGGTTATTCTTTGCATAGTAAAATCCAAGAAAAATCCTTAATTGCAAGGATTGCACATATATAAAAGATAAATAGATTTTGCAATAAAATATATAGCTCTTTATCAGAATAAGACAAAATGTGTGTGAGTGTGTGTGTGTGTGTGTGTGTGTGTGTTGTCACCTCACCTCATCAGCGAATCACAGAAAGTGTAGCCTATTTTATGGTAAGTCTCAGAAGTGGAGTTCCTGCTTTCATGGCAAGTTGTACCAGGTATAGTAGTAGTAGTAGTAGTAGTAGTAGTAGTAGTAGTAGTAGTAGTAGTAGTAGTAGTAGTAGTAGTAACAAAAGTAGTACCAGCAACAGCAGGAATCAGTGTAATTCATTTCTTAGTGTTAGAAAGAGAGCAACAGCAATAATATTAGAATACTCATCACCATAATTATTGCTATACACATTGTCATTGCAATCATACGTGTTTGTAACATAATTATCATAATTTTTATAGAATAATTTCTAATGTCATCAGGTCATAATTCCATGAGTCACAAACAACCTCATAGTCTGATTACTTGTCTGTGGGTAGGTAAAACAGAATGGCGACCTCAAATTAGTGTTACCTGGAGTCATGACTGTAGTAAAAAAGGTGCAGGAGTCACAAGGGACCATGTACACCCATATCTGACCCCTGCACTGAGTCCACATAGGAGGTGGCTCAGTGAAGCTAGTCCAGGTGTGGCAGCTTGGTGAAGGGGCTGGGAATTGTGGTTGTAACAATACATACAAATATTCTGTCACAGACACACACATGCATGGAAGAGAGAGAGAGAGAGAGAGAGAGAGAGAGAGAGAGAGAGAGAGAGAGAGAGAGAGAGAGAGAGAGAGAGAGAGAGAGAGAGAGAGAGAGAGAGAGAGAGAGAGAGAGAGAGAGAGAGAGAGAGAGAGAGAGAGAGAGCATGGGCTCACTCACCTTAGTTGCCAAGCATCATTTCAAGACATATGGGTGTGAAATATAGGCCGCCAAGATTAAAAATAGCCTTCATATCATATGATGTAAGTCTCAGTTACATGCTGTTCATCATATGATGAATGTCGCAGTTTATGGGTTAAGGACATTAACCTAACATGACCAGACCTAAACCTTAATAGAAAATAAAGAGTCCAAGGTATGATTGGCAGACCTCCTCTTCCTCATCCTCAAAGGGTACTGGTGCCATCGATTGTTCAGCACTCGACTAATTCTGGCAAAATATGGTGCAATCTTAAGAATTGTATGCCTTGCTTATGGAACTGCATGATAAAATCCAAGTATTTAAATTTGTTTTCACTGCACTCAGTTGCCATTGTGACAATGAATACCTTTGTGGGTAACTAGCTGACTGCTGTGGCTGCAACATATACACATAGTGACTAGCTGAAAATAACTGATACATTGGCTGGAAGTAGGTGACATTTAATGATATTCTAATGTTATTGAAAATACAGTTCTCATTTACTGAATGAAAGAGATACAAGAAAGTATGCATCATTACATATTGGAAACCAACATACTAACACATGCATCACACTATATCTCTCTAAGCAAACCCTGTCAGCATGGACTTATAGTTTGTGATGCAGTGTACGATGGATCACATCACCAATATAACCATGCATGACCCTAAAACAACCCTCACACCTAAATTGTACAGTATGTATTCATCACCAATATCCACATAATTTAGCTGCTTCATGAGGAGCTGCTATAGCTAAGATAATTAATGTCACTATCTCCTTTTGAAAAAGCATCATATTTTGAGCATTAAAAAATTCATCTCAGTCTGAAAAATTATCACGATTAACATATTTACCAAGAAGTGGTCCCCAAAAAACTGGCATACTCTGTCATTCTATTCCAAAGTGTCTTGCATTGGCTAATGATCATAGAGGCCTTGCTGGGGAAGGAATGGGAAGGTGGCTAATGTGGGAAAGGAAGGAGTAAAAGAGAGTGCTGAGCCTCACCTGTACTGATATTGCTTGGCCAACTTCACATAAGGATCATTTAGCTGTCTCATCAACCAGTCTTGTGAGCTTTTACTTTTTCCTCTCAGATTTTTAGGCACAGTCTTGTAAGCAGCACATGATGTACAAAAGTAACAGCTGCCCTGTACAGTGGTAGTGAGTCTTGAAGCCATCGCTCCAACTACCCTGTCGTGTTCTTGCTCTTGTTGGGGATTTGAGGGGCTGTGCAGGCTGTGGTGCTACAACCTCTAGAGCCCTGAAGGTGCTGGCAGCAGGCAAGTTATCTGGTTATATTCTGGTGAGCTGCCCTGTCATTTGGAGGAAGACCTTGGTATGCTTAAGTGCCTTGAAGGCCAAGCTGGGGTCTTGGAAACCACCCAACAGGTCTTCTAGTGATGGCCTGTGGATGTGGAGTAATAACAGTGAGGGGAGAAGAGCAGTGTGGTGGGAAAGATGGTGAGAAGGACTGGGTGGGAACTGGCTCCAGAATGCATGTTACAAATGTTTAAAATATGTATGTAATCATTAACATTATTTTGGAAGTCTTGCAAACAATATCTATGAATGAACAAAATAGGTGCCTTTTTTCCCCAAAAAAGTCTCAGAAGATGAGCCTGTGTCTTATATGCAGAAATTAATGAAGAAAATGTTGAGGGATGAGTCAAGACACTTAGAGTTGATACCAGAAGAGAAGTCTGACCTGGGGACATTTGCGATCCTTTCCCCAGATGGGGACTCTGAGGCTGGTGTAGGAGTCACCATGATTTTGAATTTTGAGTGAAGGGTGTGTGTGTAATTAGGTGCTTGTATAGAGTTGTCTTTAGAGGACAGGCTGTGACTGCCCCCTTGTATTGTGAGACACAGCACCCTCTGATCCAGTGCTTTAGACCTCACTAGGAGTAATTATAATTTTTGCAGGTGCCTACTGCCTCCTCCTTATTAAGCATGCACAAAATTTTTTTGTGTCTATAGGTAGTGTGAGTCACCCACAGTGATGTATTGAGTACAGATGTGAAGAGTGTGCTGTGTGATTCTTCTTTTTGAGTCAAGATGACCGAGCACAATGAGCAAAGTACTGTATCAAATTCTGCCAAAAACTTGTTGATATGTAAACCCAGGCTATCAAGAAGATTCAGAAGGCCTTTTGAGATGATGCTGTGGAGTGGTACACCTGGTCTAAAGATGGATGCACTTCAGTGGACAGAAAGCCATGTTGTGCAGACTAGCAGAAATGACAAAATGATTGCAAAGGTTTGAGAAAAAGTCTATGAAGACCATCATGTGGCTATTGAGGAGATTGCTGCCAAAGTTGGAATCAGCCATGGGTCAGTTCAGTCAATTATGACACAAGATTTGTTCATGAGGAGGGTGTCAGCCAAATTCGTACCAAAGTTACTGTCTGACCAGCAAAAAGAAAATTTAAAGAAAATCTTCCAGGACATGCTAGAGTGTGCTCGCCAAGATCAAAACTTCATGAAAACTATCATCTCTGGCAATGAGACCGGTGAATGGCTATGACCCTGAAACAAAATTGCAATCATCCCTATGGAAACATCCAGCCTTACCAATCCCAAAGAAAGCAAGACAGGTATACAACAATGTTAAACTGATGATCACCTGTTTTTTTTTACTATAGAGGCATTGTGCACCATGAATATGCACCACAAGGTCAGACAATTAACAAAGAATACTAACCTAACTTAGTAACATGCATACCTTAGTTTTCACTATCAACGGAGTCATTGGCTGAAGGTAAGGGAAATATGGCTGGCAGAACCCATGATTTCTTAGAAATTTCAATGAGGACACCTTATCCTTGTAGGACATCTTGATTATATAATGTGGAGTAAGAGCTCACACCAAACAGAGCTTGCCCATTGTGTAAATGATATCTCAAATCTATTTCATATCTATTCATATAAATAACTTCTACCTGCCTATACATATATGTCATGAAAGGGTAGCCAACTAGGTGAGCCTCCACATTGGGTGACATTCATGCAGCGCAGCATGAGAAGTGATTGCATATGATTGGGTATCAAATAATAAATCAAATGTAATTGGAGCATTCAATATTAGTGTTGAAGAAGATCAGTAGGTGGCAACAGTGTTGACTGTGAAGAGATGCAAGCTGAACAGGTCTGCCATGACAGCCCTTCTGTGTGGGCCAAATAATAATAGAAAAGTCCTGCTCAAAAACTATTAGTTTTCAACAGGAAGACTATAAAAGAAATATGTCTTATAAAAGTCACAATTAGGTATCATAAAAACTGCAGGAAAAAAACAAAAAAAACAAAATGAGGTAAGTGATTGGGGGTATAAATTCCAATAATACCAAAAGGAGTGAAATGGGTACAAATTCAAATAATACCAAAAGGAGTGCAATCTTGTCTGAAAGGTGAGAGTTGGTAGACTGCAAGAATAGTGATGCCAAAATCAGTAAAGAAAATGTCAAGAGTATTAGGATGATAAAAAATATTCTACCAATGTTCACAGACCCTGATATAAATACCATAAATGTCCCCAGGTCGGACTGCCTTTCTGTCGACGACCCTAAGTGTCTTGACACCCCCCTCAACTTTTTCTTCATTAACTTCTGCAACATTCGCTTTCTAAGATCTAATTTTCAATCTGTAGAACACCACCTCTCCTCTTCTAAACCTCATCTTCTTTTCCTCACTGAAACTCAGGTGTCTGAGGCAACTGACAGTACCCCCTTTTCTGTTCCCTCCTACTTTCTCTATCCTCCTTTTCGATCCAAAGCTGGATGCTGCGTTTATGTGTGCAATGACTTAACCTGCTCTCGTGCCCACGCTCTTGAATCTTCCGAGTTTTCCACCATCTGGCTACGACTACAGAGTCACTCTCATACTAAATTTATCTGTGCTGTATACCTCTCTCCCAATTCCTCTGACTATAAGAAATTCTTTCACTACTTAACTTCCAAAGTGGAGCACATTCTGACCCTCTTCCCTTTTGCAGAGATCTCCATTCTTGGAGACTTCAATGTTCACCACCAGCTTTGGCTTTCCTCTCCCTTCACTGACCATCCTGGTGAACTAGCCTACAACTTTGCTATCCTCCATGACCTAGAGCAATTGGTGCAACACCCTACTCGTAATCCTGACCGTCTTGGAGATACGCCCAACATTCTTGACCTTTTCCTGACCTCTAATCCTTCTGCTTATGCTGTCATCCTTTCTTCTCCGTTGGGCTCCTCCGATCACAATCTCATATCTTTATCTTGTCCTATCACTCCAATCCCTCCTCAGGATCCCCCTAAGCGAAGGTGCCTCTGGCGTTTTGCCTCTGCTAGTTAGGGGGACCTGAGGAGGTATTTTGCTGATTTTCCTTGGAATGACTACTGCTTCCGTGTCAGAGACCCGTCTTTGTGTGCTGAGCGCATAACAGAGGTGATAGTGTCTGGCATGGAGGCATACATTCCTCACTCTTTTTCTCATCCTAAACCTTCTAAACCTTGGTTTAACACAGCTTGTTCTCGTGCTATACATGATAGAGAGGTGGCCCACAAAAGGTACTTAAGCCTTCCATCACCAGAATCTCATGCACTTTATATTTCTGCCCGGAACCATGCCAAGTCTGTTCTCCAACTAGCCAAAAACTCCTTCATTAACAGAAAATGTCAAAACCTTTCAAGATCTAACTCCCCTCGTGATTTCTGGCATCTAGCCAAAAATATCTCCAATAACTTTGCTTCTTCTTCTTTCCCTCCTCTATTTCAACCAGATGGCACCACTGCTATCACATCTATTTCTAAAGCTGAACTCCTTGCTCAAACCTTTGCTAAAAACTCTACCCTGGACGATTCTGGGCTTGTTCCTGCCTCTCCTCCACCCTCTGACTACTTCATGCCACCTATTAAAATTCTTCGCAATGATGTTTTCCATGCCCTCGCTGGCCTAAACCCTCGGAAGGCTTATGGACCTGATGGGGTCCCTCCTATTGTTCTCCGAAACTGTGCCTCCGTGCTTGCACCTTGCCTAGTCAAACTCTTTCAGCTCTGTCTGTCAACATCTACCTTTCCTTCTTGCTGGAAGTTTGCCTACATTCAACTTGTTCCTAAAAAGGATGACCGTTCTAATCCCTCAAACTACCGTTCTATTGCTTTAATTTCCTGCCTATCTAAAGTTTTTGAATCTATCCTCAACAGGAAGATTCTTAAACATCTATCACTTCACAACCTTCTATCTGATCGCCAGTATGGGTTTCGTCAAGGCCGCTCTACTGGTGATCTTCTGGCTTTCCTTACTGAGTCTTGGTCATCCTCTTTTAGAGATGTTGGTGAAACTTTTGCTGTTGCCTTGGACATATCAAAAGCTTTTGATAGAGTCTGGCACAAAACTTTGATTTCCAAACTACCCTCCTACGGTTTCTATCCTTCTCTCTGTAACTTCATCTCAAGTTTCCTTTCTGACCGTTCTATTGCTGCTGTGGTAGACGGTCACTGTTCTTCTCCTAAATCTATTAACAGTGGTGTTCCTCAGGGTTCTGTCCTGTCACCCACTCTCTTCTTATTAATCATTAATGATCTTCTAAACCAAACTTCTTGTCCTATCCACTCCTACGCTGATGATACCACCCTGCACTTTTGCACGTCTTTTCATAGACGTTCAACCCTTCAGGAGGTAAACATATCACGCAGGGAATCCACAGAACGCCTGACTTCTGATCTTTCTAAAATTTCTGATTGGGGCAGAGCAAACTTGGTATTGTTCAATGCCTCAAAAACTCAATTCCTCCATCTATCAACTCGACACAACCTTCCAGACAACTATCGCCTCTTCTTCAATGACACTCAACTGCTCCCCTCTTCTACACTGAACATCCTCGGTCTGTCCTTTACTTATAATCTGAACTGGAAACTTCACATCTCATCTCTAGCTAAAACAGCTTCTATGAAGTTAGGTGTTCTGAGACATCTCCGCCAGTTTTTCTCACCCCCCCAGCTGCTAACTCTGTACAAGGGCCTTATCCATCCATGTATGCAGTATGCTTCACATGTCTGGGGGGGTTTCACTCATACTGCTCTTCTAGACAGGGTGGAATCAAAAGCTTTTCGTCTCATCAACTCCTCTCCTCTAACTGACTGTCTTCAGCCTCTCTCTCACTGCCGCAATGTTGCATATCTAGCTGTCTTCTACCGCTATTTTCATGCTAACTGCTGTTCTAATCTTGCTAACTGCATGCCTCCTCTCCTTCCACGGCCTCGCTGCACAAGACTTTCTTCTTTCTCTCACCTCTATTCTGTCCACCTCTCTAACGCAAGAGTTAACCAGTATTCTCAATCATTCATCCCTTTCTCTGGTAAACTCTGGAACTCCCTGCCTGCTTCTGTATTTCCACCTTCCACCTATGACTTGAATTCCTTCAAGAGGGAGGTTTCAAGACACTTATCCACCAATTTTTGACCACTGCTTTCACCCTTTTATGGGACTGGCATTTCAGTGGGCATTTTTTTTATTAGATTTTTGTTGCCCTTGGCCAGTGTCCTTCCTACATAAAAAAAAAAAAAGAAAAAAAATTAGAAGGAGGGTCATTTCTAAACAATTTATACCCAATCACACTGACTACAGAATCAGTAATAACTGGCTGTAATTAAGTCTCGCCAACACAGCACACCATAACATTATCATTAAAGAGAAATTCAGAAATTAAGTTAATTTTGTTAGTCAAGCAGTTGAGATTTAAAGTAACAAATGTACAGAAATAATCAGATACAATACTATTTACAGATGACTGGTACTCACCAGTCAGAAATGGTTCCAATGGATCTGCCAGCCCAAGGAGCCAAGTCTGAGAATATTTAAGTTATCAGTTCCTGCCCATCACTAGTGGCGAGGGCAGTGTAGCATTAAGGTGCTCTCTGGAGTGTCGTCTTCTTTGTTCAGGTCTGTGAGATCAAGATCTGTGAGCCCTGGTGACATCCTATGATATGATCACAGGCATGACAGCTGATCTGACTTTTAGGGAAGACATGTGAGGTGGAGATTGACTGTGAGTGGTAGATGCTTGACGCCGCCAGCAGGGTGGGCAGGTCAAAGCTGGCGACCCCTGGGGCTAGAAGCTGGCTGCGTAGCAAGGCACAGTGTGATTGGAAGTGGGACTACTGCAGCAGGGAGTGTTCTGTTGTTTCCTGTGTGTTCCTGCATCAGGGACACTGAGGGTTTGGGGCCAGACACAGGCGATGTAGGTCTTCTTCCTATCGCTTGCTAGGTCCTTTTTCCCTTCAGTGTTATGCTCTGGTCTGTCCACTACCTGTGGAGGATAGTGGTGAGCACAGCACAGGGAACAAAATTACACATGTAACAAGTTAAGTTTCCTCCACACCTGTACTAGGAACTCTTTCATAACCCTTACTATCCTCTCTTTTTCTCTCTTTCTCTCCCCTTGATATAGGCCCAGCACCATGAGGACTCCACCATCCTTCTCTAATCTCCTACTCCACTCATCTTCTATAATTTCAGTTAAGGAGCCTATCAACTTGTCTCTCTCTTCTTCATATCCAACACACTCCACCACGAAATGTTCCACAGTCTCCCTCACCCCTCTACATGTGTTACATCCCTGGTCCAGCTCAACCCTGTTCCTAGCCTTCACCTCCACTGTCTCTGTCCTTGCCTTCACTAGCAACTTGCTGACCCAGTCTGCTACATGCCAGTGGAGCACCTCAGGTCCCTCCTTCCACTTGTACCACTTTAATGTAGACTTTGTTTCTATCCATCTGCCATCTAAATAGACCACCTTTTTCTATCCTTTTCCTCACCTCTCTGTGTCCTATCCTCCTCCAGTCCTCATCAAAGTTTTCACTCCTTTTCCACCTATCCATTTCCCTACTCCATGAAGATCTAATAGAGTTTTCCCTCACTACCTGTTTCACCCACCTATCCTCATCAAATACTTCTATCTTCTTCAAAAGTTCAGCTTCCCTTTAATTATCCTCTCTCTGAAGGTGCTCCAGCCCATCTCTCCTCTGACAGCTTCTACTGCTGTGCTGCATGGAACACCTAACCCCCACCTACCTACTATATTCTGGGTCTTCTCCAATCTTGTTAAGTCTCCCTCCCGGTAGTAGGTAATTTCAGACCCATACATGCAGTAAGGCACTGCCATTCCCTTCCATAAACTTCTGCCTACCTCATACTTGTTGATTATCCTACTTCCTACATTCATTATCAATCCTGTTATCTTCCTGGCTTTTCCTTAATTTATTTTCATTTGTTTTTCATCTCCTATTCCTTCTTTGCTTATCTCTAGCCCCAAGTAAGTGTACCTCTCCACCACCTTTGCTATGCTGTTCCCTAATATCCACTGTCCCTCTACCTCACTGTTAAACTCCACCAACTTACATTTCCTGTCACTATACTTAACACCTCACTCTTGTCCACCCACAACTCCTCCATGTCCTCCTTATTCTTTGTCATCAGCACTATGTCATTGGCATAGGCTAGACATTTTAATCTCTTATCCCCAACTTTAACACCCTTCCCTGAAACCCTGATCCTTGTATGTAAATATTAAATAAGGTTGGGGACATCACACACCCATGCCATACTCCAACATTGTTTCTCATCCAACCTGTACTAATGTCTCCTAATGTGAACTTCACCTTATTATCCTCATACAGCTTCCTAATTACCTGCACTACCTTCCTGTCCACCCTCTGTGTGCAAGTAATGTCAGCAGTTTGCTCCTGTCTACCTTAGCATAGGCCTTCTCTATATCTATGAAAACCAAGAACAGCTCCTTCCTTAACTTAATATTTCTTTCAATAATTTCCTTCATAAATAGCACATTTTCTAAGCCACCTCTGCCCTGCCTAAAACCACTCTGCTCCTCTCCAAGCACCTTATTCTCCTCTATCCAAGTCTTCAGTTTATTACTAATTACCCAACCTTGGCTAGTATATTCATCACTGCTATAGGTCTGTAATTACCTACGTCCTCCCTTGGCTTTCCTCCTCCCTTGTGTATGAGTGTAATTCTGTTCCTGTTCCAATCTTGAAGCACCTCCACTATCTCTAATATTTTCCTGAACAGCCCAGTTAGTGCCCATTTTAATGCTTCCCCACTGTACTTTATGAACTCACCTATGATGCTGTCTGTCCCGCCTGCTTTCCCTGTCTTGATGGCTCTCATCACTAAAGCTATGCCTTGCTCCTCTATCTTAACATCTTCCATCCCCTCTAGATTTATTACTGTAAATGGACATATTTCCTGTTTCCTCTTCCTCCTCCTGCCTAATAATCCTGTGCCAATACTCCTCCACTATGGGCACCACTTCCTCCTCGCTGCTTGTCTCCCTGCCATCCACCTTCAGCTTCACCCCCTGGAGTGTTGCCGGCCCACCCAAGTTTCTCCTTAATCGTCTCCAAGCTTCCTTTTCTCTTTCTCTCCGTGGCATGTTGTTGAGGGTCCTTGCCTGCTCTCCCTCCAACTTCTCAATCTTACCTCTAATGATTGCCTGAGCTGCTTTCTTTGCATCTATATAATTATCCCAAGCTTGTATCCATTCTGCTTCATACCTTCCTCCAGATCTTTTTGCCAGTCTAGCTAGGTTCCTTTGTTTCCTATAATCTCTTTTCCTGTCTCCTAATGCCTTAGCTACCTCCTCATCCCACCATCCTTTCAGTCTGGTTTTCCCTACCTTAATCTTCTTTACACCCACAGACTTCTTTACCTGTCACCTTATGTTTTGTTTGATGACACATTCCCATTCACTTACTGTCCTTCCTACCTCCTCTCTCTCTCTTGGCATAATTTCTTCCATTTCTCTACAGTACTTCACCCAGTCTGAATTCTTTAAGTTCCACTTCTCTTTCCACACTTCTTTCCTAACTCCTGTACATTTCCTGGTCTTCCCAATGGTAATGCCTATTAAGAAGTGACGTGAATCATTTATTCCTTCATTTTTCCATATCCTACATCCCTATTGCTCTACCTGTTCATTTACTGACTTAGTCTAATGCCGACTCAATTCTCCTATCTCTCCATGTTACAGGTTTTTCCAACTCCCATTTCTTGATCCTCATTTTCATGTCAGCAGTGAAATCTAATATCAGCTGCCCATTTTGGTTCACCATCTCCTCCATTAACCCTATGTGTCCATTCAGATCACCCATTACAACCCATTTATTTTGTCCTACTCTCTCTTTCAAGCTAGTCACTGCCTCATAAAGCTTCCCATTATCCTCATCATTCCTCTGGCTCTCCATCCCCATATACACCACTGTCACCCACCACACATTCCACTGCTCTGTGATCTTCACTGTTAACATGTCACCCTTATTGTGACCTAGTCTACCTTCCATTTCCCTTGTTATCTTGATTTCCTCCACACTCCTACCTTCCTTTTCCCTCATAATCACCCCCACCCCTCCTCCTTTCTTCTCTCCTGCTTGCCTGCCTCTACCTAAGACTAACCAACCTCCTTCACTCCACTCAATGCTGTCATGCCATCCTGTTTCACCCACTCCTATTACGGGTATCCGGTCATTTCGCCCACATGCCATTTCGCCACACTATGGAGTCATTTCGCCCACAGGTCATTTCGCCCACACTGTGGAGTCATTTCGCCCACACCATGGAGTCATTTCGCCCACACCGTGGGGTCATTTCGCCCACACTGTGGCAGGGTTGCCAACCTGATTTTGCAGATAGTACTAGGATATACCGAAGGCTGGATATTATGATAATAGCTCATATCTAGTATGTCACAGCTATAGGTAAATGCAACTAGGTAAAATACACACCACTGATCTTTACTGTAGCTGCCTTCCTAGGGTATATGACACAAAGTCCCGACTGCTATCACTCTTTTTAATGATTAGCGTGAACTGGAAAAAAACACATTCCATCACAAAATCGTAAACCCTAAATATGTACATATACAACAAATTAATTATGTTAAAGATAGCTGGGTTAAACAATTCAACAATGCACAATCATAGCATTACAAATATGGCAAAGAAATATACTCTAACAATTATAACTATCTCATGGCTACACTTGAAAGGAGAAACACTCAAATTATCTCCACCCAACCGGGGAATCGAACCCCAGTTCTCTGGCTTGTGAAGCCAGCGCTCTAATCACTGAATTACCGGGAAGTGTGTGGGGGGGGGGCAGCAGGGAGGGGGGAGGAAGGGGGGTTGGAGGAAAGGAGAAAAGAGAGAGAGCAGGGAGGGAGGAGGGAAGGGCTAAGAGGAAGAAAGGTAGGAGGGAAGGAAGGTAGGGAGAGAAGAGGGAGGGAAGAGGGAGGGAGGAGGGATGGTGTGGGATATAAGCTGGCAGGGAGGAAGAAGAGAGGGGGGTGAGAGGGAGGAGGTGGAAGATAAGGGATCGAGTGTGTGTGGGTGTGTATTATTATAATAATAATAATAATAATAATAATAATAACAACAATAATAATAATAATAATAATAATAATAATAATAATAATAATAATAATAATAATAATAAACATTTTTTTAGTAAGGCAGTCAAGGAGTGAAAATATACTTAATTCATAAGAAACTATTCACAAAGCCTATGGAAGTGTGTGTCTTTGTGTGTGTGTGTGTGTGTGTGTGTGTGTGTGTGTGTGTGTGTGTGTGTGTGTGTGTGTGTGTGTGTGTGTGTGTGTGTGTGTTGTTTGGTGGTTCATTTCCTATGTTTTGTAATTACTAATTGACCATAGAATAAAACAGTTCCTGGCAAGATGGTAGACTGCACAGACGAGTGTATTCAGTGCCTCGTACCTGTAAGGGCAAGGCAAGGTCTGCAGTGCGACGTGTGGGAGGTGGCAACACAGGAAATGCAATACTGGCGTATCTCGTGCTGATTACTGGGCAGCTGTGAGATCCGGTATTTCCATTGATTGGAATTGTAATACTTGCACCTTCACTGACAAACCAACCTCCCATCCAGTGGACGACCCAGCCACCCCTGCCATGGAACACGAACCATACATTCCTGCAGTTGAACAAGAGTCTTCAGTTGATGACCCACCTGATTTGCCAATGGAACTAGAGGATTCACTTGACGACCCAGCCATACAAGATACTGAACTGCAGCCAGAAAGTGAAGTTACATTCCAGCTCTTTGAAAAGGGCACACAGCGTGGTAGAGATAAGCTCGTTGACAGCCATGGGTACACTTACAACAAAAAAATGCAGCGATCGAATGTAACTTACTGGCAGTGTACTAATCGCCCTAAAAGTAATCCATGCAAGGCACTAGTAATGCAGAGAAATGGAAAATATGTAAAGAACAACGTGTTGCACAACCATTCACCACCAACTGGCTCAGATATCGTCATTAAAGTAACATTACAGGTAAAGAAACTGGCAGCACAAGATCTGTTTAAACCAGCGACTGCTATAGTGGATGCTGTGTTGCTAAAAGAGATAGGAAATGCACCATGCCCTAGTCTGCCTAAGCCAGAGCATTTGGCAAGAACAGCAAACAGACAAAGACAAATTTTAAGACCTACAGAGCCCAAAAACCTGAATTTTGAGCTAGAAGTAAATCACATTCCTGACGACTTTCTTATAGGTGACGTATCAGTTCGTGAACGCCGCCATTTGATCTTCGCAACAACAGAACAAATAGCACATCTAACGAGGGCAAAGTCATGGTACATTGATAGCACATTCAAGCTATGCAGGCACCATTTTACACAGCTGATGACAGTCAACACTTTTGTGAGGGCAGACAACCATGCAAAACAAGTCCCCTTACTATTTGTCATTATGTCTGGGAGAAAAAAGAGTGACTACAGAAAAGTTTTCCATGAAGTTTTAACTAGTTTACCAAATGAGCCTTCTGTTCAGCACATAACAATTGACTATGAGAAAGCAATGTGGAAAGTCTTGCTTGAAGTTTTGCCTAATGCCAAGGTCAAGGGATGCGAATACCATTGGACGCAAGCTGTATGGAGAAAGGTTAGTCACTTTAGCTAATTGCCTACAGATTTTTTATATATAGTACCTGTCGAATAATAGTTTTAAAACAAATTGGATCACCACAATATGACCAGATTTTTTTTCTTTTGTACAATACAATGTCTAATTTCTTTGTTTTGAAATACTTATGTAGGTTCAAGAGGTTGGTCTCCAGCATGCATACACACGTGATGACGGGACGTACAAATACTTACAGAAAGTGATGGCCCTTCCATTTCTGCCTGAGGCAGATATAGGTCCCGTGTTTGAACCACAGCCCGGTTGCAGACTATAATGCAGTACATTTCAAGAACATGGATCCACAACTCCTTATGGCCAAATTCTAGCTGGAGTATTTTCAATCAGTCTATCCGCACCAATAATGACCTTGAAGGCTGGCACAATCAACTAAACAAACGTGCTGCAGGTAGATGTAACCTCCAGTTTTACCTCCTCGTAAGCCTTCTCCACAAAGAGGCTAAATTGACATCTATCTACATAAGGCTAGTATCCGAAAAAAAAGCTACGAAGGATACAATGGAAAAAATATAGAAACTTACAGGGTCAAATATTTACTCTTTGGGAGGAACACGTGAGGGGTGAGTGATCGGCATATCAGTTGCTGAAAGCGTGTGCTCACCTGAATGGCCCAGTGCGCAGCTGAATCTATATTTTAATAAAAGTTTCTAATTCTTTGTCACTATTTGAATATTACATATATGTAACTGCCTTTTAATCAAAGTTTTTTTTTATTCTTTGTAACTACTTTTTGGTCATTACTTTCTGAATATTACATTTATTTAAGTGTCTTTTGATAAAAGTTTATTTTTAATTCTTTGTCACCACTTTCTTAATCTTACATGTATGTAGATTTTTTAAATAATTATTTCTTTTTTTAAATATATGTGGGCGAATTGACTCTCATATGTGGGCGAATTGACCTGTGGGCGAATTGACTTGTGGGTGAATTGACATGTGGGCGAAATGACCGTAATTCCTATTACGTCTTCTATCAGCACCCTCCACTTTCCCTCACTCCATCTATTTGTATTCAGGAAGGTAAACAGCATCTCTCCTTTCCATGCCTTCTCCTATTCTTGTATGGAGCCCTCCAAGTGCAAGGCCCACTCTATCACATTCCAGGCTACCCATACCTTCCCTATGTTGGACATGTGGACACTGTCTGGTGACCACACCCAATTCATCTTTTCCCACAACTGCAGGCCATCACACTCCTATTCTTCTAGCTTCCCTATGCATCTCCTGTTCACCTATCTCCTCTCCTGGCCAAATTTTTGACCCTCCTTATCCCACCTCATGGGGATGCACATCAATAAGGGCCTCTTGTCTATCTTCTCCCTTACCACGTGAACTATCTCCCATCCACCGCACTGTCTCCTTTCCTCATGTCTCCTCTAAGCCGTTCCCTCCTCCCTTGATCACCACCAGGTCCTCAGGTCCCATTTCCCTGAGGTGTTGTCTCACTACCTCATGGATGACCCTGATCCCTGGTCTCTTTTGTCTTTTGTCCATTACCTTATATCCACCTTTTGACAACATGTACATCTGTTTACTTACTCCACTCATGAGACTATCTCTGAATATCCATACTCTCCCTCCTGCCTTCTCCCATGTCCTCAGCTTTGGCCTTCTACCCTACTACCCTACTGTGTCTTTCTCCAGGAGTGGTGTCCTACTCTCATCCATGTCCCTGTCCTTGGCCTGGCATTGTCTCTCTGCTCCATCCAGTTGCTGTCCTTCTCCTCCCTTCTGTTGTAATGATCCTCCCTATCCTGGTCTGTCTTCTTGACCTTACCACTGCTGCTCTCCTGTACTCTACTGGCACAGCCCACAGCCTGCCTAGTGGCCACACGCCTCTCTTCACAGTCCTGCTTTTCTTCACCTAGCTCTGCCTGCTCCTTCCTCCCCAGTAAGTGTGATCCTGAGGTTCTTTTGACTGGTCCTTTACTTCGGCAGGGAGCTTAGAATCCTCCATCCCCCTGCCTTGGCCTTCCTCTTCCCCCTTGGCAGACCTGACGTCACTCCCAGGGGCGTCCTCCCCGGCCACCTCCGTTTCGGAGCCCTCCACCTCATTTCTCAGTGAGTGCCTCCCATTCCCCCTTCATCCTCAAGAGACACCCGCTGCACAGGAACAAGAGGTTCTTGTTCTTGAGGACCCTATCTCCTGCACCCTTTAGCCCAACACACTCCACACGATACCAATCATACCACCTTCCACATGCTACTCCTCTGCAGCGACGTGTTACCTCCTTCCTGCATTTCTCGCAGTCGCTGTTAAACACTTTTTTTTTTTTTTTGCCTAAAATGAGGCTAACACGCAACCCACACCCTCGAATAAGTTTACAAAATATTTAAGAGCTTCCGCCTAGTACTCACCTACAAACATCAACAATGATCAGCACCGTCAGCTGATGTTTGTTTTGAACGGTGAGGCGGTGAAGGGTGAGAGCTACATCTAGCACGCGGAACGGTTTTCTCACCCATGGCTGTAGGGAGAAAACCCTTGGGTATTGACCCATAAACATGATGCGGATGGCATCGCTGTGTGTGTTGTCCCAGTAGAATTGGCTCAACTGAGAGATGAGGTGTCTTGTGGTAGAGAGAGACGGAGGGAAATTGCGTGATGTTTACATCTGACAGAGCCATCTTGGGGGCAGTGTCAGCAATCCAGGATTGCCAGATGAGCTTTTTTTTATAGAAAAAAAAAAAAAACATTTTTTTTCTTTTCAAGCATTTGGCCTAAATTACCAAATCTGGCTTTTCTTGAATATGTGGCTTAAATATTGTTACGCACTATGCGATCTCCACTGTCACCAGCTGCCGCACAACATTCGCTACACTTAGCCTGGTTCACACTAGTCTATTTTTACGGATTCCGTTTCGCGTTCAACGTCTAACAATGACGTCACAAAAACGGAGTCAGTACTGAACGGAGAAGCTACCCGGCCTCCGTAATCAGTATCTATGTTTGTGAACATGGCCGCGAGGTGAGATCTCCTCGACAAGGAATATGGGTAAAACTGCAGGGTTGGACCTCCCCCTTTTCCTCCATCCCACCCCCCCCCCACCCTCCCCAACAAGCTTGGGGGCCTGTGGGGAATCGGAGGTTTTGGGAGGGAGACATTAAAGAGCGATAAATGGACTGAAAAATTTAGGGACATTTCCCTAGAAATTTCCCTAGAATAAAAAATTGGGGATAAAATTTAAGTTTCAACCAATACACCAGAATAATTATATACCTAACCTAACCTAACCTAGACGGGGGAGGCTGCGCCCCCCTGGACCCTCCCAAGGTTATTAACCTAACCTTAACCTAACCGGGGGGCTGCGCCCCCCCTGGACCCCCCCTAAGGTTACTAACCTAACCTAACCTTAACCTAACTTAACCGGGGGGCTGCACCCCCCCTGGAACCCCCCTAAGGTTACTAACCTAACCTAACTTATATCCTTGGCTAGTAACCTAGCCATGCAATAGTATCTTAGCCACGCAATAACAGTACAGTACCTAGGGAAATTTCCCTAGATTGAAAAAAAGCATTTATAGCTCTTCTATACCTCCTCCCCCCAAAAACTCCCGATATGATGATGATATAATAAGAAATTCATCAATGTGACTTACGTTTACGGTTGCTGTGGAGATATTAGAAAATACGGGTAAAACTGCAAATAATCCGTAATCGCAGTCAACACACCTATCTCCCGCCATGGCACAACTAAGAGTATATCAGCAGGCCACCCTTGTCAGCCGTGACTGACAGAGATCACACGTATTGTATGGTGATTGGCAGATGTATTATCACGTGAATTGACGACGTCACGCTCCAGCTGCGTGCGCTACACACGAACACACGCATTAATTTGTGTAGCTTCACTCGGAAGGGATGATTGTGGACTTAGTTTCTGGAGGCGGCGCGCTATTAATTTAATTACTACGGCCTTACAAAAGCCTTCCCCACATTGAAAACATCACAGACATGTTCTATAGTAAGTACTCTATCACGTTGCAATGTGTTTTTAATGAATAGAGAGGAGGTCCAACCCTGCAGATATACGGTATTTTCCGGTTGTCTGGTTGTCACTTATTAATACACTGTCATTACCACAGCTGCTGAGTGAGGCTTGTTGCGTTTCTGCAGTTTGTTGGGCTGAAACCTGTCCAGTCCATCCTTGTGCATGTGTTTACATGCTTTGTAGTGATGCCGCTGTTGTGAAAAAAATCTGCGCAGGCGAGAAAATTGCCCCTGTGACGATTTGAGGACAGACGGAGGACGTGTGTGACTCCGCTCCTGTATTTCTAAGTAACTTCTCGGATTTTTTTTGCCAATAGTAATTGTCAGGATGGCTGTAGATGAGTGTAAGATGTGCAAGGAGAGTGTGACGATCAGATGTAGTGGCGTGGAGTGTGGTGTGATTTATGGTTCCACACAGCCTGTGCGGGGCTCAAAGCCTCCATCAAGACGCTGAACCACAAAAACATGTCTGGAGACGGCGAAGGAGAAGCTGAAGACCAGGAAAGAAAACATGGTAGCCAAGGAAATATAATTATAAGACGGCGACAGTGACCAGCATAAAGGACACGCAGACGAAGGATGCCAAAAATAGGGATACACAGACTGTGAACATCCGACAAGACCTAGAAGACAAGGGCATGCAAACAAAGGAGAAAGACCAGCAACCACAAAGAGGGCCAACGATGAAGAAAATGATCCAGAGGAAGTCCCCACTCTGCAGTGTTGGGAACAACATGGTCAGGAATGCAGGTTTCCACCGCAAAACCAAGATGAGCGGGAGCTCACAGGAGTGTCTGCGGGGAGCCAAGATTCATGAAATAAAGAAGACAGTGAATGAGAAGACCCAGAAGTTTAAGAATGATCTGCTTGTGATCCAGGGCGGCGGTAACGACCTGGAGAGGACTGAAGCAGAAGAAACAGTGAGGGAGGGGGTGGAGGAAGTGAAAGCTGCTGAGGACAAGAAGCTGAGTGTGGCTGTGGTGGGAGTGATCAGACAGCCAAGAGAAGGAGACTGGTATGAGCGACTGAGAAGATGGACGAACTGCAAGATCCAGGAAGAAGTGCTGAGAATGAAGCTGGACTGGCTGAAGGGCAAGAAAGGCAATGTCAGTTTCATTGACCTGGATCTTACCCCGAGGGAGGGCATGAACTTCCTGCCGGACGGGGTGCACCTCAATGAAGTCGGCAACGAGAGGATGTGCAGGCAGCTGTGTGAAAGGATGTGTGCAAGGTCCACTGTGTGCATGGACTGCCTGAATGAGGGATAGGAGTGCACTGGAGTAAGGAAGAGAAGACACCAAGCAGGCAAGATCATGTATGAAACTTGGTTGTATGAATGTGAGAGGATGGGGCAATGGCAAATTTGAAGATGTATGCAAGGAGTTGAATGAATGGAGGAATACCTGAGACACACCTGAGAAATATGGTGCAAATGGAAGGGGGTGAGTATGTGATGGTAGGAAAGACACACAGTAAACAGGAGAAGTTAGGAAGAGACAGCCTTGCTCCACAGAAAGATGAGGCGCCTGAAAGTAGAAGAGCTTGATGTAGGAGATACTGCAGAGGGTGAGGATGTGTTAGCTGCCTGAGTGGAGTGTAGGGATGAGTGTGATAGACCTGAGAGGGTAGTTGTAGTTGTAGTGTACATAACGGTGAAAGGTGAGAGAACAGTTATGAAGAATAGCACAAAGTACTGTATATTGAAGAAGATTGCAAAAGATCATGCTGGAGAGAGATTATTATGGGAGACATGAATGCACACATAGGTATTTTAGGTGAACAAATGAATAGGGACAGTGAGATGCTTGATGAGTTTGTGAATGAGATGGACCTAGAAAACCTGAATGAGATCCTGGCAGAAGGATGAGTGACTTTGTGTGCTAGGAACCAGGAGTCTGTAATTAACTGTATGATAGTGAATGGGAGAATGAATGAGATTCTGCACCGCATGTGGATAGATGAAGATGGAATGACTGACATTGCCTCGGACCATAACATGCTGGTACTAGAATGTAAGTTGAATGGAAGGGACAAAATAAATGGCAAGGCTAAGAGGAGAAAGTGGAGACTGAGAGATGTAAGATGGGAGAATTTCCAGGTAGACTTGAGTGAGAGAAACTGGGATGATGAAAACTTGAATGGTGTGGATGAAATGAATGATAGGTTTGTGAAGAATGTGAGAAATGCAGCAGACAGCCAGATAGGATATGTAAGAACAAGTACCAAGAAGCGTGCATGTAAGCCATGGTGGAGTGACAAAATTAGGAACGCTAGAAAGGAAAGAAAGAGACTAAATATGGTATGCAGGCAGTGGAGAAAGAGGAAGCATGAGAGTGAGGAGGCCGAGAGTGAATACCAAAATGCATGGACAGTGTATGTGGGTCAGCAGCAAGTGAGAGCTAAAGATAATGAATGATAAAGCTAAGTGTGAGAGACGTGTGATTCAGTTCCTAAGAGAGAAAGGTGTTGAGGGTGGCTGGGAATGGTACAGATTCCTGAGGGTCAAGGGAATGCCTGACAGTGAGAATGTGGAGAGTCTGAAGGTGAATGGAGCAGTGGTGACAGATAGGGAAGAAATGAGAAGGGCAATGAAAGAGTTCTGAGAAGAGATTGGAGGTGTAGGTGATGTACTTGATGTGACAGAAGGGTGTGTGACACTAGAGAGGAAGGACGCAGATGACTTGAATGTAAGAATCAGCAGGGAGGAAGTGGAGAAATGTGTGAATAGGCAGAAGAATGGGAAGGCAGCAGGGCCAGATGAAATACCTTATAAGATGTACAAAAATGGAGGGGAAGTTGTGACTGATAGAATGACTGAGTTATTTAACCAGGTGTGGGAGAAGGAGAGAGTGCCGAGAATGTGGAATGAATACAGGTGACTCTGCTGCATAAGAGAGGATACAAGAGTAAAAATGAGTTGAAAAATTACAGGCCGATTGCATTAGTGAACACAGTAGGTAAAGTTTTCAATGTAATGAGATTGTGTAAGTGGATTGAGAGAGCTGGAGTATTAGGTGAGGAACAGAAAGGGTTTTGTGTGGACAGAAGAGCAGAAGATAACATGTCTGTAGTGAATGAAATTATTGAAAGAAAGAAGGATGGTAGTAAACTGTACTTAGGTTTCCTAGACATAGAGAAAGCTTATGATAGAGTGGATAGAGAAATACTAGGCTGAGTCTTAGAAAAGATTGGGTTGAGTGCAAAGATAGTTAACATAGTGCAAAGTATATATGTAGACACAAGAGCTAGATATAGACTAGGAAATATAGAAATAGACTGGATAAAGAGTGAGAGAGGAGTTAGGCAAGGCTGTATTTTATCACCAACCCTTGTTAGTTTGTATACAGAGGAATTAGCAGCCAGAATGAGAATAATGAATATGGGAGTTAGTGTGGGGAATGATAAGATATGTGTGCTTTTTTATGCAGATGATTATGGTTATGCGTGAATTGGCAGATGAGCTTCAAAGTTTGTTTGATGTTGTAGATGGGTATGGAAGGGACTTTGGTGTGAGATTTAGTAGCGAGAAAAGCAAGTTCATGATTGTGAATAGGTCAGAGGATGAGAGAAATTCAGTGTGGAGACTGGGAGGAAATGTGTTGCAACAGACAGATGAACATAAGTACGTGGGAATATGGATGAGTCTGAATGCCTGTGTGAAGGGAAAGAATGAAAAGATAAGCATGGTGAACCAGTGGGTGGGTCATCTAGGAAGTGCAGGAAGGATGAGAGTGAGTAAGCATGAAGTGCTGCGAGAAGCTTGGAAGAGCATGGCTGTTCCGAGCATTATGTATGGTATGGATGTGATTGTGTGGAATGAGAATGAAATAGAAAAGTTAGAAGTAGGACAGAATAGAGTAGCAAGGATGGCACTTACTGCTTGGTATTGCTGATGGGTATAGATGGTATTGCTGCTGGGGCTGTGTGGGGAGATGAATAAAAGGATGATTGAGGCGGTTAAAGAGTTCCTGGAGAAAATGTGGCATGCTAGATGTAGTGGTGTGATAGATGCTGCATGACTGTATGCCATTTTCTGTTGTTTTTCTTTTTTTTTCCTTACAGATGCAAAGGCCTGGCTTGGGAGGAATCCTGATCCTCATGTAAGATCAAGATCAAGATAATTTATCACAGGTAGTCATGATAAAAATCGTTCCAGCGATAAAATTGACCCAGACCCCAATTGTTCATATACTCGTACTATAGAGGTATACAGTGTGTAACATGAGTTTCTGCAAATACTGAAAGAGGTGAAAGAATGTGTAATTCAAAGTAGAAAATGTTCTATACACATATGCATTTTAAGGCTTTATTTACCCATCAGAGGAAGTGAAAATGGATGGGACTCTGTAGGAGTCTGTAATGTCCCAAGTGCGGTACGATATGTTGGCGTATATATATACAGGCGCCATGGGAACCAGGAGCCCTACAGTAATCCTACACAGTTCTGGCACATGGTGTACAGGCTGAGGGGATGCCAGCGGGAAAGATTCGAGTACCTCCTAGTGAACGGGGATCGCATCACAAACCCAGAACAAGTCACCAGCATCTTCAAGACACACTGGCACAATACTTTCCAATCACACCCTCTCCCACTCCACGAGCCCAGTATTGCCCACATAAACAACATCATCGATCGTGCACGCCACAACCTAGCAAACACGATTCCACATAACACTATACAAAAAATACGCCTCAACCCCCAACACCCTCTCACCACACCTATTGAGGAGGAGGATGTCGCCAGGTTGCTCAGGCATACTCCGCGGCGAGCCCCTGGCCCCTCAGGAGTCACCTGGCCCATGGTGCGGAACCTTCCCCAAGAAACTATATCCAGCCTGACGGAGATTTTCAACGCCTGCCTTGCCTCTGGATACTTTCCTAAGGCATTCAAAATTTCAAACATCACCCTCATTGCTAAGCCCGTAAAAACTCCCACTTACCAGAAAACTATCGCCCCATTAGCCTCCTTGAAATTCTCGGAAAAACCTTTGAACGCCTCATCAATTTAAGATTGAGAGCGTTCCTCGAAGGTAACGAGCTGCTGGCACCACAGCAGTTCGGCTTCCGGAGGAACGCCTCAACCGAGGACGCTCTAAATAGCAGAGTTGCATACTTAAATTTCAATAAGCCCTATTTCAGAGCAGCCCTTGTGACAAAAGATGTCAAAAAAGCATTTGACACTGTTTGGCACGCAGGCTTAAAACACAAAATTTGCAACAACTTCAACCTACCCCCCCTAACGCAACGCATACTATGTAGTTTTCTGGTAGAGAGACGGACAAGAATCTGTCATCAGGGCACCTTTTCAACAACCTTTTCCTCTCAGGCTGGAGTCCCACAAGGCTCTGTACTCTCCCCCACCCTTTTCAACATGTATACAGCTGACATGCCCCCTCCAGTTCATAATGATTCATTAACCATTCAATACGCGGACGATGTAACGCAATTGGCTCGAGCCAGGTCGTTAGATCTCCTCACAGACAAAATTCAATGGGAACTGACGGCGACTAGCCTATGGGAGATGAAATGGCGAATCCTCTCCCATCCCGAAAAATCTAAAGTCACCTACTTTAACATAAAAAAAAGTCAGCCTTGCCAAATCTCATTGAACAACATTGTTCCACACCCCAACCCAATCCCCATCAGTAACAACAACAAAGTGCTTGGCCTCACCATCGACAAGCACCTCAAATTCAACATACATATAAACCAAAAAGCTGCTTTAGCTGCTGTGGCCTTGAGCAACCTCGAAAGATTTCGCGACAGCAACACGAAAACAAAACTACACCTCTTCAAAGCTTTTATTCTCCCCCTTTTAACCTATTGCCCTCTTGCACTCTCTCTTTCCGCTCCCACTAACCTCTCAAAACTTCAGAGAGTCCAGAGTCGAGCAATTCGTTTCGCCCTTGGAACGAAATGGTTCGATTTTCGGTCCTCTCTCTCTACTCATGAGGAGTCCAACATCCCTCCTCTTAACATAACACACTGCAACAGACTCGACAAACAGCTAACCTCCTTCTCTGACAGACACACAAACACATACAATTTCATAACCAACCTTCCTCCAGCTTTCCGTCACCTCCCCCACTGCAACCTCCTTGACCCTCCCACTGTGCCTCATGACCCCATTTTCTAAATAACGGACTCCTTCACTCTCTCTCTTTCACTGTCTCTCTCTCTCTCTCTCTCTCTCTCTCTCTCTCTCTCTCTCTCTCTCTCTCTCTTTCTCTAATCTTCTCTACTACTCAAGGTGTCTGAGTGGAATCATCGTCGCACTCTCGTTCACGTGGGGCGAGCCCGTGTGCCTACACCTAGTGGTTTTTTCATATTTTTTGTCTTATGGCTTTGTATTAATTTTTTGTTTATTTTATGCATTATTTTTCTGTCTGGCAGCCTAGGTCCCAAGGAGGCACCGGACCGCTCCCGGGAAAGGGATGCGACAAAACACAAAGCCATTAACATTCCATGCCTCTGACTGAAGGAGTGGGCTCGCGTGCCAACACCTAGTGGTTTTTTTTATATATTTTTTCTTATGGTTTTTTATTCATATTTTTGTTTTTTATGCATTATTTTTCCGTCTCGCAGCCTAGGTTCTCAAGGGGACACCGGACCACTTTCAGATGAAAGAGGATAGCACGAACCGCACTTCTCCCACTGACGTCACGGCAATGGGGCCCCCGGCCGTTGGCATGACGTATCCGGTAGTGGTACCCCTCGTGGCAGTTATGGAGCGGCCAGCACTGATGGTGGGGATAGCAACCACACTATTCAGTGGAAGCCACTTCACCCGCCCCCCACAGAGGTAGTTTAGTGCGGCTAGAGCTGGGTAGTAAGGTAGTCAAGAGATGGTGGGGCGGGGCCCTGGAAGCATCCATGCAGGAATCTCCATTCACCCCCCATCACCGGCGACTTCCCGCGTGAGAACAGATGGTGATGGATTTGACCCCTCGCTGCGGTGAGGGAGCCTTTCGAGCCTCTGTTAATGCACATCCTACCATCACGTCAATCATTATCACAAACCATCTTCATCCCCACCATGCACATAACACCACGACATTTTTTATTTTTCTCTTTTCTTAGCAGGTCGGCCTTCTTGCAGGACGAGTCACAGGACACGAGCAGAAAGGAAAGACTCCGCTTTTTCACCCATCACATTACATCATGCAATAAAGATCCCAGCCATCACCAAACCACTCTACTACTATCTGTGGTTCGGAACCCACATAAAACTGTAGGTCCCTTCGCTATACGGATGTACTTCTTCCTCTGTCCTTCTTTGAACCAATAAAAGCACAAAAAACACTTTTTACTCTGACTGTCCTTCACTCATCTTTCACATCCTGATGGTGCAAGCTCTGCATAGTCTAGCCCCGAAACTGTGCGTGGTTTGGCCCGGGTTTTTGGGTGCGTGGGCGGCGTCCGTGGCTGTGGCTGTGTTGGGCTTGGCTTGCTCGGTTGGAGGCGGACGCTCCTGCTTCCCCCCGATAAGGACCTTGTCTCTCTTGCCATTTTAACATAAAATATATCACGTAAAAAAAATTGTCGTCCTTCCTAATAATAAAACAACAATTCAAATTGCGCCTGGGTTAAGCCCCAGTGACTATTTCTCCTACTACAATTCCCTTTTTATCACCACCTATTCTTCCCACTATCCCCACTTCCCCCTCCCCATCTTTTCTCTCTTTGTTATGTTATGTTATGTTATAACCAGGAGTCAGTCCAACGTGGACTGCCCACACACTGTTAATTCTTACTATACTTCAATATTTCTCACTATATCCTTCTTCTATCCCCACTCTTACTTCGCTTCACCCCACTTTTCTAAAAAGAAAGAAGAAGAAGAAGGAGTCAGTCCGGACCTCTCTCTCTGTCACGGCGTGATTGTACTCCCTCGCTCCACAAATAAACACAACCAAGATTCTGGTGTCTCTGCTACCCTTCACACCCCAACATGGCGCAGTATCGTTTACACTGGGGTGAGGCACCAGGATGCGTCGGAGGAAATCTAGGAATGGAGCAAGCATCCCTGGAAGAAGTAGTCACCGGCACACCGGCAAGAGACCACGTGGCGCTTCATCCGCCATTACCAAGCCCTCCCGCCACAGCTACCAGGCAGTGTTGCCAACCTCTACAGACGTCGCCCCACACACGTACTGAAATTATCCTACATTTGCCTTCATTACCCTACGATTGAGGATGAAAAAAACAAATTGTCATAATACTGGCAGGTATTTATTTATATGATGACCGTATGGTATATAACAATTATGACAAAAGTAATTTCATGACCAATTTTGACTCATACCAGAAACAGAAGAAACCACTTTCACATTTCCTTAAGGTTATAGAAATCAACACATAAAAATGATTCAATGACTGTTTTTAACCCATACCAGACACCAAAGAAACTACTTATTCCTTTTCTTAACAAAACAAAAGGGTTTTATTGAGATCTACATATCTTTGAATGCATACATCGATGCATTATGTAGATTGTAGTGTTCAGCACTAATTGGCTTATTTCTGCAATCTTCATTCTTTGCTACCATGCTTGATTTTGTTACTAGAATAGCATTCAGTAGTTCTGGCCCCATTTTATTTCTTTTCTTCGTTTTAGTGTCAGTGAGTATTGAAAAAAATTCTTTCAGTCTCAGCATTAGAGTGAGGTAAGATTAGAATCAACTTAGCCAAACATACCAAATTTTTAAACACTGATTCCTCATCTACATCCTTCACACCAGACAAGAAAACCCAAAACTCACCATCTGTTTTCTTCTTCAGCTCTGTTATTTCTTCTTCATTAAAATAAACTGGTAATTTTCTCCATTCTTCATCAACATCATTATTTTGATCTAATAAATGACTATATTTCTGTTTGAGAAGACTAAGAGAGGGAAGCCTACGTCTACTTTGCAAATCTAGTGCTACTGATGGTTGAACAAATTCTACTTCATGAAAGAAAGGGTCATCTAATGGCAACCTTTTTTTTTTATCTCCTCTAGAGCTGACTTATAAAAAGACAAACATCTGGTTCTGAAATCAGTTACATGATCAACTTTAAGGTTTTCTTGTTTGAGTATATCTTCACACTTTATTCCTAGGAAGACTTCAGATACTGGGAGGAGATAATCCAAATTCAGAGGCTCCCGGGCATTACATATCTCCCGGGCATTACATAACTATGGGAATAGACAATAAAAAAAGTATATTTTCTTAGTATAATTCCTATTCATTTACATAATATACCTTTTTCTGCAAAATACCTACCACGCATATCAAAAAGTTCTAATTACCCTACGTTTTGCTCAGATTCTGTAAAATTACCCTACCGCCCTACAGACCAGATTTGAGGCTAAATTACCCTACGCGTAGGGTAATTACCCTACGGTTGGCAACACTGCTACCAGGTCAGGGTCCTTCAACACACCCCTCGCCCCACCAGCATCTACACGACCGCCTAGCGCACAAGCAACTTCACCATCACATCGTCCGCAGGCTCCCCCGTCGGGTCCTGGAACTTCAACTCAAGGCATGTCACCGGCGGCGTTCGAGGCATGGGCCGTTAGCGTCGAAGACTACGGCCTAATCTGCGGGTGGTTCCCGCCCCTCGCCGCCCCATACGTGCGTCTCCTGTGCGACGGCAGTCTCCAGCAGCGCATTGACGCACGCTTCGACAAGCAGGACTTCCGGCAGCTCTCAACCAGTGCAGCGGTAGAGTTGGTGAGAAGTGTGGTGGTCGGACGGCGGTGCGAGGTAGGTGCATGGTCCGATCTCTTTCAGTACTCCCAGGAGCCGGGAGATAGTGTCGACGCATACGTGTCGAGGTGCCGTGCCTTGGTAGCCGAGTGCAATTTTCACTGCCCAAAGTGTGATGACTCACTGACCGAGTACATCATGAGCAGAAAAGTGGTCATGGGGCTCAGTGATCGCAACATGAAAGCTGAGGTGTTACGGTGCTTCCCTCCTCTGGCATCCGAGAGTGATGTAGTGAATCAGTGCGAGATCATAGAGGTCGCAGACAAAGTGGCGGGGCGGCGGGTCACAGGGAACGTGGCAGCCCTGGCGGACGCAGGAGCGTCCACCCCCCCACCCACCGCAACCCTGTAT
Source organism: Scylla paramamosain (assembly GCF_035594125.1). NCBI lineage: Eukaryota > Metazoa > Arthropoda > Malacostraca > Decapoda > Portunidae > Scylla > Scylla paramamosain. The sequence continues at coordinate 1,582,780 of NC_087186.1, forward strand.
GTGCCGCGCCCTCACACCAGGCAGGGGCCCCGCCACCTCCAACGCAGTGATTGTAGGAGGCGTGGTGGCGACGGCAGACCTGTCAGTGCGGATCGTCTGCCCCTGGCCGCAGGCGGAGTGCTGCACCACGGCCGTAGCCCACACAGGGGCTCAGGTGTGCATCGCTGGCCGGCCCCTGCTGGAGAGTCTGGGTATCCCCCAAGGGCAACTTCACGCCTCACCCAGGACGGTCAGCCACGTCGATGGTGGAGGGGTGAAGCTTCTGGGAAGCCTCACGTGCGAGGTGACAGCTGGGGCCATCACCACGTCTGAGTGCGTATACATAGCTGAAGGGGTGCAGCGGCTGTACCTGTCACTCGGAGCTTGCAGAGCCCTTCAGTTGGTACCGCAAGATTTTCCCCGCCCTGCAATCAGAATCAGCGCGTTGACGGCCCTTGCGTCTCTCAAGACTTCGGCCCACCCATTGTCACCACCCTACGAGTTGGTAGAAGAGAACGTGGGGCGTCTAGAAAAATGGCTCCTGGAGGAGTTTGGACGCACGGTGTTCGCAACAGAGCGCACGCCTCTACCAGAAATGCGTAGCCTGCCACACCACATCCACCTCCGCCCCGGGGCACGCCCCCACGCAGTGCACGTCCCCGCCACAGTCCCGCACCACTTCTACGACGAGGTACGGCGCCAGCTCGACGACGACATCGCCAGAGGCATCATAGAGGAAGTGCCTGCCGGAGAGCCGACCGAGTGGTGCGCGCGCATGGTGGTGGTGCCAAAGAAAAACGGGAAGCCGCGCAGAACCGTGGACTTCCAGAAGCTCAACCAAGCTTGCCTGCGCGAGACTCACCACACCAGGACTCCCTTTGATCACATCTCCAGCGTGCCCAAGCACACCTTCAAGACGGTCGCCGACGCGTACTCCGGGTACCACCAGATACCCCTGGACAGTGAAAGCCGCAAGTTAACGACACTTATCACCCCTTGGGGAAGATTCCGCTACCGCAGGACTCCTATGGGGCACTGTGCGGCGCAGGACGCCTTCACGAAGCGCCCCGACGACATCATGAGCGACGTGCCCAGGAAAATCAAGTGTGTTGACGACACGCTTCTGCACGACAAAAGTGTGGCAGAAGCCTTCTGGTATGGATTTCTGCAGAAATGCCGCGACAACGGGGTAACACTGAGGCCAGATAAATTCAGCTTCTACAAGAGAAAAGTCACGTTCGCCGGGTATCTACTCGGCTGGGAAGACTACCAGCCCAGTCACGACATCATCAAGAGCATCACAGAATTCACGATGCCTGCAAGCCCATCACTGACGGATATCCGGTCGTGGTTCGGCCTGGTGAATCAGGTGGCTCCCTTCTTAGCAGTTGCCTCCATCATGGAGCCTTTCAGGGAGCTCCTGAAGAAGCCAGCCAGGAAGACAGTCTATTGGGACAACACACTCGACGCCATCTTCACGTCAGCGAAGGACACCATCAAGAATCTCGCAGCAGAAGGTCTCAAGTTCTACGATACCTCACGCCCAACAGCCGTCCTAACTGACTACAGCCGGCAAGGTATAGGATTCATCGTATTGCAGCAGTACTGCCAATGCGTGTCCCTGGAGGCACCGATGTGCTGCCCAAACGGATGGAAGCTAGTCCTCTGTGGCAGCTGGCACCTGACCGCGGCCGAAAAGAACTACAGCACACTGGAGGGAGAGGCACTCACGATAGCCTGGTGTCTCAAGAAGGCCCGCTTGTTCCTCTTAGGCTGCAAAAACCTAACCTTCATCATCGATCATAAAGCGCTCACCAAAACCTTCGGTGACAAGGAGCTGAAGGACATTCACAACCCCCGCATCCTCAACATAAAAGAAAGGACCCTGATGTATAACTTCCGTGTCAAGTATATCAAGGGGAAAAGCAACTGCTCCGCGGACGCTCTCTCGCGCTACCCAGCATTAGCAAGCGCACCAGAGGACTCAGACGAGGCTGACGATGAAGCAGTGTGCGCTGTCATGGTCGCCGCGGCAGCAGAAGCCACTACAGACGACGTGGGTCATGTGGTAGACCTACGTCATGTGGAGGAGGAGGCAGTCAAAGATGAGGAATATCAGCTCCTCCATGAGTGCGTGGCCAATGATGGTTGGGGCGAGCGGAAGGACGCCGAGCCGGCAGCGCTACAGCGCTACGCCCGTACTTCAGGATGCGGCGGCACTTGTCATGTCAAGGCGACAATGTGCTTTACACCAGCGATGAGAGATTCTCCCGCCTTGTCATCCCAACCGCCTTCAGACGCACCGTGCTCGCCAATCTCCACGCTTGTCATCAGGGCACAGACTCAATGCTTCGCAGAGCCAGGCAGTCTGTATACTGGCCCGGCATCGATGCAGAAGTGAAGCAAAAACGACGCCAGTGCCAGGTGTGCGAGACGCACACGCCCTCTCAACCAGCCGAGCCGCTCCTGCCCACCCCACCACCACAGTTCCCATTTCAACAAGCCGTGGCCGACCTGTTTCACCTACAAGGCAATGTGTACATCGCATACGCCGAAAGGCTGACAGGCTGGCTAGAAGTAGAACACCTGTCTGGGGAAGCCACCAGCTCCCGCCTCATCACGTTGTTCCGGCGGTGGTTCACACGCTTCGGCATCCCTGAAGAGCTCTCATGTGATGGTGGCACCAACCTCACCAGCCACGAATTGAGGAGGTTCTTGGAGGACTGGCGCGTCACCCTACGAATCTCATCATCCCACTACGCCCAATCTAATGGGCGTGCAGAAGCAGCTGTCAAGTCGGCCAAGAGGCTGTTAAGAGGCAACACAACTCGCGGGGGCTCCTTAGACACCGACAGCGCTGCCAGAGCGATCCTCCAGTACCTCAACACACCCCTGCACGGCCTCGACGCATCCCCGGCACAGCTGCTGACAGGCAGACAGCTGCGAGACGCCATACCCGTAGAGAGCTCCCGCTACCTCGTCAACGAGCAGTGGGGCAGGACACTGCGTGACCGGGAACGTGCCATGATCCAAACATCAGTCAACTCATCAATACGGCACGACCAGCAAGCCCACAGTCTGACACCCTTGAGGCCCGGGCAGAGAGCGCGCATCCAAAACCCATCTAGCTAGCGGGCGGTGGGATCGGGTGGGAACCGTGCTCGAGCTGTCCGCACCCCGTCAGTATCTTCTATGTCTAGACGGCAGTGGGAGAGCGTTCATACGGAATAGACGTCATCTTCGTCCTCTTACTGGCAAACCACAGCTGTCGGATGACTCGACTGAATCCCCTACACCTGTGCGCGTCACCACATCACGGCCTCGTCGCACCCAGCGAGCACCAAGGCACTTTGATGATTATTTCTTGAACTCTCCTGTGTAGGCTAACTTACTGTGTCACTCTAGAATATGTATTATGTTCACTTTTCCTTTGTTTTCCACAACGCATATTATATTTTAAGTTATATCATTACACCATCCTGTGTAATTAAGGGGAGAGTGTAGGAGTCTGTATGTTCCCAAGTGCGGTACGATATGTTGGCGTATATATATATATATATATATATATATATATATATATATATATATATATATATATATATATATATATATATATATATATATATATATATATATATATATATATATATATATACAGGCGCCATGGGAACCAGGAGTCAGTCCGGACCTCTCTCTCTGTCACGGCGTGTTTTGTACTCCCTCGCTCCACAAATAAACGCAACCAAGATTCTGGTGTCTCTGCTACCCTTCACACCCCAACAGACTCACGGATGTACTATGCGTGTAGCTATGAGGTGACGGACAGACAGTTCCATGGTCGCAGCCTCAGAGGTGCCACTTGCTCAAATTACGAATGGTTTAATCTAATTTTTTGCAGGCTGTGGAATATTGCAGTATCTTGTAACAAGACAAATGGTGTTAAAAAAAAGCATGTAATTTACCAATAAGCATGACACAACAACATTATTGCGGTGATTAAAAGTGCTCCTGTAAAATGCTATGTGGTATCATCACGCAGCTGTTTTCAAGGTCGCTTGGACTCGCTCCCCCCTCCTCCCCCACTTTGATGATGCCACATACTATTTTTATTGGAGTACTTTTAATCACCGCACTAATGTTGTCGTGTAATGCTTATTGATAAATTACATGCTTTTTAAAACTGTTTGTCTTGTTACAAGATACTGTAATATTCCACAGCCTGTAAAAAATAAGATAAAACCATTCATAATTTAAGCAAGTGGCACCTCCAAGGCTGCAACAATGCAACCGTCTGTCCTTCACCTCATAGCTACACGCATAGTACACCCATACATTTTCAACTCCTCTGATGGGTAAAACAAAGCCTTCAAATGCATATGTGTATAGAACATTTTCTACGTTCTTTCATCTCATTCAGCATTTGCAGAAACTCGCATTACTCCGTATATATATATATATATATATATATATATATATATATATATATATATATATATATATATATATATATATATATATATATATATATATATATTTTGATAGATATATATATATTTTGATAGATTAATTAAATAAATTAGGTTAGCAGTGTACCTACATATATAGCTAAGTGTGTGTGTGTGTGTGTGTGTGTGTGTGTGCATGTGTATATATATATATATATATATATATATATATATATATATATATATATATATATATATATATATATATATATATATATATATATATATATATATATATATATATATATATATATATATATATATATATATATATATATATATATATATATATATATATATATATATATATATATATATATATATATATATATATATATATATATATATATATATATATATATATATATATATATATATATATATATATATATATATATATATATATATATATATATATACACACACACACACACACACACACACACACTTAGCTATATATGTAGGTACACTGCTAACCTAATTTATTTAATTAATCTATCAAAAATAAGTTATAGACATTTTAGTCATCCTATGGTAACCTAACCAAACCAAACTAACCTAACCCAACCCGACCCAACTAACATAATATAAATGAATATAACTAACCTAGACTGACATATCCTAACCTAAGCTAACATTGCTTAACCTAAACTGATATAACTTAAACTAAACTAACCTAACCTTGACTAACATAAACTAACACTAACTAACCAAAACTTAAATAAATCAAACTTGACTAAACTAACCTAACAGACCCTCCACTGAGACAATTTTACCACGATGTTTAGGGTTGTGTTTTCAGCCTCTGTAATGAGGAATTTCCACTACTTTGCATGTACACTGGGAAAATTTTTGCTGTGCGAAATTTTCATGACACCACACCTCATGCTTGGACTCGTCACTTTTTTTTCCACGAACTGTAAAAATCATAAAAATATTTAATTTACAATATAGCATTATTACATTATAAAGCTGTAATTCAGAGTTTTTTTTTTTTTTTTTTTGTTTCATGTATTGGAGAATTATACCTAGAACACTCAAAATATCAGTATGTGCAACACTGCCCATCTCTCCATACAAAGTTAAACTAGGTTCATCTCTTCTACTTTTTATTTTTTTTTATCTAGGAAGGACACTGGCCAAGGGCAACAAAAATCCAATAAAAAAATATGCCCACTGAAATGCCACTCCCATAAAAGGGTCAAAACAGTGGTCAAAAATTGATGAATAAGTGTCTTGAAACCTCCCTCTTGAAGGAATTCAAGTCATAGGAAGGTGGAAATACAGAAGCAGGCAGGGAGTTCCAGAGTTTACCAGAGAAAGGGATGAATGATTGAGAATACTAGTTAACTCTTGTGTTAGAGAGGTGGACAGAATAGGGGTGAGAGAAAGAAGAAAGTCTTGTGCAGCGAGGCCGCAGAAGGAGGGGAGGCATGCAGTTAGCAAGATCAGAAGAGCAGTTAGCATGAAAACAGCGGTAAAAGATAGCTAGATATGCAACATGGTGACGGTGAGAGAGAGGCTGAAGACAGTCAGTTAGAAAAGAGGAGTCGATGAGACGAAAAGCTTTTGATTCCACCCTGTCTAGAAGAGCAGTATGAGTGGAATCCCCCCAGACATGTGAAGCATACTCCATACACAGACGGATAAGGCCCTTGTACAGAGTTATCAGCTGGGGGAGGTGAGAAAAACTGGCGGAGACGTCTCAGAACACCTAACTTCATAGAAGCTGTTTTAGCTAGAGATGAGATGTGAAGTTTCCAGTTCAGATTATAAGTAAAGGACAGACCGAGGATGTTCAATGTAGAAGAGGGGGACAGTTGAGTGTCATTGAAGAAGAGGGAATAGTTGTCTGGAAGGTTGTGTCAAGTTGATAGATAGAGGAATTGAGTTTTTGAGGCATTGCACAATACCAAGTTTGCTCTGTCCCAATCAGAAATTTTAGAAAGATCAGAAGTCAAGCGTTCTGTGGCTTCCCTCCATGATATGTTTACCTCCTGAAGGGTTGAACGTCTATGAAAAGACGTGGAAAAGTGCAGGGCATAGGAGTGGATAGGACAAGAAGTTTGGTTTAGAAGATCATTAATGAATAAGAAGAAGAGAGTGGGTTACAGGACAGAACCCTGAGGAACACCACTGATAATAGATTGAGGAGAACAGTGACCGTCTACCACAGCAGCAATAGAACGGTCAGAAAGGAAACTTGAGATGAAGTTACAGAGAGAAGGATAGAAACGGTAGGAGGGTAGTTTGGTAATCAAAGCTTTGTGCCAGACTCTATCAAAAGCTTTTGATATGTCCAAGGCAACAGCAAAAGTTTCACCAAAATCTCTAAGAGGATGACCAAGACTCAGTAAAGAAAGCCAGAAGATCACCAGTAGAGCGGCCTTAACGGAACCCGTACTGGCGATCAGATAGAAGGTTGTGAAGTGATAGATGTTTAAGAATCTTCCTGTTGAGGATAGATTCAAAAACTTTAGATAGGCAGGAAATTAAAGCAATAGGACGGTAGTTTGAGGGATTAGAAAGGTCACCCTTTTTAGGAACAGGTTGAATGTAGGCAAACTTCCAGCAAGAAGGAAAGGTAGATGTTGAAAGACAGAGCTGAAAGAGTTTGACTAGGCAAGGTGCAAGCATGGAGGTACAGTTTCAGAGAACTATAGGAGGGACCTCATCAGGTCCATAAGCCTTCCGAGGGTTTAGGCCAGCGAGGGCATGGAAAACATCATTGCAAAGAATTTTAATACGTGGCATGAAGTAGTCAGAGGGTGGAGGATAGGGAGGAACAAGCCCGGAATCGTCCAAGGTAGAGTTTTTAGCAAAGGTTTGAGCAAAGAGTTCAGCTTTAGAAATAGATGTGATAGCAGTGGTGCCATCCGGTTGAAATAGAGGAGGGAAAGAAGAAGAAACAAAGTTATTGGAGATATTTTTGGCTAGATGCCAGAAATCACGAGGGGAGTTAGATCTTGAAAGGTTTTGACATTTTCTGTTAATGAAGGAGTTTTTGGCTAGTTGGAGAACAGACTTGGCATGGTTCCGGGCAGAAATATAAAGTGCATGAGATTCTGGTGATGGAAGGCTTAAGTACCTTTTGTGGGCCACCTCTCTATCATGTATAGCACAAGAACAAACTGTGTTAAACCAAGGTTTAGAAGGTTTAGGACGAGAAAAAGAGTGAGGAATGTACGCCTCCATGCCAAAAACTATCACCTCTGTTATGCGTTCAGCACACAAAGATGGGTCTCTGACACGGAAGCAGTAGTCATTCCAAGGAAAATCAGCAAAATACCTCCTCAGGTCCCCCCAACTAGCAGAGGCAAAACGCCAGAAGCACCTTCGCTTAGGTGGATCCTGAGGAGGGATTGGAGTAATAGGACAAGATAAAGATATGAGATTGTGATCGGATGAGCCCAACGGAGAAGAAAGGGTGACAGCATAAGCAGAAGGATTAGAGGTCAGGAAAAGGTCAAGAATATTGGGCGTATCTCCAAGACGGTCAGGAATACGAGTAGGGTGTTGCACCAATTGCTCTAGGTCATGGAGGATAGCAAAGTTGTAGGCTAGTTCACCAGGATGGTCAGTGAAGGGAGAGGAAAGCCAAAGCTGGTGGTGAACATTGAAGTCTCCAAGAATGGAGATCTCTGCAAAAGGGAAGACGGTCAGAATGTGCTCCACTTTGGAAGTTAAGTAGTCATAGAATTTCTTATGGTCAGAGGAGTTAGGTGAGAGGTATACAACACAGATAAATTTAGTATGAGAGTGACTCTGTAGTCGTAGCCAGATGGTGGAAAACTCGGAAGATTCAAGAGCGTGGGCACGAGAGCAGGTTAAGTCATTGCGCACATAAACGCAGCATCCAGCTTTGGATCGAAAATGAGGATAGAGAAAGTAGGAGGAAACAGAAAAGGAGCTACTGTCAGTTGTCTCAGACACCTGAGTTTCAGTGAGGAAAAAAAGATGAGGGTTAGAAGAGGAAAGGTGGTGTTTCACAGATTGAAAATTAGATCTTAGACCGCGAATGTTGCAGAAGTTAATGAAGAAAAAGTTGAGGGGGATGTCAAAACACTTAGAGTCATCGACAGAAAGGCAATCCGACCTGGGGACATTTATGGTCCCCTCCCCAGATGGGGACTCCGAGGCTGGTGTAGGAGTCACCATGATGATTTTAAAATTTTTGAGTGAAGGGTGTTTGTGTTATTAGGTGCTTGTAGTTTTATATGGAGGAAGAGAGTTGTTTTTAGAGGGCAGGCTGTGACTGCTCCCTTGTGTTGTGAGACACAAAGGGAAACGTTCAGTGAGGTCACAGCTGGGTTTAATGATAAGTTCACAGCACCCCCTGAACAGTGTTTTAGACCTCACTGGGAGTAATTATCGCTTGATGACTTCCAATTCAGCAGCGGCAGAAATGGAGCCAGCTCCCACTACAGTCACTTAAATGGAAACAGTGGTGACGTCATTGTTGGATGGTGTACAGAAGCGGGATCCGTAAAAATAGAGTAGTGTAAACCGGGCTTCAGGCTGTTCACCATCCAACAATGACGTCACGAACAGAGTTCATACTGAACGGAGGAGTTCACAGCCATCTCCATATCCATGATTGCCAACATGGCCATGCAAAGAAGAGACCTCGACAAGGAGTTCGTTTACTTTTTTTTTTTTTTTTTTATGTAGGAGGGACACCGGCCATGGGCAACAAAAATCCAGTAAAAAAAAAAAAAGCCCACTGAGATGCTGGTCCTGAAACAGGTCCAAAGCAGTAGTCAAAAATTGAAGGATAAGTGTCTTGAAACCTCCCTCCTTAAGGAATTTAAGTCACAGGAAGGTGGAAATATAAAAGCAGGCAGGGAATTCCAAAGTTTACCAGAGAAAGGGATAAATGATTGTAACTCTTGCATTAGAGAGATGGACAGGATAGGGGTGAGATAAAGAAGAAAGTCTTGTGCAGTGAGGCCATGGAAGGAGGCATGCAGTTTGCAAGATCAGAAGAGCAGTTAGCATGAAAATAGTGGTAGAAGATAGCTTGAGATGCAACATTCCAGTAATGAGAAAGAGACTAAAGACACTCAGAGGAGAGGAGTTGATAAGATGAAAAGCTTTTGATTCCACCCTGTCTAAAAGAGCAGTATGAGTCGAACCCCCCTCCCCCAGATATGTGAAGCATACTCCATACATGGATGGATAAGGCCCATGTACAGAGCAGCATGGGGGATGGGGGGAGAAGAACTGGTGATGTCTCAGAACATAGCTTTTAGCTAGAGATGAGATGTGAAGTTTACAGTTAGGATTATAAGAACGAGGATGTTCAGTGTAGAAGAGGGGATAGTTGTCTGGAAGTTTGTGTTGAGCTGATAGATGGAGGAATTACGTTTTTGAGGCATTGAATAATACCAAGTTTGCTCTGCTTCAATCAGAAAAATTAGAAGTTAGGCGTTCTGGGACTTCCCTGCATGAAATGTTTACTTCCTGAAGGGTTGGACATTTAAGAAAAGACATGAAAAAGTACAGGGTGGTATCATTACCATAGGGGTGGACAGGACAAGAAATTTGGTTTAGATCATTGATGAATAATAAGAAGAGAATGGGTAACAGGACAGAATCCTGAGGAACACCACTGTTAATAGATTTAAAAGAACCATGACCGTCTACCACAGTAGCAACAGAATAGTCAGAAAGGGAACGAGATGAAGTTACAGAGAAAAGAATAGAAGCCATAGAAGGATAGTTTGTAAATCAAAGCTTTGTGCCAGACTCTATCAAAAGCTTTTGATATGTTTAAGGCAACAACGAAAGCTTCACCAAAAGCTCTAAAAGAGATGACCAAGACTCGGTAAGGAAAGCCGGATCACCAGTAGAGTGGGTTTGACAGAATCCATAATGTGATCAGATAGAAAGTTGTGAAGTTATAGATGTTTAAGGATCTTCCTTTTCAGGATAGATTAAAAAAAACTTTAGATAGGCAAGAAATTAAAGGAATTAGACGGTAGTTTGAGGGATTAGAATGGTCGCCCTTTTTAGGATCAGACTACATGTAGGCAAACTTCCAGCAAGATGAAAGGTAGATGTTGACAGACTGTTGAAAGGGTTTGACTAGGCAAGGTGCAAGCACAGAGGTACAGTTCTGGAGAACAATGGGAGGGACCCCATCAGCTCCATAAGCCTTCTGAGGGTTTAGGCCATCGAGGGCATGGAAGACATCATTGTGAAGAATTTTAATAAGTAGCATGATGCAGTCAGAGGGTGGAGGAGACGGAGGAACGAGCCCTGAATCGTCCAAGGTAGAGTTTTTAGCAAAGGTTTGAGTGAAGAGTTCAGCTTTAGAGATAGATGTGATAGCAGTGGTACCACCTTACTGCTCATGTCATGAGACAAAATAACAAATAGGAAGGAAAAGTAAAAAAAAAAAAATAAATAAATAAATAAATAACTATTGAAATAATAATAATCCTGTGAAATAATTTTTTATTGCTTAAAGGAACAGTCATGAATATAAAAATTTATTTTTGTTGTGGTATGGTAGTGATACTGCTGCCAGGTAGTGAACTTAGGTGTTGGCAGCACTGGAATGAGGAATGGTAGGAATGAGATGGTAGTGGAAACGGGACCGGAAGTGGCATGGAAGGTGATTGGTCAGGAGAGCTGCAGTGTGCTGGCTAACCAGAGAAACCAACCTTATGTAAAGAGCTGTGGCAGCCCCTGAGAGAGAGAGAGAGAGAGAGAGAGAGAGAGAGAGAGAGAGAGAGAGAGAGAGAGAGAGAGAGAGAGAGAGAGAGAGAGAGAGAGAGAGAGAGAGAGAGAGAGAGAGAGAGAGAGAGAGAGAGAGAGAGAGAGAGAGAGAGTGTGTTTTCTGCCTACGCAACATGTGCTGATGGCCTGCAATACACCCCTCTTGTGTTACATGACAATGCTAGTAGCCCCCCATTGTCCCTATGTGACTCTGCATCTTGAACCATGCTATGAGGATTGTGTTCCCTGCCAGTCTAAGACAATGAGTATCTGATGCTGAGGTGTGTGTGTGACACCTGTGTGGTCTGTTACAGCGTGGATTATTGAAGGAGGCACTAATGCAATGCTGTTGGCGAGCTGTGACTTTGTAGTGTGCTGTGTGGTGCCACTGTATTGTGAGGTGGGCACTATCCAGCAGTATAGAGTGTTTATTGAGTGAGGCCCAGTGATGTGAGCCTTACTTGTATTGTAGCATGTTAGTGTGCCTTGTGTCCTGTAGTACTGCTCTGTGCAGGCAATAAAGACAGGAGTGCTTGTGAGACAAATGTTTTATTGCCCTTCCCTTTCTCAGTAGTCTGCTGAATCCATTTTTCATATGAACAAAGTTTAAACAACACATGGTCTCAGAACCCTGATGAATGTATATGTCACAATGATGGTCGGTTGGCATCTGACGCAAAAATGCACACTGAGTCTTATATAGTAACCACAACACATTCAAACAGATCCTTTTGCCACAACTATGTGATAATTTTGGCATTATCCCTAATAGTATAGATCCCTTCTATTCTCACAGAATAATCTTGAACATTTTCACTAATGGTCCCACGTACTCCTAAAATCTAACATGGTCTATTAATAATTTTTTGGGATCTAAATATTGTTGCAGCACTGGGGTTCCGTTAGTGACACTGAGTAGTGAAGATAGGCGTTGGCAACGCCCAGGGAATCATGCAGTAAATGCCAAATAGTGAACAGATGTTTAGAGCAGAAGAGAATGAGAAGCTGACAGATATTACCATGACTAAGGAGGTAGTGGAACAGGAGATAGATAGGCTGAAAAAGTTCAGGTCATCAGGACCAGATGAAATATATCCCTAAGTACTTGAGAAATGCAAAGGTTATTAGTGAACCGTTAGTTTCTGTCTTTAGGAAATCACTTGAGTCTGGTGAGATACCGGTAATGTGGAGGCGCAGGCTAATGTAGTACCCATCTCTACTCGTAATTTACAATATAGCATTATTACATTATAAAGCTGTAATTCAGCAGTTTTTTTTTTTTTGTTTCATGTATTGGAGTATTATACCTAGAACATTCAAAATATCAGAATGTGCAACACTGCCCATCTCTCCATACAAAGTTAAACTTGGTTCATCTCTGCTTTTTTTTTTTTTTATGTAGGAAGGACACTGGCCAAGGGCAACAAAAATCCAATAAAAAAAATATGCCCACTGAAATGCCAGTCCCATAAAAGGGCCAAAGCAGTGGTCAAAAATTGATGAATAAGTGTCTTGAAACCTCCCTCTTGAAGGAATTCAAGTCATAGGAAGGTGGAAATACAGAAGCAGGCAGGGAGCTCCAGAGTTCACCAGAGAAAGGGATGAATGATTGAGAATACTGGTTAACTCTTGTGTTAGAGAGGTGGACAGAATAGGGGTGAGAGAAAGAAGAAAGTCTTGTGCAGCGAGGCCGCAGAAGGAGGGGAGGCATGCAGTTAGCAAGATCAGAAGAGCAGTTAGCATGAAAATAGCGGTAAAAGATAGCTAGATATGCAACATTGTGACGGTGAGAGAGAGGCTGGAGACAGTCAGTTAGAAGAAAGGAGTCGATGAGACGAAAAGCTTTTGATTCCACCCTGTCTAGAAGAGCAGTATGAGTGGAACCTCCCAGACATGTGAAGCATACTCCATACATGGACGGATAAGGCCCTTATACAGAGTTAGCAGCTGGGGGGGGGGTGAGAAAAACTGGCGGAGACGTCTCAGAACACCTAACTTCATAGAAGCTGTTTTAGCTAGAGATGAGATGTGAAGTTTCCTTTCAGATTATAAGTAAAGGACAGACCGAGGATGTTCAATGTAGAAGAGGGGAATAGTTGAGTGCCATTGAAGAAGAGGGAATAGTTGTCTGGAAGGTTGTTTCGAGTTGATAGATGGAGGAATTGAGTTTTTGAGGCATTGAACAATACCAAGTTTGCTCTGCCCCAATCAGAAATTTTAGAAAGATCAGAAGTCAAGCGTTCTGTGGCTTCCCTGCGTGATATGTTTACCTCCTGAAGGGTTGAACGTCTATGAAAAGACGTGGAAAAGTGCAGGGTGGTATCATAGGCATAGGAGTGGATAGGACAAGAAGTTTGGTTTAGAAGATCATTAATGAATAATAAGAAGAGAGTAGGTGACAGGACAGAACCCTGAGGAACACCACTGTTAATAGATTTAGGAGAACAGTGACCGTCTACCACAGCAGCAATAGAACGGTCAGAAAGAAAACTTGAGATGAAGTTACAGAGAGAAGGATAGAAACCGTAGGAGTGTAGTTTGGAAATCAAAGCTTTGTGCCAGACTATATCAAAAGCTTTTGATATGTCCAAGGCAACAGCAAAAGTTTCACCTAAGAAGAGAGGATGACCAAGACTCAGTAAGGAAAGCCAGAAGATCACCAGTAGAGTGGCCTTAACGGAGCCCATACTGACGATCAGATAGAAGGTTGTGAAGTTAAGGACACCAGCATTCACCAGTAAGCTAGAGATTGGGGATGAGCGGAACTCACCAGTTGCATCGAATCCAAATCACGAAGCCGAGCCTCAGTAGCAGATAAATAAATTTCACAACCTGTAGGATATGTACGATATGTTGCCTCACCGGCAACACACCGCCCGTTTGTAATTGGCAGTCGGCTTCGGGACTTTCAGTAAAGGACACGCACCCTCCACCTCGTTTCACTCACCCCTCCTACATGGCGCAGTGATCGGAGACTACTCTACGCTGTTCATCATGGCTGGAAGGTCTAGACAGTTCAGCCAGACCCCGAGGAGCAGCCGCAGGTCGCCGAGGGCCCCTTCAGCTCTGGAGCAGGCGCAGAAATTGCTCCTGGCGCAGACTGAAGCCATCGCCTCCCTACAGCAGCAGCTTGCAACGCGGCCTGCTCATCACCCTGCAGCCCCACGGTCGTCAGCTCCTGAGAAGTGCGACGTAGAGATGTCCACCGCGGCGTTCCGGTCTTGGAGGCGCTCGATGCGATGTTGGTTGGACATGAACAGGTGGGCACCAGCGGAGGCTGTCCTGCACATTCGCCTCCACTGCACGCCTCCTCTGCAACGCTCCTTGGATGCCAGGTTCACCGCGGGCGAGTGGCAGGCCCTGACAGTGGAGGAGGCACTGGATGCCATCAGCCGCATCGCTCTCCAGGTGACCAACCAGGCAGCCGACTGGTGTAAGTTCTTCACTGCGAACCAGGAGCACAGTGAGTCTATCAGTGAATACTTTGCACGGTCAGCGCAGTGTGCGGCGGATTGTGACTTTAAGTGTCCTCACTGTGACAGTGGCTTATCTGAGTACATGCTGCTCCGCAAGCTGGTGAGTGGTTTACAGAGTGCTGTGTTAAAAGAGGAAGTGTTTCGCAGGTGTGAAACGTTTCATGATGTGGATTCCCTGCTGCAAAAGTGGGTGGCGCTTGGCATTGTGTGGCAGCCGTCACCTGACACCTGCGGAGACAGGCTACGCGCCCGTGGAGGGCGAGGCTCTGGCTGTCGCATGGTGCCTTCGCAAAGCCCGCCTATTCCTCCTTGGGTGCCCCAATCTTCTCATCATAACTGACCATCGTCCGCTGGTGAAGCTATTGGGGGACAGGGAGCTGAAGGACGTGGTTAACCCAAGGCTGTTTGCCCTGAAAGAGAAGACCCTGCAGTATAGATTTCAGATCAAATACTTGCCTGGCAAGCGCAACCACGCTGCAGATTTCCTGTCTCGCTATCCGGCACTCTGCGCACCACCAGACATTGTGGATGAAGAGCAGGCCAGCGCAGTAGAGGTCGCAGTGGCGGCTGCGACAGTGGCAGCACTCGACAGTGGCGAGCAGATAGTCATGGACAGCGCGGCAGTGCTGCAAGCGGCCGCTGATGACCCAGACTATCAGCTACTCGTCGCGAAGGTAACAGCAGGAGACTGGAACCCACACCGGGCGCATGAGGTGGTCTGCTTGCGTCAGTTCTACACGGTCAGGGACAGGCTGGCGGTGTTGCAAGGCCTGGTCACTTACACCTACGAGCAGGGGTCAGTGCGCCAGGTGATACCGGTGGCTCTGAGACAACGTGTGGCGGCGAACCTTCACGCGGGCCACCAAGGGCTGGACGGGATGTTAAGGAGGGCGAGGCAAGCTGTGTATTGGCCCGGCATGGAGGGCGATCTGCAGCACCACAGGGACTCCTGCGCCGTCTGCAACGCACACTCACCCTCGCAAGCCGCCGAGCCCCTCAGCCCCACGTCCCCATCTCAGTATCCCTTCCAACACACCGTGGCTGACTTGTTCCAGCTTGAAGGGCATGTTTACTTGGCTTACGCTGACAGATTCACCGGCTGGCACGAAATAGCACACTTTGTCAGCGGCGCCACTTCAAGCAAACTTGCGTCAGTGTTTAGGCAATACTTCAGCCGGTGGGGCGCTCCAGAATTAGTCTCCACGGACGGGGGAACTAACTTAACCAGTGAGGAGATGTGCAACTTCTTTGGGAGATGGGGAGTGGAGAGGAGAATAGCCTCTGCCCACTTCCTGCAGTCAAATGGACGGGCGGGGGCCGCAGTGAAGTCCGCCAAGAGGCTGCTGCGGCCCAACACGGGCGCTGGAGGCAGCCTGGACACTGACAGAGCTGCGGTGGCGTTACTACAGTACCTGAACACGCCTCTGCGGGGCGTGAACAAGTCACCAGCTCAACTGGCCATGGGCAGACAGCTACGGGACGGTGTGCCAGTCCACGATCAGCACTACATGGTAGACGTATTCTGGCGGCAGGCGTTGCGGGCAGGAGAGCGTGAAGCAGCGCGGCAACAAGAGGCATGGATTGACAGGCAGGGAACGCCAAGAACTCTGCCCCCCCCTCGCGCTTGGCACGCAGGTGTGGATTCAGGAACCGTCTACAAAGGTGTGGGATAGGCGTGGCGTTGTCACTGAAGTGCGGCCGCACCGTCAGTACACGGTCAAGCTGGAGGGGAGTGGACGACTCAGATTACGCAACCGCCGGCCTTTGCGGCCTGTGCGAGGTGCCTCGCCGGCCCCGGCAGGCACAATCTCCTCCCCTTCCCAACCCCGGCCCCGCCCCGTCGCTCAGCAGGACACTGTGTCTCGCCCAGCACGGCGTGTCAGGCAGCCGGCATGGATGGCAGACTATGTCCCTGGTATGTCCTCACAATGAAATGTGTGTGTGTGTGTGTGTGTGTGTGTGTGTGTGTGTGCTCATGTGTGTTGGCGTGCATGTGTGCTTTTTCATGAAGGTCAGTTTTGTTGTGAGTGTCCTCACCGTTACTTTGTTTATTTTCTTATATAGGCTCTATGTTATTGTGCTCACAGAAGTCTCTCCTTTAGTTTCATTATTTTGTCATATCCTACGCTGTTCATTATGTATGTGACATGCCCATTGTATTATCTTGGGGGGGGGAGATGTAGGATATATACGATATGTTGGGCCTGCCTCACCGGCAACACACCACCCGTTTGTAATCGGCAGTCGGCCTCAGGACTTTCAGTAATAGACATGCACTCTACACCTCGTTTCACTCAGCCCTACTACACAACCGTAATCCGATTTCGAAAGAATAAGAGTTAAGTGCTAGGCCAGGAGGGTCTGTCTGTCAACGCCCCAAGAAGTATGAGCCAGAACCCTTAGGAGTGACATCGTTTTCGTACAAACTGCCTTAATTAAACGAAGGTGGGATACCCAAGTCAAGCGACTACCAAATATAAGTCCCAGGAAACGAGTTTCCTCCACACATGAGATTCTTCTATCATATAGATACAAGTCTGGGTCATGGTGAACACTATGAAGGCGGCAAAAATGCATGGCCACAGTCTTCGAAACCGAGAAACGAAATCCCGGAAATGCGGCTCACTGAGAAATCCTATTGATTGCCACCTGCTGCTTCCTCTCAACCAATGGAATCCGCGCCGCAGAAAAGGAGTTAGACAAGTCATCGACATATACGAGTAAGCTACCATGAACTTCCGGAAGTACACACAGTTTAAAGCTTCAGAGAAAAGAGTGACACTAAGTACTTGAGTGAAATGGGATACTTGCGGCACGCCATTTTCAAGTGGGCGAACTCCTGACAGATCGCCACCATCTTGCACCCGTGTAAAACGACGATATAAAAACTGTTGTATAAAAATAGGGAGTCGGCCACGGATACCAATCTCGAAAGACTAAATAAAATACCATGACAGCAGGCTGTGTCGTAAACTTTTCTCTCTCTCTCTCTCTCTCTCTCTCTCTCTCTCTCTCTCTCTCTCTCTCTCTCTCTCTCTCTCTCTCTCTAAAAGAAAAGAAAAGAAAAAAAACTGTGACATGGTGATGCTTATTAGCAAATGCCTCACAAATGGAAGATTCCAGAGACAATAAAGCATCACTCGTAGACCTCATTTTCCTAAAACCGTACTGAACAGGAGATAAGTAATTGCCGCTCTCCAAGTACCTCATAATCCTGACATTCACTATCTTTTCCAGCAACTTACAAATGCATGAAGTTAAAGAAATGATGCGACAATTGGTCGTTAGCTGATGATTTTTTCCAGGCTTTGGAATGGTGATAATTACTGCAACACCCAAAGAGAATGGAAAATCACTGGTATCCTAAATAAAGTTATGGAGGCCAAATAAAAAGGTAAAAGCTTCATCGGACATGTGGCGCAAAAAGGAATATGAGATGTCATTGTGAACCGGGGATGAATCATGGCACTGAGACTAAGCCATTTTCTTTGTCTGAGACAAGCTCAAAGAAAATGGGACGTTATAAGATTCTACCAGGGGAGACTAAATTAATGCCAACAGATTCAAAATGGCGACTATAAAGTGCCATAGGTGCAGTTGGATCCTTTCTGGAGACACTAGCGAAGTACTCAGTAAACAAGTCGGCAACTGCCTTTGGGTTTGCCACCATTCCCTCATCATGAGATAAAATAGGTGGGGAAGGTGCAGAGTACTTTCCGGATATTTTGCGGACTCTGTTGAAGACCTTGTTGAGTGGAGTGCGTACTGTGATGGAAGAGACATAACTCTTCCAAGACTCCGCTAAGAAATCTTTAAGGTGTGACGTGCATGGGCACGCGCTTGTTGAGAAGCTTCCAAGCAGTGGATGTCCCCACGATGTTGTAGAAGGCGAGAAAAGGCAGCACACTTTTCTGGAATGGCAGCTGTACAATTTGCTTTCCACCAGGGAACAGAACGTTTAGGAAATCAACCAGAGGTCTTTGGGACGCACTGAAGAGCAGCATGACATCAGTTAATTAAGTTACTGCCTCATCACAATCTCTTATCTTATCTACTGAGAAGGCAGGGGTGCTGAGTTCCGTGAATAAGTGTCAATCCGCCTTGTTTAGACGCCATCGGGGAGGACGTGACTGTGGTGCAGAATCAGTTGACTAATAAAATTGGGAAGTGATCGCTTACTTATAAATCTGGTAAAACATTCCAATTAAAATAAAAAAAAAAGAATTAGAGATGCTGAAAGAAAGATCTATTGTTGTAAAAGTATTGATTTGACTATGGAAATAGGTAATATCTCCGAAGTTAAAAAAATCCTGAATCCTCGATAAAAGAAGCAAGTAAAAGACCACGAGGATTGACAGCGTCATCATCCCACAAAGGAGAAGGAAGAGTATTTACAAGGTTAAGTTCATTCCTTTCAATAGGAACACTTGGAGGCAGATAAAGGCTGCATAATGTATAATATCGATTTATAAAAATCTTAACAGCAACAACCTGCAGCGACTAGTGAATCTGCAGGTTGATAAAAAGAATATCTGTGTGAATAAAGATGGCAGTGCCACTATGGTGGCCCTGACCAGGAATAGGAATAGAGAAGAAAGTACGATATCTAGAAGGACTAAATTGAGTGGAGTCTTCGAGCACTGTCTCTTGCAAACAAACATAAATAGGCGAAAACCTAGAGGTCAACACTCGAAGTTCCTCCCAGGAGGCACGCAAACCGCGACAATTCCACTGCAGAATCTTGAATGTTACTATTTTGAGGAAGTTTTCAAGGAAACCCCAGAGAAAAGCTTTCCTCTGCCAACTTGACTAATTTCTGCTTTCCCGCCTCTCCCAGTGCTGCCACCTCCAATAGTGCTGCCACCCACACCCATCCCCCTGGTGTAACACTATCATCTTTCAAAAATTCTAGTGACTGAATCATGGGATCTGGATTCAAACTGATTACTTTATAGGCAAGGAGGACTCTTCAAGTACACCAGCCTCGGAGTCCCCACCTGGGGAGGGGACCATAAATGTCCCCAGGTCGGACTGCCTTTCTGTCGACGACCCTAAGTGTCTTGACACCCCCCTCAACTTTTTCTTCATTAACTTCTGCAACATTCGCGGTCTAAGATCTAATTTTCAATCTGTAGAACACCACCTCTCCTCTTCTAAACCTTATCTTCTTTTCCTCACTGAAACTCAGGTGTCTGAGGCAACTGACAGTAGCCCCTTTTCTGTTCCCTCCTACTTTCTCTATCCTCATTTTCGATCCAAAGCTGGATGCTGCGTTTATGTGCGCAATGACTTAACCTGCTCTCGTGCCCACGCTCTTGAATCTTCCGAGTTTTCCACCATCTGGCTACGACTACAGAGTCACTCTCATACTAAATTTATCTGTGCTGTATACCTCTCTCCTAACTCCTCTGACTATAAGAAATTCTTTGACTACTGAACTTCCAAAATGGAGCACATTCTGACCGTCTTCCCTTTTGCAGAGATCTCCATTCTTGGAGACTTCAATGTTCACCACCAGCTTTGGCTCTCCTCTCCCTTCACTGACCATCCTGGTGAACTAGCCTACAACTCTGCTATCCCCCATGACCTAGAGCAATTCGTGCAACACCCTACTCGTATTCCTGAGCGTCTTGGAGATACGCCCAACATTCTTGACCTTTTCCTGACCTCTAATCCTTCTGCTTATGCTGTCACCCTTTCTTCTCCGTTGGGCTCCTCCGATCACAATCTCATATCTTTATTTTGTCCTATCACTCCAATCCCTCCTCAGAATCCCCCTAAGCGAAGGTGCTTCTGGCGTTTTGCCTCTGCTAGTTGGGGGGACCTGAGGAGGTATTTTGCTGATTTTCCTTGGAATGACTACTGCTTTCGTGTCAGAGACCCGTCTTTGTGTGCTGAACGCATAACAGAGGTGATAGTGTCTGGCATGGAGGCGTACATTCCTCACTCTTTTTCTCTTCCTAAACCTTCTAAACCTTGGTTTAACACAGCTCGTTCTTGTGCTATACATGATAGAGAGGTGGCCCACAAAAGGTACTTAAGCCTTCCATCACCAGAATCTCATGCACTTTATATTTCTGCCCGGAACCATGCCAAGTCTGTTCTCCAACTAGCCAAAAACTCCTTCATTAACAGAAAATGTCAAAACCTTTCAAGATCTAACTCCCCTCGTGATTTCTGGCATCTAGCCAAAAATATCTCCAATAACTTTGCTTCTTCTTCTTTCTCCTCTACTTCAACCAGATGGCACCACTGCTATCACATCTATTTCTAAAGCTGATCTCTTTGCTCAAACCTTTGCTAAAAACTCTACCTTGGACGATTCTGGGCTTGTTCCTCCCTCTCCTCCACCCTCTAACTACTTCATGCCACGTATTAAAATTCTTCGCAATGATGTTTTCCATGCCCTCACTGGCCTAAACCCTCGGAAGGCTTATGGACCTGATGGGGTCCCTCCTATTGTTCCCCAAAACTGTGCCTCCGTGCTTGCACCTTGCCTAGTCAAACTCTTTAAGCTCTGTCTATCAACATCTACCTTTCCTTCTTGCTGGAAGTTTGCCTACATTCAACCTGTTCTTAAAAAGGATGACCGCTCTAATCCCTCAAACTACCGTCCTATTGCTTTAATTTCCTGCTTATCTAAAGTTTTTGAATCTATCCTCAACAGGAAGATTCTTAAACATCTATCACTTCACAACCTTCTATCTGATCGCCAGTATGGGTTCCGTCAAGGCAGCTCTACTGGTGATCTTCTGGCTTTCCTTACTGAGTGTTGGTCATCCTCTTTTAGAGATTTTGGTGAAACTTTTGCTGTTGCCTTGGACATATCAAAAGCCTTTGATAGAGTCTGGCACAAAGCTTTCATTTCCAAACTACCTTCCTACGGTTTTTATCCTTTTCTCTGTAACTTCATCTCAAGTTTCCTTTCTAACCGTTCTATTGCTGCTGTGGTAGATGGTCACTGTTCTTCTCCTAAATCTATTAACAGTCGTGTTCCTCAGGGTTCTGTCCTGTCACCCACTCTCTTCTTATTATTCATTAATGATCTTCTAAACCAAACTTCTTGTCCTATCCACTCCTACGCTGATGATACCACCCTGCACTTTTCCACGTCTTTTCATAGACGTCCAACCCTTCAGAAGGTAAACATATCACGCAGGGAAGCCACAGATCGCCTGACTTCTGATCTTTCTAAAATTTCTGATTGGGGAAGAGCAAACTTGGTATTGTTCAATGCCTCAAAAACTCAATTCCTCCATCTATCAACTCGACATAACCTTCCAGACAACTATCCCCTCTTCTTCAATGACACTCAACTGTCCCTCTCTTCTACACTGAATATCCTCGGTCTGTCCTTTACTTATAATCTGAACTGGAAACTTCACATCTCATCTCTAGCTAAAACAGCTTTTATGAAGTTAGGTGTTCTGAGACGTCTCCGCCAGTTTTTCTCACCTCCCCCCCAGCTGCTAACTCTGTACAAGGGCCTTATCCGTCCATGTATGGAGTATGCTTCACATGTTTGGGGGGGTTCCACTCATACTGCTCTTCTAGACAGGGTGGAATCAAAAGCTTTTCGTCTCATGAACTCCTCTCCTCTAACTGACTTTCTTCAGCCTCTCTCTCACCGCCGCAATGTTGCATATCAAGCTGTCTTCTACCGCTATTTTCATGCTAACTGCTCTTCTGATCTTGCTAACTGCATGCCTCCCCTCCTTCCGCGGCCTCGCTGCACAAGACTTTCTTCTTTCTCTCACCCCTATTCTGTCCACCTCTCTAACGCAAGAGTTAACCAGTATTCTCAATCATTCATCTCTTTCTCTGGTAAACTCTGGAACTCCCTGCCTGCTTCTGTATTTCCACCTTCCTATGACTTGAATTCCTTCAAGAGGGAGGTTTCAAGACACTTATTCATCAATTTTTGACCAGTGCTTTGACCCTTTTATGGGACTGGCATTTCAGTGGGCATTTTTTTTATTAGATTTTTGTTGCCCTTGGCCAGTATCCTTCCTACATTAAAAAAAAAAAAAAAAAAAAACATGGGGGACTCAAACTGAAAGAACAACCAGAAGTATGGTAAATTAAATGAGAAAAAGAGGGTAACTATGCGCAGGAGATATCATAGTAACTTTGGAGTGTGACACACTATCGTACACCTGGCGTTCATACCCACACTCTCTCTTTTCTTTTCTTTTTCTTTCTCTCTCTCTCTCTCTCTCTCTCTCTCTCTCTCTCTCTCTCTCTCTCTCTCTCTCTCTCTCTCTCTCTCTCCTCCCTTCCTTCTTTTCTTCTTCATACTCTCACTTCTCCTTCTTTACGTCCCACACACACACACACACACACACACACACACACACACACACACACAGACACACACACACACACACACACACACACACATATATATATATATATATATATATATATATATATATATATATATATATATATATATATATATATATATATATATATATATATATATATATATATACGAGTATATATATATATATATACTTACTGACGTGCCATATCCCGTAGGACGTCAGCAACCATGGTTTGCCACTGCTCCCTGTCTCTAGTTGCTTGTATCAACTGAGCTGCAGACATTCCTCCTCCAGTTACTCGCACCAGTCCATCCATGTACTTCTGTCTTGGTTTTCCTTGTGGTCTCTTGCCTTCTATTTTACCAGTTAGAGATAGATGTTCCAATCCCTCTCTTCTCATAACATGGCCCAGGAAACGCATCTGTCTACTCCTAACCGTACTCATCAACTCTCTTCCAACACCCACCCTTTGCAACACTTCTTCATTTGTTCTTCTTTCTGTCCAAGATATCTTAAGCATCCTCCTCCAGAACCACATCTCAGCTGCTTGAAGTCTTTGTTCATCTGCCTTTCTCATTGTCCAGGGCTCACAGCCGTACAACAAAACTGACCATATAAGACATTTCACAAACCTTCTTCTTGTATCCATTGATACTTCAACATTCGTCACCAAGTTTTTAATCTTGCCAAATGCATTCTTTGCAAATACTATTCTCTTCTTTATATCCATCTCACATTTCCCATCACATGTGATCGTCCTTCCCAAATAATTAAAATTGTCTGTTTGTTTGAGGGATTCTGCATCAAGTAATATATTTATTTGTGGCGGTTGCTCCTCTTTGGATACTACCATCACTTCCGTTTTCTTTTTGTTAATTGTTAGGCCTTTCTGTCTGCTTGATCTATTTAGTGTGTTAACCAGGTCTTGCAGTTTGTCTTGGGATTCCGCCAGCATCACCGTATCGTGTGCATATCTTATGTTGTTGATGTTGATGCCTCCCACTTTTACTCCTTCCATAGCTCTTAAATCCCTCATTATAATTTCACTGTAGTAGTTGAAGAGATCAGGGGACATCACACATCCCTGTCTCACGCCTCTCTTTATGTTCTGTGTCTCCGACTCTTTATCCCCTACTCGCACTGCTGCTTCTTGGTTCCAATATAAGTTATGTATTAGTCGAAGATCTTTACCATCTATTTCCAACCCTTCCAGCATTCTCATAAGGTCTATATGTTTAACACGGTCGAACGCTTTCTCATAATCTACAAAACAAACATAAAGATCTTTCTTCACTTCTATTAATCTTTCTATCAACATCCTCAGAATGAAGTTCGCATTCCTCGTACCTTCCTCCTTGGTGAAAACCACACTGTTCATTTCCAATCTCAGGGAGTATTTTATTCCTCATTCTATCTAGAACCACTCGTAAAATTATTTTTGTTACCTGATTCATGATACTAATTGTGCGATGTTCATTGCACTCAAGAGTTCCCGGTATCTTGGGCAAAGTAATAAAAGTTGATTTATACATCTGCGCTACTCTCTCACCATTCTCATATATTTGCTTAGCAATCTCTGTTAACAGGTCTACGCCATATTCATCCAATGCTTCCAACATCTCCCTCGCTATCCCATCATCTCCTGTTGCCTATCTTTTTTTTTCATTTTCTTTAAAGTTTCCCGCACTTCTGCCTTCATTATCGGTGGGCCCTCCCCATTGTTGTTCACATCAAGGGTTTCTGTCCTATCGTCATTGAATAATTCACCAATATACTCTGTCCACCTTTCCAAAATTGCATCTGCTTCCATCACTACTGTTCCATCCCTCTTTTTTATTCCAGTGCTAGTTATTGTTTTCTTTTTGTATGTTATCTCCTTCACTTTTTCATACGTCAGCTGTTGGTCCCTTTTACCCAGTTCTATCTCTTCACAGTTGTTGTTCATCCATATTTCCTTTGCCTCAATACATTTTCGATGAATTTGTCTGTTTAGTACATTATACTGTTCGTCATTTCGTAAGCTGTCTTCTTTCATCCATCATGTGCAAAATCTCCTCTGTCATCCATGGTTTCCTTGCTCTTCTCTCTCTCTCTCTCTGTGATTAAATTGTTTCCTTCTTTGATAGTGTAGGATATAGCTGTTATATCTATCGCATACGGTACGATATGTTGGCCCTCCCGGCACCACTGTACGCTCTGCCGCTCTCGAGGCAGTCCAGGGAATAAAGGTCTTAAGGAAGCACTGCGTCTTCCTTACACCCTACATGGCGCAGTGATTGGAGTAACCATGGCTGGCCGGCCCCGCTTCCACACAACCACGTCAAGGGCTCCCAGGACACCTGGGGTCCCCAGCAGCCATCTCGCCACCACACTGGAGATGCAGCAGGCGCTGATGGCCATGCAACAAGCCCTCGCACGCCGGTCGCCTGCCTCCAGAGTCCCGACCTCTGCCACGCCGGAGAAGTGTGAGGCTGAGATGTCCACAGCCTCGTTTCGTTCCTGGAGGAGGTCTGCCGAGTGCTGGGTTAGGCTGAACCAATGGGGCGCGCCGGAGGCCGTGCTACACATCCGCCTTCTCTGCACACCGGCCCTGCAACGCACGCTGGACACAAGGTACACCATGCTGCAATGGGAGGCCCTGTCGACGACCGAGGCACTGGACGCCATCGAGAACCTGGTACTGAAGGGAACCAACCAAGCGGCCGTGTGGAGCACCTTCTTCAGTAGCCGTCAGGCGCCCGGTGAGTCAGTCTCGGACTTCTTCAGGCAGTGTTCCCAGACTGCCGCCGACTGCGGGTTTCAGTGCCCTTCGTGTGGTGATGATTTGGCGGAATACATGCTGCTGCGGAAGTTGATGGGCGGCCTAAGCGATCCGGTGATGAAGAGAGAGGTATTCCAGTTGTGTAAACAGTTTACCAGTGTTGATAAGCTACGAACATTCTGCCTTACATTTGAATCCGCTGCCAGGGACGCCAACTTTGGCGGGAGTTTTACGCGGGAAGTGGCGGGGGCTGAGCTTGACGCGCCGTTGCCAGACGTGGCACAGGAGGTGGTAGCTGGAGCACACCGCCACCCCGCGCCAGCCTCGGTGCACACGCGCCCACCCGCCAACCGCCCCCACACCCCCGTCGAGAAGCCCTGTGGCAACTGTGGAGGTACTCACGCCCCTGGGAGAGTACACTGCCCCGCCAGGTCGCTGAACTGCTACAAATGTGGGAAACCCGGACATGTCGAGAAAATGTGTCGCAGCGGCGGGAGGAGATCAATGACCCCAGGCTTGGAGGCGGCTGTCTCGGTCCCCCAGCTGACGTCTGGGGCCGTGCTGGTGGCTGGCACCGCTACGTGCCCCCACCCGACGCTCCACGTCTCCGTCACCAGTGAGGGGCGTGCAACGTGCGAGGTGATGGCCGTGGCCGACACAGGGGCCCAGGTGTGTGTGGGCGGCAGGGGGCTTCTCACCTCCCTCTCTTTACGGCCTACGCAGTTGAAGCGTCGGGCTGGCCTGAGAGACATCGCCAACATGCCCCTCCAGCTGCTGGGCTCTGCAGTGTGCACCATATCCCACGGGGGCCGCTTGTCCACCCAGGAGATTTGCTTTGTGGACTCTGCACGTCACCTCTTCCTCTCACTCAGTACGTGCATGGAGCTTGGACTCGTGCCCCGGGACTTTCCCCGTCACACACAGGTTGCGGCGGGCGCATCCCAGGCGCCGCCCGCTCGCCAGCCTGGCCTGACGGAGGCGCCGACAAGACCCGCGGCCATCCCCCTGCCACCCCTGGAGAAGAACGTGGGCCGCCTGGAGGAGTGGCTCCTTCGCCATTTCTCATCATCAACCTTCAACGTAGGCCGCTGCCCACTCCCTGTCATGGCAGGTGAGCCACACCGTATCCACCTGCTCCCCGACGCCGTACCTCACACCTGCCACACCCCGGTCCCCGTACCACGTCATTGGGAGGCGGAAGTAAAGAAACAGCTGGACGAGGACGTACGCATGGGAGTCATCGAGCCGGTCCCAGCCGGGGAGGCGACAAGGTGGTGTGCCAGGATGGTCGTCGTGGCAAAGAAGTCGGGCCAGCCGCGACGCACGGTCGACTATCAGAAGCTTAACGCCGTCTGCCTCCGGGAGACGCACCACACGCCCACCCCTTTCGACATGGTGGCGGCCATCCCTGCCCACACGTTCAAGACCGTCGCCGACGCCCACTGGGGTTTCCATCAGGTGGAACTGGAAGAGGAAAGCCGGAAACTCACCACCTTCATCACACCCTGGGGGCGGTACAGGTACCGGCGGACCCCCATGGGCCACTGCGCGGCCCCTGACGCCTACACCAAGCGCTTCGACGACGCCCTAGTGGACATCCAACGCAAGTTTAAATGCATCGACGACACCCTCCTACACGACGAGTCCGTGGAGGGGGCATTCTGGCACGCCTACGAGCTGCTGGAGGCGTGTGCCAGGCAGGGCATTACGTTGAAGCCCGAGAAGTTCCGGTTTGGCCGGAGGGAAGTGGAATTCGTGGGCTTTCATGTGGGCTGGGAGTCCTACAAACCCACCGACGAGCGTCTGGCAGCAGTGCGGGACTTCAGCATGCCAGCCAAGCCCACCCTGACCGACATCAGGTCGTGGTTCGGGTTCGTGAACCAGCTGGCTCCCTTCATCGCCACTGCCCCCATCATGGAGCCGTTCAGAGACCTACTGAAGAGACCGCAGGGTAAACGAGTGTACTGGGACGAACACCTACAGGAAAAATTCCAGCAAGCTAAGGAGACGGTCTGCCAGCTGGCCAAGGACGGGCTGGCATTCTACGACCGCTCCAGGCCCACTATTGCCATGACCGACTTCAGCAAGGAGGGTATCGGTTTCGTGGTCCTCCAGCAGCACTGCGGGTGCGGGACGGCGGAGGCTCCCTTCTGCTGTAGGAGCGGGTGGCGTCTTGCGCTCTGCGGCAGCCGGCACCTGTCAGCGGCCGAGGCTGGGTACGCCTCAGTTGAGGGGGAAGCCCTTGCGGTGGTATGGTGCCTGCGGAAGGCACGCCTGTTCCTGCTGGGGTGCCCAAACCTGGTGCTGGTCACCGACCACCGCCCCCTAGTGAGGCTCCTGGGGGACAGGGCACTGAAGGACATCGTTAACCCCAGGCTCTTCGCGCTGAAGGAGAAGACGCTGCAGTATAGGTTCGCCGTCAAGTATCTATCAGGGAAGCGCAACTGTGCTGCAGACTTCCTGTCCCGTTACCCTGCCCTCCGCACTTCACCAGACAGCTGCGACGAGAACCTCGCCGTGGATTTGGAGGTGGCTACAGCGGCGGCTACCACGGCCGCCCTTACCGACAACGGCTGCATCACACTGGATGAGGCGTCAGTCACTAGCGCTGCCGCAGACGACCCAGTATACCAGCTGCTGGTGGCCAAGGTCCTGACGGGTGACTGGAGCCCGCAGAGGTCCCGAGAAGTGGCTTGCCTCCGCCAGTTTTACGGGGTCAGAGACAGACTGTCAGTGTCCCAGGGACTGGTCACGTACACCTTCGACCAGGGGTCCGTTAGGCTGGTGATTCCCGAGCCCCTACGCCAGCAGGTGGCCACTCACCTCCACGCGGGTCATCAGGGGCTTGACTCCATGCTCCGCAGGGCCCGCCAGTCGGTTTACTGGCCCGGTATGGACGGGGACCTTCAGCACCTGCGGTCGACATGCTCAGCCTGCAACGCCCACGCCCCCTCCCAGTCACCAGAGCCCCTAGTCATCACCCCGCCACCAGAGTATCCCTTCCAGTGCACAGTGACGGACCTGTTCCAGCTCGAGGGCAACACCTACTTAGTGTACGCCGACAGGCTCACAGGATGGCTGGAGATCGGCCACCTCCCCAGTAGTGCCTCCTCCAGTAAACTCATGGCTCACTTCCGCCGCTTCTTCGCTCGCTGGGGGGCACCAGAGGAGGTGTCTACGGACGGCGGCACCAACCTCGTAAGTGAGGAGATGCAAGACTTCTTCAGGCGCTGGGGGGTTAGAGTGCGTGTCTCGTCAGCCCACTACCCCCAGTCCAATGGCCGAGCCGAGGCGGCAGTCAAGTCCGCCAAGAGGATGCTACGACTTAACATTGGCCCCACCGGCAGCCTCGACACGGACAAGCTGTCGGCCGCTCTCCTACAGTACCACAACACGCCCCTGCGAGGGGCTGACAGCTCACCCGCTCAGCTCGCCACGGGCCGCCACCTCAGAGACGGCGTCCCCACAGCCCGGTGTAACTACAAGGTGGACCAGCACTGGCGATGGGCCCTCCGACGTAGGGAGTTAGCCATGGCCCGGTCTGGGGACGAGAGGGTGGAACGCCAGGGGCCAGTCAGAACCCTTGAACCCCTTTCCCCGGGCTCTAGAGTGTGGGTGCAGAAACAGATGACTAAGGTATGGGACAGGAGTGGAGTGGTAGCTGAGGCACTCCCACACCGCCAATATACCGTCAGGTTGGATGGTAGTGGCCGTCTGTCGCTCCGCAACCGTCGGCACCTGAGGGTGAAACGGGGGGCAACCCTCGCCAGCCCCGCACCGTCTCACGCGGGACCCACACCCGCAACCAGCCCCACCCCACAGCCCCGGCAGTCAACCCCATCACGCCCACGGAGGACTTCTCGTCGTCCCCAGTGGTTAGCCGACTACGACGAGTCCTCTCCACCTTAATTGTAATTATTGGTATAATCCCTTGTACAACCTGTTTTATTTATGCAATGTTATTAAGGAATCTTATGTTTCTCAGGTGGAAGCATGCCAACTTATGTTGCCTCATGTATATCCTTCTTTCGGCTGTGTTTATTCTATAATCCATTATGTATTTCCGTTAAGCCCATATGCTATTTACCATATGTTTAACTGGGGGGGAGATGTAGGATATAGCTGTTATATCTATCGCATACGGTACGATATGTTGGCCCTCCCGGCACCACTGTACGCTCTGCCGCTCTCGAGGCAGTCCAGGGAATAAAGGTCTTAAGGAAGCACTGCGTCTTCCTTACACCCTACAGATAGCTTTTTCTAAATTATTCCATTTTTTTCTGCCGTCTGTTTTCCTGTGCATTCATCTTTCAGCTGTTCATACTTGTTTCATACTTTTAATGCAAACTG
Organism: Scylla paramamosain; assembly: GCF_035594125.1. Lineage (NCBI taxonomy): Eukaryota > Metazoa > Arthropoda > Malacostraca > Decapoda > Portunidae > Scylla > Scylla paramamosain. The sequence goes on from NC_087186.1 coordinate 1,612,901, forward strand.
ATTCTTTATTCCCTCCGTTTTTAACAGTTGCAGGTGTCGTCTTGGTTTCCTTTCATTAATCCTTATCTTCTTAGGCTTTGCCTGTACAGTAGCCACCACTGTTACGTGGTCACTATTGCAATCAGCTCCTGGGTACGTCTTAACTTGCTGGATTGAATTTCTAAATCTCTCGTTTATTTTTATCTATCTGGTTTCTAGCTGTGTCACCAGGACTTTTCTATGTCCAGAGATATCTTGGATGATGCCTGAACTACGTGTTTGCTATTATTTGTTCATTCTCTAAACACCAATCAACAAACCTATCACCTCTCTCATTTCTTTGTCCCAATCCATGTGGACCTACAATGTTCCCCGTTCTTCCTAGTCCAGCTTTAGCATTAAGGTCACCCATCATTATTATAACCTCATGTTCTTTGCATTGTTCTCTTGCTTGATTTACTTCGGAATAGAATTGGTCTACTTCTTCCTCTTCATGTTCAGATGTGGGTGCATATACTTGTATAATGCAGATGTTGAAAGGGACACCTTTTAAGCGCACTACAATAACTCTGTCTGGTATAGCCCAGTATCCAATTAGATATTTTTTCATAATTTTATCTAGCATCATCCCTACCCCCTCTCTCAGCTGTCTGACCTCCGGAGTAAATAAAACTTCCTCCTGTCCGTGTCTCAACACATCTAACTCCTGGCCATCTCACTTCACTGAGACCCAATACATTCACATTCAACCTCCTCATCTCATTCTCCACATTCTTCCTTTTTCCTGTTTTATATATTGTTCTAATGTTCCAAGTGGCGATCCTCATTTTACTTCTTTTCGGCTTCTTTGGTACAGTAGCTTGATGACGGTCGACTGTCGCCTGTACCGCGTGACTGTTTCGACCGGGCGAGGCATCCACACCATTCTCAATAGCATGGGTTTCATTAACGCCGTTGTGGTGTATTCTTCTTTGTGACATATCCATGTTTTTTTCTTGGAAATTATACATGGTGAGGTCTCCAGTTTTCTTCCATGCCATGGTTATAAGCCATGGACCTAGCCTTTGCCTCAAAAGGCTTATCCTACAAGGCAGCAGGTGGTTTGGAGTCAGAGTTTTCCTTTTCCTAGCCTTTGCCTAAAGAGGCACACCCTACAAGGCAGCAGGGACCCTAGACAGGGGCTACCACTCCGAGTCAGAGTGGACCTGGGAGTAATGACGATTAAAGTGGTAGCTCCACTTTCCCTACAACTCTGAGAGTCCCCAATCAGAGCCTCGTCATATATATATATATATATATATATATATATATATATATATATATATATATATATATATATATATATATATATATATTGGCAGTTGTGTTACCAGCACTAAACCCTGACACTTCAATCTCTCCTCCCTCACCCTCAAACCCTGTCACCTTCCCTCAACATTCATGTGAACGCTGCTGTATTGCTTCCCTATCTCCCAATCCCTCCCTCTACTACGTTCTTCCAGATGAAACTCAGTTGGTCTTTATAGAAACTGAGCTTTGGTTGTTTATATTATAAGGTAAACTAAAACACCAGGAGTTTAAGCCGCATAGTGATGGGACTGTCAATGCTGACAATAATTCCCATCTTAGCGATCTTGCCCTCACCAGTAAAAGTGACGGACTTGCGCTTCCCGCCAGTGTCCAACCAGAGGTTCGATCCCTGTCAATTATCTCTGACAGCCAATTTATTCCGACTTCAGATCAATTCCTTATTGTTTCTTTAACGTGCCCAAGAGCAGCGTGACACTCCTTCCTCCTCTTGCTCTATAATTCATGCCTGTATTGAGGTCGTCTTGTTAGGGCTAGTTGTTATTCTTCTTCTTTTTCTTCTCATTATTATTATTATTATTATTATTATTATTATTATTATTATTTCTCCTCTTCTCTGCCTGGCTTGTGCATGCTGACGTCAGGCGAATATGGATGTTAGGTAGGTTTATTTAATATTCACATAGAACATATTTCATGGACAAGACTGCGAGTAAATGCACACTGTCTTGTGGTGGAGAAAGGTCGCTGGAACCGACGGGAGTGGGGCCGCCTTCCCCTGGAGGAGGGGCTGTGTCACTGTGGCTTAGTGCAAACTGAAACACACGTCCTTGAGAGTTGTCCCTTGATCTTTCACCTAAGAAATATGTACAATATCACAACTGTCAAGGAGCTATTGCTTGATAGAATAGACTATAGTAATACGTGTGCTATTCATAAAATATTGGCCTTGTATTAAAGTGAATGCTTATTCTCACTTGATAAAAGCAATGTTTTACTATGCTTTTCAGCAGTGTAAATTTTGGGTTAAATAAAAGAATCTACTATTAAATATATTAATTATAAGAATTTACGATTTTCTTTTTTAGGTATGTAGTTTTATAGGGATTGTTTAATTTTTTTTCGTACTTGAAGTTAACTCTTAAATTTAATGTTTGGTGGTTTGTCTTCTAGCTTGTGGGAGTTTTAGTGATTTTTATACAACATGCATTTTTTTTTATGTTCACAGTTTTGAATAACAGTACCAAGCTTTATTAATTTTATACAACACACATCTGTATTTTTTTTTTATATTGTTTGAAATAGCATTTCGAAGTAGAACTGTATAGTTCAAAAAGTTAGTTTTTGTAATTTGGACGAAAGTTTCCTTTTAATTTCTGTATATGTATTGATTTTTCTGTGGTCAATAAACTGTATGTATCGGTATGTATATGAATAGGAGAGATTATACATATTTCATTATTTATGTAGTATTATCATTATTTTAATTGTAACCTTTCTTTTAGAATTATAAAATTGTTATTTGATAATATGTCAACTTTTGCAGCCTACGGTGCCAGTGTCAGTGGGTGCCGGCAGAGGAGCGTTGGCGGCTCTCCGGTGTGTGGCTTGTTCCAAGGGCTATATACACCGGTGTATATAGATCTTGGCTTGTTCGTTAGGCAGCCTTGCCTCCGTCTGTAAATCTTGTAAATACACAAAAACTTTGGTGACCTGACGTTTCCACATCCCCGCTAATTCTTACTGAACTAAACATCACTAAGCAGAACCAGAGAAATAAGGCTACTATGAGTAATATGGTGATTACAACGGTGACAACTTCATCTGAGACTACTACACCGATTCACCATAACAGTCTTGAAGGTAGTAGATGTGCAAACGGTCTGAGGCATGAGGTTTGAAGCCAGCGAACCGTTAATCAACCCTGTCGTTGCAGGCTAAGAGGATGATTGTCAAATAAGGATTGATCATCCAATGGAAATATTTCACGGGTACTGGGAGTAACGTTGGTATGTTCAAAATATAGATTTCTTTTCAATTTTATTTTCATTAAGGGAAGTAAACTGACCTCACAACACGGTGATATCATTACATGTAGTAGGTATCTCGTGTTTGTGGGTGTTTGTTTGGTTGATATGCATTTTTAGCCCCCTATGTTGAAGATGCTGTCTGGATCAGGTCAGGTAAGTTCTGGGAAATGTCATGTCTGTATATGGGTTGGCCTAAGCCCACTCAGGTCAAGCAACCATTCACACATACTTTCTCAGTTTCTCATTTTAATATAGATCCCGTGAAGACAGGAACGTCATTACGTGTGTGCTCTGCTATAATGAATAGTTGTAATGCATTTGGGTGCAATGAGAGAGCGTTAAAGAAAAAAAAATTCTTCTATTGCAGTTCACTGCAAGTAATTCATCTACTAATTTTCAATTCAAAATTGTGTTTTAAACAATTGTGAATGGCTTTGACGAACAAGGAACAGGTTGTCTGCACCTTAACAGTTTGATCAGAGACCAGCTTTGTCAATCTCCCACGGTGCGTTGCTGGGTTTGGAACGTGTCCTTGATGTTAATGATATTATATAGTTGTACGGTAGATGTGTCCAATAGTGGATGGTGAATGTAACTTCTTTTCCTTGTTTTCATATGAAAAATCGAATTCAATACAGCATAACAAAGGTTTTTGCACTTGTGTACTCGATACTAAATTTTAGAGCTCTGTAGACGAAGACACAACCAGATATGTATTTCTCATAAAACATGATTGCGGATAAATTACGTATGTTAAACTATTAATGTTTGCTAATGCGGATGTGGTTGTGGATTTTTTACCTGCACATCAGCGGGTGGGGTTGTGGATACGAATAATTTTTACATATATCACAGTAATACAGAGAGAAGAGAAAGAGAGAAGACGGAAAAAAATAGATAGCAAAAAGATCAATAAAAGATGTATCATATATTTCAAGAATGTAAAAATAAATCTAACTGAGGAAGGCATATACACGGGGCAAGGATATGGAGTAAAGTAGAAGCAGGAGGGGGAGGTAGATGAAGGAAGAACGAAACGGGATACTTATTCCCCACTATTTCCTCTCTCCTTCTAATGATTCACTCATTCCTCACCCTTCCTGTTTATATTTTTTATCTCTACTTTCTTCCCATACTCCCATCTGCCTCGTTCAACCCTCACCAACTTCTTTGACCCATGTACTCTCCACCCTCCGATACAAACGCCCTTCCTTCCTCTACTTCACAATATGTCCCTTCCTCCCCTGTTCCTTTCCTTTCCTGTCTTCTTTCGTCTTGTCTCAAAGTTTCCTCCCTGTCACCTCTCCTCCCTTTATCTGTTAGAGATAAGGGACTGCTGCGACTTCATGAGCAGTGAGCGTGTTGCGACTCTCATGCTTGGCGAACGCGCTACGAACCCGCGACGAACGTGTTGCGACTATATTGCTACACCAACGCGAATCTACTGCGAATATGTAGAACGCGTTGCGTACGTGCTGCCACTCCACTGCGGATGCGCAGTGGATCGATAAGTCGCACTGCATTTGCGACTTATCGATTGAGTATATATATATATATATATATATATATATATATATATATATATATATATATATATATATATATATATATATATATATATATATATATATATATATATATATATATATATATATATATATATATATATATATGAGACGGCTATGATCTTTTCCTATTTGCATGAGCACTCTTTGTGTACACGCCATCATGATCCTTCTTTGGTTAGCTAAATTCGAGTTTATGCAGCTTGAGTTGGGCCTTCAGCTGGAGGACATTGAAACTGACCTGGTTGTGAATAGACGGCGAAAGGCAAGAAACCATGAGTTCTTAGGCAACAAGATTTTGACCATTATGCCAATGTGATAAAATTTTTTTTATTTTTTTTATTTATGTAAGAGGGGTACCGGCCAAGAGCAACAAAATTATAATAAAAAAAAAGGCCCACTGAAATGCCGCCTCCCGAGCAGTCAAAAGCTGTCATAAAAAATGAAAGGATATCTTAACACCTCCCTCTTGAAAGAATTCAAGCCATGGGAAGGAGGAAATACAGAAGCATAAAGAGAGTTCCATAATTTACCAGAGAAAGAGGTGAATGATTTAGAATACTGGTTAATTCCTGCATTAGAAAGGTGGAGAGAATAGGGGTGAGAGAAAGAAGAAAGTCTTGTGCAGAAAGGCCACAGGAGGGGAGGCATATAGTCAGCAAGATCAGAAGAGCAGTTAGCAGCTTTTGATTCCAGTCTAAAAAGAGCCGTATGAGTGGAACCTCACCATACATCTGAAACATACTCCATACATTGACGGATGAGGCCCCTGTACAAAGTTAGCAGCTGGGGATGAGTAAAACTGACAGAGACGACTCAAAAGGCCTGACTCCATAGAAGCTGTTTTAGTTAGAAATGAGATGTGGAGTTTCCAGTTTAGATTATAAGTAAAGGACAGACCGAAGATGCTCATTGTAAAAGAGGGGGATAGTTTAGTGTCATTAAAGAAAAGGTGATAGTTGTTTAGAAGGTTGTGTCGAGTCTATAGATGGAGGAATTGAATTTTTGAGGCATGGAAAATTACTAGGCTTGCTTAGTATTTTTCTAGGCGTTCCGTGGCTTCTCTGCGTGAACTGTTTACTTCTTGAAGGGTTGAACGTCTATGAACAAAACGTGGAAAAGTGCAGAGTGGCATCATCAGTGTAGGAGTGGATAGAACAAGAAATTTGGTTTAGAACAATGGTTTTCAAACTTTTCCAACTAACGAAACCTCTTTGCTTCTGCTGGTACTCAGTGGAATCCCCTACGACCCCCTCACCCAGTATAGGTGAAAAACAATCCTTTCATAGGTGGGACTCCTCTCAACACGCGCGCACACACACACACACACACACACACACACACACACACACACACACACACACACACACACACACACACACACACACACACACACACACACACACACACACACACACACACACACACACACGCACACACACACACACACACACACAACTATATAAAAGTGCAGTTTAGTACGGACTCGACATCATAATTCTGATGGATGAGCTTGTTTCTGGGAAGAGACTATCAAAATCTGGAATTATGCTTGTTAAATGCAGACGCATATCAGTTGCTGCCTCAAACTTGCTTCGGTATTTTTTTTTTTTTAACTGCAACGTAGTTTCACACATGTATATTGTTACAAAGGACACAAGATGTTTCAATGCTCATTTTGCTAACTCCGGGTACTCATGCAATAAGTTTGCCTAGAAAGGAAGGAGAGAATCCTTGTTGTATTTAGTTTTCAGAGTAAGGTCAGTTGAAACGTCAATTAGGTGTTCTTTTTCAGTCTCTAGCAGATTCTGTTTCATCACATTACCTGCACCCATGAATGGGTTATATGGCCATGTCAGAGGGACTGACTGCTTTGGAAAATACTATCGTAGATTATCTTTTAATTGCTGTGGGTGCAGAATCATGCAGTCTCTTGCACCGTTAGCCAATTCTAACGAGTTTTCGTTCAGGAATGCATGGCAATTTGGCAAACACTCCGTCTGTTTTTTTCTTTACACAGACAGTTCTAAACTCAATCTTAAGAAAGGACTCATTTCTGTCTTGAACAATAAAAATGTTGATATTATAATTTTGTAATCATAAGTTAATCTCCTTTAATATATATATATATATATATATATATATATATATATATATATATATATATATATATATATATATATATATATATATATATATATATATATATATATATATATATATATATATATATATATATATATATGTATATATGTATATATATATATATATATATATATATATATATATATATATATATATATATATATATATATATATATATATATATATATATATATCTGGAAGACAGGTCACCTTATATACCCAAACTTTATCAATGAATTAGATTGACAGAAAAAACCTGTATTCACTAAGAAATGCCTCAGTCTCATTTCTCACTTCATACACACGTGAAAGGATTTTACCGTAAGATAGCTAACGCACCTCTGTATGTAGGAGCAGAGTTCTGTGAACGGACCCCCATCTCCTGACACAAGGAGACAAACACTTGAGAATGAAGGGGCCTAACCTTGATGACATTTACTACCTTGGCCAAAGGCCTCGCTCCCGCTGAGAGGGTTCTAATTTTGTTACCGCACATCTCTAGAACCCACCTGTCCCCTGGAGGGTGCAACGATAATTTGACCAGGAACACCTTTTGATGTCCATCGTATATAAAAATTGCGATTTCAATCTCGGAAATTTTTCATGACTTATCTTTCTTATTTTATGACACTTTTTCGTCAGATCCACCGATTTGCCTTATTTTGCATATTTCGACTTATTCGCATGTGAACGAAGTTTTTTTTTTTTTTCTCCCAACTTGCGCAACTACCATCTCATTGCTAAGCTCGAGCTCGAGCGCTCAAAATGCGCGAATTATATTTTATAACTGACTTCATATAAGTGATAGAATGTTTTGGTTGACGCTATCAGACTCAGCAGTGACTAGAATTAAGATGTATTGTAAAAATTTGTCCCACCCCCCAAAAAAAAAAAATGTATTATGACAAGTTGAACTGTGAAAATGTAAAAAAAAAAAAAAAAAAAATTAACGTTTTACTTATGTTCGCTATTTTCATCAGTTAATCATTGAATGATGAAATATTACATTGAATAGGAAAAACTCTCTTGGAAACGATAGTATGATCAGAATGCAGATAAAGCCCCAGGTATTGAAAACAGAATAATTTATAGCAATATGTCATTCGCCGCAACCATTACGGCGTCATACACTTTGCTTGACGTGTGCAGGCGGGCTCCGTATGACCAAGTCTGTGACGCGTCTAAAAATTACTTTAAGTTGTTTCTCAACTTAAAGCACCTATTACTTGGTTAAGTGTCTCTTTTAGATAACTTGGCATCTTCTTCACAGCTCTGTATGAAGGCAGCAGTATCTATGCTCCACAGCTGGAGCAACATTTTTTTTTCTTTTTATGAGACCAATAACATCCTTTACTGGGCCTGTCATTGCCTTTGCACCATCAGTACAGACAGCTATGCAAAGATCCCATCTAAGATCATTTTTGGTGAAGAAAGTGTCCAAGATCTTAAATATATCCTCACTTCTTGTTGTTTCGATAGCTTGTCGCTACAGCAGATCTTCGTGCACACTCATCTGAAACATATCGTTCAAACACAAGGAGGACAGCTAGACCTGCAACTTCAGTAGATTAATCAAGTTGAATGGTGAACCCTATGGGGCTGTTTCACAATTTTCTGCCACCTCTCTCAGTTGACGTGATATGGTGTCATTTAACAGTGGTACAGTGTTAAGAATCTTACTATATTTCTCTCCTAACATACAGGAAATGACATCTTTCATGCACGGTTTCAGTAAAGATTCTGCGATCGTATGAGCTAGTGCCACCAGCCTTAGCAATGTGGTAACTTACGTGGTATGAAGCTTCAAAGTGCATTTCTATTGTCTTGCTAAGCAAATTTCCTGAGGAAGTAATATTCCTTTTTAACTGATCTCGTTTTCTCATGAAATAATCACCGTTTGTTAACTATCTGTGGGTGCTTGATTTGAAAGTACCTCCTCGATTTTGCAGATTCAAACTACTGTTAGCCAAAACTTGATTAAATTCAACACATTGTACATTAGGAGCATTTTCATCTCCAGCTGACATGAAACAAAATTTTACGTAACTTTCATAAAATATACGTTTGTTTGAATATCCAGTACCTGATCTAGCTCTTGATTCTTGTGTCACAGAAGCAGAGGTAAGTGGTTGTTCATGCAGGGATTTTGTTACATCACTAGCTGCATTTGTTTGTTAAACACGCTCACTACACTCAGAGAATCAGTAGATGTATTGTGTGTATAATCTTTCACCTTTGGCAGTAAGGTGTGATATTTCAAACCAGTTCTTCATCTCATGAATTTAATACTACTGTGAACAACACAGGAATGTAGCGAAACATGCGTCATGAGGCCTGGCGCGACAAAACTGATTAGCGGCAGTGGCGTGGGCAGGGTTGCCACCCTAAATTCTAATTTTTCCCTACCGCTCACGTGCATTTTCCCCTACGTTTCACCTACGCTAGTCCCTAAAAAAAAAAAAAATAATAATAATAAATAAAATAAATATATAAATAATGAAATGAATAAATAAAAATGCACCTACCTACAACGAATCTTCCCACAAATTCACAACAAGAGCTCCCTACAATAAGACTGAAAATTTGCAATGTGTATAGGACAAAAATTCATCAAATCCATTTTATACACATATACAGCAATGCGAAAATAAAAAAAAAACTACTTCTATGTTTTTTATGCAATTAATTTTATCCCTTTAATACAAAAATACGAAAATAATAACAAAAAAAACTTTTTTGATACAGAAAAATAAACTTTCCTTTGGTATTTTAGCAAATACATTACTTAATCTACAAAACAAATATTTTTTGGTGTAAATGAGCACTTTCCATGTGCATAAATGAAAATGAAAATAATATTACTGAATCTTCAGCATGAACCTGTTAATTTTCTGTGTACTTTTCCATGTACGTCTTCCTTGCGTTGGTATACAACGCCTTGCGTTTACATCAACATGCTATGGGAAAGTTTCTGATGATGGCTTTCAAGGTGTGTACAGCTAGGCAACTCCTTAGCTTTGTTTTGTTAGTATTAAGTTTGGAGAAAGTTCTCTCTACCTCTGCAGTGATTTCTGGCGAGGAGGTCACTTGCAGCATAAAGATCGCGATGTTTTCATGCTCAGGAAGGCGGCTCCGACTCTGCCAAAACTCTGCAATTGTCTTGCTCTCCCACCCTCCTTTCTTCACATTGTCATCAATCAGAACAGATCGCCATTGTCGATCAATCGTCTGCACTTTTGACGAACTGATCCTGGGAAACCCCTTGGCAAGTACTGCGCTAGATCTTACATCAGCACTGCCATCCATTATTTTCACATGGCTCACATCTTTTAGTGAATCCAGAACTAGGTCTGACAGATCGATCCTCTGAAGAATTTGGCGCACAGCTTCCGTCCACCAATTTCTGCACCTTCTCTGGAAGCTTTCCCTTTCATGCGGAAACATAAGCTTTATGGATTCCACTGCCATTATCCCTGGGTAAACTTTGTCAATTGGTAGCCTCTGTGACTCGTTATCAACATTGATGTTGGTCAGGTTCTGTCAGTTCTTGATAGGTTTCCTGTAGTTTCGGCACAGCACCTTAACAATACGCTTAACTTCTGATGCAAGGCGATGAAGCCGAAACCCATTCGACTGGAACATAATATTAAGATTTGTCAAGTCTCCAAGGGCATAATCGCAGAACTCCAATGTTGCCTTGACGAACGTAGATTTCAGTGCCTGTAGTATCCTTTCAGCTTGCAGGGAACTGCTGCTCTTGTCACTTGCCTCTGCAGTGAAGAAGTACAGAGTGAAAGCAGGCCATTGCTACAAAATCCGACTAACACACTGGGACACAGATAGGCAACGTGTATGACATGGTTTCAGTATTCGATGAGTATCCACATCTATAAACTTATAGAACTCAGCCTAACTTTTCTGTTTGTTGTGGGACATCTTGAAGTAATTATAGACATCGTGTAATAGCTGATCAGCTATCTCTGATAGAACCTTACTGGCATGCTCTGCAACAAGAGGGAAAGTGTGGCAGTAACACTTTAGAACAAATATTTTTAGTGCAGCCTCTTCCATTCTCGTCAGAAGAGAGTTCTCGACTCCTTGCATCAGATTCTCCCCATCTGATGTTGATGTGTAACCTATGACTTTGTCCCAGTGAAGCTCATCTTTCTGCAAAATACTTTCTGAGGATGCAAAGAGTCCAGCGGCGTCTGCTTCCTCAGCAAGAATAAGACGGTAGAATCGTGTGACAGGTTCATTGTTTACGGACAGGAAATTAACGTTAATGCAGACTTTGTTCATTTTGATGTCGGTGGCTTTATCACACAAAATACAAAATCCACTTCATAGTTTCAGTTCCTCAACAAGCTTTTCATGAGCATACTGCGACAAGCATTCGGTAAGAAAGTATGTACCTTTGGTGCGATCGCAGTTCATTGCTTTGATGCCTTTTGAGTCATCGGCGATGCCATGGAGAGTTGTCACAACAGAGTCTAAAAAGCTGATTGAAATGTTTTTCTTGCAATCAGGGTCACAACGTTCAACTTGCCTTGACAGTAGTAGACTCCCTGGTGACAGCGAATAATGTCATGGGGCGAATTTGCTGACATGTCTTTGTTCGCTGCAAGTGAAGTGATGTTTTCGTGTGTCCTATAAGCTCGGATTTTCCTGGGACTAGATATTTATCGCAAAAGGAGCAATAAGCCTTTCCTGGATAATGCTTGGACACAGAAAGCCATCCTTGTGCCCAACTCTCTTTTTCCCACTCGAGGCGATAGTTTTGGGGACGATATTTTGTTCTCGAGTTTTCGACATTTTGGTCTGCAAAAAAAAAAAAAAAAGAAAAAGAAAAAGAAAAAGAAAAAGAAAGAAAGAAAAAAAAGGAAAAAAAAAAAAAAAAAAAAAAAAAATATATATATATATATATATATATATATATATATATATATATATATATATATATATATATATATATATATATATATATATAAATAGATAGATAGATAGATAGATAGATAGATAGACAGAAAGATAGATAGGTAGATGCATTTACCTATATGTAAAATCAATAATAATAATAATAATAATAATAATAATAATAATATACAATGATATTAGTAATAACATGCAGCACATGAAATTATAATAATGATAATAGTATTAGTAAATCCTTAAAAATGATGCACAGGTTATAACAATTAAGATAATTGCACTATGTCACTTATACACCATATGCCACATTAGAAAGACTGTACAGTGTACGTACCCCACCGATCCAAATGTGGAAACCAACTGGTGGCCTGCGGCGCGTCTGAGGGGTCTCTGGTTGCCTGGCGGCTCCCTGTCCAGTACTTGTACAGTACGCATCGCGTCAGACTGGACGGGAACAAGCAACTCTTGTCCTTATGGAACGCCTCGCCACTGCACCATTCTTTCCACATGCTATGTCAGATTTTTATATATACATCTATAAACTATATAATGGTGGTCCAGACAAATATTTATTGAAAAAAAAATAAATAAAATAAATAGATAAATAAGATGTAAAAAAAAAAAAAAAACCCTATACATTGTCAATTTAACCCCTAGTTTCCCCTATTGCCATTTTTTCGTAGGTATCCCCTATCCCCTACATTAGGCTGAAATCCCCTATTATAGAGGATTTCCCCAACGCCTTGGGCGTGGGAGGGATTGGGACGCGTGCAAACGCCCACCGGACCTGTACACTTCACGGACAGTCTCTCTCTCTCTCTCTCTCTCTCTCTCTCTCTCTCTCTCTCTCTCTCTCTCTCTCTCTCTCTCTCTCTCTCTCTCTCTCTCTCTCTCTCTCTCTCTCTCAAATGCAAAGTACTTCATCACTTTCATATTTCATATCCACTCATTACACTATATAACACCATGTTTGTCTTTGACAAGCAAATATTATTTTTCAGCTCTTTTCATTGCAAATCAATAGAAAATGTCAATTATTCTTGTAAAACTTTGCTTTTGTGGCTTTTAGGATTTTTTTTTTTGCCACAAAATAACTAAATTTCACCATTTTTCCAGATGCTGTCACAGAGAACTTCTTTGCTCTTGTCTTGATGAATTGACCACATATGTAGCAAAATGCATCTGGAGAATGACTGCAGCTTCTTGATGCCATTTCACCTCTTGTGATTTGTCTTCTTAGGCAGCCAAAGCGAAACTGATAGGTGGTCTGCAAACCCCTACTTTTATATTGTCAAGTAGTACTCTAGAATATTTTTTATCTTTCTAGAATATGTTCCAGAATGTTTTCAAATTCTCTAGAATATTCTTGAACCTTCTTTAGAATATTCTCAGTCATTCTAGAAAATTCTTATAGATTCTAGAAAATTCTTTATAATTCTACATAGCTCTACTATATTTTAGAAAGTTCTAGAATATTCTGGAGATGTTTACATTGAGTAGAATGTTCTAAAATGTTTTAGAAACTTCTATAAGTGTCTGGTAGAACATTTTGGAAGATTTGAAAATATATCTGAAATGTTGGCAAATTCTTCTAAATATGAGAAATTTCCTGCTAGACCTGCTCAGTTCAAGAATCATCTTATTAAAATTAAAAAAAAAATCTTTAGAACACTATACTCTTTCTTTCGTTATTTTAGCTTATTTCAAAAAATTCAAAAGCAATTAGAAAAGGAATTGAGATTTTGCAAAGGTCTTTACCTGACATGAAAACCAATAGTAACCCATACTATAATGAAATAAGGCACAAATCTAAATTAATTGTTCTAACCACAAAAGCAAACTTTTAGGATCAAAATAACTTTTTTTTTTTTTTCATTTTGTATAGATGGAAATAACCGGAAAATTATGGTTTAAGGCCAAGGACAAGACAAAAGTGAAATTTTGTTACACAGTGTTATCAAGTAAATAAGTCAATATAATACAACTAAATATTCATCACACACACACACACACACACACACACACACACACACACACACATATATATATATATATATATATATATATATATATATATATATATATATATATATATATATATATATATATATATATATATATATATATAGGCAGAAAACTAAAGATATACAACGGTAGTTTGAAGGATTAGAACGGTCACCTTTTTAAGGAACAGGATAAATGTAGACAAACTTCCAGCAAGAAGGAAAGAGAGAGTTGAAAGAATTAGAAATCAAAAGTTTTGAAATCAAAGCTTTGTGCCAGACTTCATCAAAAGCTTTTGATATGTCTAAGGCAATCGTTTCACCAAAATCTCTGAAAGAGGATGACTAAGAGTCAGTGAGGAAAGCCATATCACCAGTAGAGCGGCCTTGATGGAACCCACACTGGTGATCAGATAGGAGGCTGTGAAGTGATAGATGTTTAGGAATCTTCCTGTTGAAGATAGATAAAAAAAAAAAAAAAAAAAAAATATATATATATATATATATATATATATATATATATATATATATATATATATATATATATATATATATATATATATATATATATATATATATAGGGAGAAAATTAAAGATATACAATGGTAGTTTGAAGGATTATAACGGTCACCTTTTTTAAGGAATAGACTGAATGTAGACAATAGACAAACTTCCAGCAAGAAGGAAAGGTAGATGTTGAGAGAGGGGGGAAGGTCAACGTTTTTGAACCCCAAAACTGACCAAATTTGGAAAATGAGTTCAGCACATTAAAAATACAATAGGCTTCTGGCAACATTCTCACAAAATTCTTGGGAGATACGAGCGCATTTAAAAGGATTTAAAGGTCTAGATGTAAATAAATCACCTCTACGTGTCTTATAAACATCGATGAGTGTGAACACTTTCTGCTTTGTAATTTCATTGCTACTTATCATATTCTTAAGGAATTTCTTTTGTTGGCATCGTCTGGCATTTGTGTGATTTTGTGCTGTTCCTTCGTCTGTCGCCATGGAAAGGCTGGAGAAGTATATACCACGTCGGTGTGAGGTTGGGAACGCAGTTGGAGGGTGAAACAGAAAGAGGAAAATAGAGGAAGAGCCAGGCAGCTGTACCGCCCACGGGCACAGCCAGTCCAGCATCTCCTGACTCACGCCAGCCAGCCTCAGCTTACATCGAGTGCTAAGAATAGATCTTTATATGATGAGAAGAAATATAGCCAGAAGTTGTTTTCCTCAAGAAACGGACGTAGAAGAAGTAATAAGAAAAATGTTGTGTCCCCACCTGTGCCTCACCACAGTAAAGTGCAAAACAAAACTCACTATCCACTAAGATAATATATGGGTTGATTTTGTTTGGTGTGGGATTCGATCGTGTTAGCAAACTAATTTCCTTCTTGAACATGAAACACATCAGCTTTGCTATATACCTAAGATATGCAAAATGTTACTGAAACAGCTGTTGAACATATCAAACATTATCTAATGAAGTGTAGAAGAGTTGTGAGTGAGAGCAAACCAAATGACGGACGTACGTGACGGACGTAGCGGCTTCTTCTAATCGCGTTTTCTCAGAAGCCAGATTTTTAACTTTCATTAGATATATCTCGTTGGTTTTTCATGCCTTTTACTTTTTTTTTTATCTTATTCCTTATTAAGTTTTCTATAAATTTTATTTTCGATTTTTGGATCTGGTTGATTTTTTTTTTTTTAAGAGCATTTTGTGGATTTTGTCAACTGTGCTGAAAAGTTATTCGTTTTCATTTTTTCTCTATAAAATAACACTTTAAAGAATGGAGACGAAAATAAAATCCATTCTTGAATGATCAATTTCATCAATGGCAACTTTAAAATTAATATACGTTATCAAATAATTCATCAAAACCGGATATAAAATTTTACGTTTTTTTCAAGAATATTATTTTTCCCTTTTTTTTTTTTTCATATATCATCTTGAAACTTTCTTCGCACATGACATAACTACTTTTTAGTAAAATTTAATGTAAAGTTCTTTGTAAAAATGTCATTTGAAGCTGTATTTAATTTTTCACACACACAAAAAAAAAAAAAAAGTGTTGACCTTCTCCTTAAACCAAGGTTTGGAAAGTTTATGGTGAGAAAAGACTGAGGATTGTACGCCTCTATGCCAGACAGTGTCACCTCTGTTATGCGCTCAGCACAAAAAGAAGGGTCTCTGACACGGAAGCAGTAGTCATTCAAAGGAAAGTCAGCATAATAGTTCCTCAGGTTGCCCCAATTAGCAGAGACAAATCGCCAGAGGCACCTCCGCTTTGAGGGATCCTGAGGAAGGATTGGAGCAATACATTTTTTTTTTTTTTTATGTAGGAAGGACACTGGCCAAGGGCAACAAAAATCAAATAAAAAAAATGCCCACTGAAACGCCAGTCCCATGAAAGGCTCAAAGCAGTAGTCAAAAATTGATGAATAAGTGTTTTGAAACCTCTCTCTTCAAGGAATTCAAGTCATAGGAAGGTGAAAATACAGAAGCAGGCAGGGAGTTCCAGAGTTTACTAGAGTTAGGGATGAATGATTGAGAATACTGGTTAACTCTTGCATTAGAGAGGTGAACAGAATAGGTTAAGAGAAAGAAGAAAGTCTTGTACAGCGAGGCCGCGGGAGGAGGGGAGGCATGCAGTTAGCAAGATCAGAAGAGCAGTTAGCATGAAAATAGCGGTAGAAGACAGCTAGAGATGCAACATGGCGGCGGTGAGAGAGAGGCTGAAGACAGTCAGAGGAGAGGAGTTGATGAGACGAAAAGCTTTTGATTCCACCCTGTCTAGAAGAGCAATATGAGTGGAACCTCCCCCAGACATGTGAAGCATACTCCATACATGGACGGATAAGGCCCTTGTACAGAGTTAGCAGCTGGGAGTGGGGTGAGAAAAACTGACGGAGACGTCTCAGAACACCTAACTTCATAGAAGCTGTTTTAGCTAGAGATGAGATGTGAAGTTTCCAGTTCACATTATGAGTAAAGTAAAGGACAGACCGAGGATGTTCAGTGTAGAAGAGGGGGACAATTGAATGTCATTGAAGAAGAGAGGATAGTTGTCTGGAAGGTTATGTCGAGTTGAAAGATGGAGGAATTGAGTTTTTGAGGCATTGAACAATACCAAGTTTGCTCTGCCGCAATCAGAAATTTTAGAAAGATCAGAAGTCAAGCGTTCTGTGGCTTCCATGCGTGAAATATTTGCCTCCTGAAGGGTTGGACGTCTATGAAAAGACGTGGAAAAGTGCCGGGTGTTATCACCAGCGTAGGAGTGGATAGGACAAGAAGTCTGGTTTAGAAGATTATTAATGAATAATAAGAAGAGAGTGGGTGACAGGACAGAACCCTGAGGAACACCACTGTTAATAGATTTAGGAGAAGAGCAGTGACCATCTACCACAGCAGCAATAAAACGGTCAGAAAGGAAACTTGAGATGAAGTTACAGAGAGAAGGATAGAAACCGTAGGAGGGTAGTTTGGAAATGAAAGCTTTGTGCCAGACTCTATCAAAAGCTTTTGATATGTCCAAGGCAACAGCAAAAGTTTCACCAAAATCTCTAAAAGAGGATGAACAAGACTCAGTAAGGAAAGCCAGATCACCAGTAGAGCGGCCTTGACGGAACCCGTATTGTCAATCAGATAGAAGGTTGTGAAGTGATAGATGTTTAAGAATCTTCCTGTTGAGGATAGATTCAAAAACTTTAGATAGGCAGGGAATTAAAGCAATAAGACGGTAGTTTGAGGGATTAGAACGGTCACCCTTTTTAGGAACAGGTTGAATGTAAGCAAACTTCCAGCAAGAAGGAAAGGTAGATGTTGACAGACAGAGCTGAAAGAGTTTGACTAGGCAAGGTGCAAGCACGGAGGCAGTTTCGGAGAACAATAGGAGGGAACCCATCAGGTCCATAAGCCTTCCGAGGGTTTAGGTTAGCGAGAACATGGAAAACATCATTGCGAAGAATTTTAATGGGTGGCATGAAGTAGTCAGAGGGTGGAGGAGAGGGAGGAACAAGCCCGGAATCGTCCAAGGTAGAGTTTTTAGCAAAGGTTTGAGCAAAGAGTTCAGCTTTAGAAATAGATATGATAGCAGTGGTGCCATCTGGTTGAAATAGAGGAGGGAAAGAAGAAGAAGCAAAGTTATTGGATATATTTTTGGGTTGATGCCAGAAGTCAAGAGGGGAGTTAGATCTTGAAAGGTTTTGACACTTTGTGTTAATGAAGGAGTTTTTGGCTAGATGGAGAACAGACTTGGCATGGTTCCTGGCAGAAATATAAAGTGCATGAGATTCTGGT
The DNA here is from genome assembly GCF_035594125.1 of Scylla paramamosain. Taxonomy (NCBI): domain Eukaryota; kingdom Metazoa; phylum Arthropoda; class Malacostraca; order Decapoda; family Portunidae; genus Scylla; species Scylla paramamosain. The sequence continues at coordinate 1,631,159 of NC_087186.1, forward strand.
TATGGAAGGCTTAAGTACCTTTTGTGGGCCACCTCTCTATCATGTATAGCACGAGAACAGGCTGTGTTAAACCAAGGTTTAGAAGGTTTAGGACGAGAAAAAAGAGTGAGGAATGTACGCCTCCATGCCAGACACTATCACCTCTGTTATGCGCTCAGCACACAAAGACGAGTCCCTGAAACGGAAGCAGTAGTCATTCCAAGGAAAATCAGCAAAATACCTCCTCAGGTTTCCCCAACTAGCAGAGGCAAAAACGCCAGAAGCACCTTCGCTTAGGGGGATCCTGAGGAGGGATTGGAGCGATAGGACAAGATACAGCGGCAACCAGTTCCTTAGCGTCACACAAGGGGAACACGCTGTAGACCGTCGGCACAGGTGTTGCGTAGGCAGAAAACGAAGCCTCTCTCTCTGGCGTCGGAGTGTGACGTAGGCGGGGAATGAGGGCTCTCTCTCTTTAGGGGACCACCACAGCTCCTTATATAACGTCAGCCCCTTCGTGATTGGCCAGCGCACTGGTGCTCTCTCGGTCAATCACCGTCCATTCCACTTTCGGTCTCGTCCCCACTACCACAGCATTCCTACTCAATTCCATTGCTACCAACGCCCATCTTCATTACCCGGCGGCACAGTGCTACTAATGTCACCCCCCACGGCGGAAGAAAATTTATGTTGAAAAGATTTAAAGTATGCATTTCGTATAGTTTGTATATAAAATATTTTATGCACAGTTTATGTGTTAATGCTTTTAAAATATAATTTGTATGGGTTGAACAAGTAATGTATTTTTATTTACATGACCAGTAATGATGGGATTTATATGGAGGATATTTTCCACAAGAATAAATGGAAGTAATTTTCACTCTGAACATTTTTCTTTAATTGGGCGTTATTTTTCACACTTAATTTTTGTTGTTCTCCTTTTCCATGGAGACGAATTTCTCGAGTGAAGTTAACTTCATTACCCTCATACATCACCTGTAACTTAAAGTAAATACTAAACAGACCTGTAATTGGCTAATCTCATTAGAGGGACAGTTCTCAATATAGCGGCGAAAGAAGGCAACTATTTTTTTCCTTCTTATGTTAATATCACAGCACCACGGAAGTCAAAGCTCCGTGTGAATATGTTATATTCACTCTTCTGTTGGAATGGCTAAAGAAATTTCTTTTGTAATCCAGTTTTTGTAAAATATCGAAGTGTGAGGGGCATTATGACTCAAGGATTTGTAGTACGCTTGCTGCGATCGACTGTACCTCATATTTTTGCATTATTATAAGTTTATTTTGGGTAAATATGTTTTCCGTAAAAGGTAAAATTGTAAGAAGCATTACTGATATGCATTACCACAATCGTTATGTGTTATCTAATAAAAAAGAAACACGACATTTTATTAAGATTTTCGGAGCAGGCATGAGCATCGTCGCACTGGAGGTGAAGGGCCGGCCTATTTTGACCAATAAATGAGTTAATAGTGGACATTTCTCATTGAAATATTACCTGAAATAGCGCAAGTTATTCCTTTCTCTACACTAACAAAAAAAACGTGGAATTCGCAGTATCTGCTTCAAAATACGAAAGTGCAGGATAATACCGTGCGGAACTGTGCGGGTCGGAGGTTTCAAATATTCAACAAATAATAGATTATAAGATAACTAATGATGCGTTATGTACACTCATAATGTCAATTGATGATCGTGGCTGCTCTGGTTGGGATATCAGCCCCAAAGATCCTTTCATACACGAGTTTCAACAAAGATAACAGAGGGGTGTGGAGCACAGGGGACGCTTTCGCACACACGGAAACTTTAGCACAAGGCATCGCTTGCACACAACACGACAAACGTCGCGCCACTTTGATGGCGAGTGACATGTTGCTATAAATATGTGGAGACTTATCTTCATTCTGATCACACTATCGTGTTCATGAGAACTTTTCCTACTTAATGTAATAATATATTTCAGCATTCAATGATTAACTCTTGAAAATAGCGAGCATAAGTAAAACATGTTATAAACATTTTTTTTTTTTTATATCCTCACAGTTCAACTCGTCGTAATACGATCTTTATTTTTCTGTTTTCCAAGTTTTTACAATACATCTTGATTCCACAGTCACTGTTGAGTCTGATGTCAACGAAAACTGGCTATCCCGTATATGAAGTATGAAGTGAGTTATGACATATAATTCGCGCTATTTTGCGCGGTCGATAAATCGAAATATGCAAAATACGGCAAAACGGTTGGTCTGACGAAGAAATACTCCGTCAAAAGTTACCTATCACGAGATGTTTTCGAGACTGAAGTCGCAATTTTTGTATGCGATGGACACCAAAACGTGCTCCTTGCTAAATCATCGTTGTACCCTCCAAGGCCCGTATACATAAACATCTTTAACAGGCTAAAGGTACTTTTAGTGACAAGTTTTACTTTTATTGCTAAAAGTTCCGTAAAAGTAATACATAATAACTTTTAGACCAAAAAGACTTTTAGCTTCTAGGAGTGGTGAGGAGTACTCCTAAGCGCCTAAAATTATTTTTAAGCTGCAGGATGATAGCCCAACACTTCAATTTTCAGATAAAGGAGGAGCGTCCTACGACATTATAGTGATGCTCAGCTGATCGAAAGTTCTGCCTGCTCTTAGTGACATTCTGTGTGTGATAGAACTTGTGAGGAATGCACTAGGGAGACTCTCTGCAGGGAGTAATATGAGATGAAGGCCACAATTTCGGTACTATGCAGCCAACCAGCAGCCAAAACCCTCGAGACTCATGCACTACACGTCATCTTCAGATTTACTCTCTCTCTCTCTCTCTCTCTCTCTCTCTCTCTCTCTCTCTCTCTCTCTCTCTCTCTCTCTCTCTCTCTCTCTCTCTCTCTCTCTCTCTCTCTCTCTCTCTCTGATGAATATTACGATGAGACAAACACATTATGTAAGCTGCAGGATTCCCCACTGTCATCAGTGCTATTGATGGCACACATTAGAATCACTGCATCTAGAGGATATATAAAGTAAAATATATAAAATAAGGCATGAAATAAAACTAACTGTGGAATGCAGTTGTTAACTCGTGACACCGAAATCCATTTTAAATTGTGTTTTGTCAAGTGTGTGTGTGTGTGTGTGTGTGTGTGTGTGTGTGTGTGTGTGTCTGTGTGTGTGTGTGTGTGTGTGTGTGTGTGTGTGTGTGTGTGTGTGTGTGTGTGTGTGTGTGTGTGTGTGTGTGTTATTGTGGTATATAATTAATTAATCCAACACCTACCTTAACTCAACCCAGTCATCTCAGCTCCTTATAGGGAGTAAATAGAATATAACAACCCCCCCCCTTTTTTTTTTTTTGCACTGAAAGTAGTTAAATTCCAGCTAACTGGAATTTAACTTATCTTTTTGCATTCAATATACCCTCACCCTCACCTAGGCACACCACACTCCATTGCAGGGAGTAAGTACAATTTAACAAATCCTTCTGAATTCGACCCAACTTAATCAAGTCATCTCACAGCTGCTTGCAGGAATTAAGTGGAATTTAATAAATCTAATTGCATTAAGTCTAATTCAGCCATCCCCAGAGGTACTTGCAAAGATAAGCAGAATTTTGAAAATCATCTTGTACTAAGTGTGTCATTCATTTAGCCTGACAGAGCTGCCTCTCTTTTCCTTGGCTTGGCCAAGCTTCCCCCACCGTTGTTTTTTTGTGTTGACATCCCCGGGGCGGGTTCTAGTCTGAACTCGCCTCATCTTCATTATTAAACTCATAAAATATGTCAACATTCCGCTTCTTTTATATCGAAAAAGTTAAATATAAATTAACATAAATACTTTTATGTATTGTTTTGACAATGAAGTGCAAAAACATAATGGTTTGGGTCTTTCTTAAGCGCTAAACATAGCATGTATATCGAGTTCAGATTTTACTTTTACTCCTAACTAAAAGTTAATACAGAAAACTTTTATTGTTTCTTTTAGCATTTGCTTTTAGCTGGGAGCAAATTTAAGTCTTTCAGGATTTTTTACTTTTATTTATTTATTATTATTTTTTTTTTATGTATACGGGCCCAGTGCTCAGGCGGAGTGGTGGGTAGTAGAGATGTGCCGTAACAAAATTAGAAGCCCCTCGCTCCGCTCGGGGAATAATAATAATAGTAATAATAGTAATAATAATAATAATAATAATAATAATAATAATAATAATAATAATAATAATAATAATAATAAAAATGATAATAGTAATAATAATGATAATAATAATAGTAATAATAATAATAATAATAATAATAATAATAATAATAATAATAATAATAATAAAAAAATAATGAAATGTGTAAAGTGTACTTATCTGTTTAAACAGATAAGTCACACGAGAAAGTAAAACAAATAATGACATAAGAGTAAATATGTAAAAAAAAAAACAAAAAAAAAACAGAAAATCTCCCTCCTGCAGGAGTTTTCAATATTTTTTGTGACTATACTCTTTTGTGACTAGTACTCTTTACACTTTACTATCTCGTATTTCTTATGCTTGTTTTTTTTTTTTCAGTTACATATATAGCAGTTCTTTTGCACAACACCACAAGTAATTGTTTGATTTTTGTCATATTTTGTGCTTTTTCTCAGATTTTTTGTATGATTTTTTGTATTAGTTTTTTTCTGGAAAATTGTTCCATTTACATATTGTCTTTTTTTTTGTATGATTCTCATATATATATATATATATATATATATATATATATATATATATATATATATATATATATATATATATATATATATATATATATATATATATATATATATATATATATATATATATATATATATATATATATATATATTTTTTATGTGAGTGTTTTGGAGAAACAGAAACACTTATCCTGCTGGTTCTTCACAGCCACTGTGTAATTCTACTATAGTTACTAATGTTAGCTCTCATTCTTTTAATTTTCTTGCTTCTACTGCTCTTACTGCTATGGCTACTGCCTCCACTGTTGTACTCCTTCATCAGGATTCTTCCATTAATTGGTTTGGGGGGGTGAGGACCTAGGGTACACTGCATTGTCATTTCTGTAGCAATGTGAGGATTTAATGACCAATAGTAACATTACTTCCGGTGCAGACAAGATGTCTTTTGTCCGTTCTCAACTGTTGCCTGGTTCTCTTGATTTTGCGATAATATCGGCAAGCTCCTTTAAACCTTCATCACTTCAGAATGATTATGCTGAATGTCGCAGTAATTTTTTGCGCACATTTGGAACATCACATGATTCCTTTCAGTGGGCTTTCCGTTATGCTCTCTTAAAAAAAAAAAAAAAAAAAAAAAAAAAAACAGCTTGGTAATGTAGGTCACATACTCGGTCAGGTTCATACTGCTGAGTACTCCCATGATACTAGATTTTTCGAAGTCTTAAAATTGGGTCCAAAACGGTCAGATGAGTATAGATAAACTTCAACTCTTCTTATAGTTCACTAGTTATGTTACTTTCCTTACTCCTTAAAAAAAAAAAAAACGCATTGCTTCTTCCATTGACATCAAACCCACTGACTCTCTTTTGGATTTTGCCACTAAAATCAGCAAAAACATGCAGAAATGACTTCACTCCTACAGCATGTCACCTGTTGTTAATGACGTCTCTCCAGCATCTTCACCTCCACCTCAGACATCTGTTGAGCGTGCTCCCCCTCAGGTGTTGCCTTCATACCGGAGTCCACCTCTTTCATGCACTTATTGCTATAAAGATACATACGTAAGTTGCCTCCGTTGTAATAAAGAGCTCAAGTCTGCTCGTTCATCACCTCCAACCGAGCGCGACACAACTTCTCCTAAGAATGTGCCTTCAAAGCAATTTTCATGCCACATTCGCTTTAAATCTTTATGACCCGCTTGTCATGTTTACTTTCACTCTCCTGGTCAGACACGGTATACACGCTCTCCGTCTCCTACTCCGAGACCTCGCATGACTCTCGAGCGTCCGTCAAAATTTTGTATCTTTCATAAACTGGTTAACCACGCGACTGAGAAAGGTTACAAAATTTTGAAATGGAAGAGAGATCAAGGTGTGACGACCTCTCAGTCAAATTTTTGGAGACAGATTTCAAAACGGGATCGATTCCCCAGTGGTGACTGTAAGATAAAGCCACTTCTTGTCTATCACTCTGAAAATCCACTCGTCTTTAAGCAAAATAATGTGTTGAAGGGTAAATTGCCTGTAATGTGAAAAACGAATAGTAAAGCATGGGTAACGCGGATTTTATTCATTGATAGGCCAACTGAAGCGTTTGTTCCAACTGGCAAGAAATATCTTCAGGACGAGAATCTACCTCTCAAATGTCTTCTCTTAATGGATAATGCTCCTGCACATCCATCAGGTTTGGAGGAAGACCTGGATATCGAGAATGACTTTATCAAGGTCAAATTTCTTCCACGCAGTACCACTTCACTACTGGAGCCCATGGATTAACAGGTCACTTTAGATTTCAAAAAGCTATACACCAAGGAGCTGTTTTCCAGGTGTTTCCAGATCACTAGTGGCACGGACTTAACCCTTCGAGATTTTTGGAAGGAGCACTTCAACATCCTCCACTGCGTCAACCTCATCGATAAAGCCTAGAATGAAGTCTCTTAGCACACCTTACAATCAGCCTAAAGGAAACTTTAGCTAAGCTGTATTGCAGAGAGAGACTTTGATGGGTTTGAGGAACAGACAGTGGTAAAAGTGGTGTATGGAGGTTGACGATGTTGACGTAGAAAAGATGGTGGAGGATCATCGAGAACTAACCATAGAAGAGCTTGTTGAGTTGCGGAGGGAGCAGGTGAAGGCCGTACAGAAAGATCATTCCTCAGAGGAAGAGGAGGAAAAGGAGAAAATTACTAATGATCAGATAACATTTGTAGTAAGTAGAGTGAAGTGCAGGAATTTATTAAAAAGCATCACCCTAACAAAGTTGTGGCCATTAGGGCAATTAACATTCTGAGTGACAATGCGATATCCCACTTCAGAAAAATTCTGCAGCAAAGAAAAAAGACAAATTTCTTTAGAAAGATTTTTTTGTGCACAAATCAGAAATGGAACCACATAAAAAGCGTAGAAAAAGAAGAAAAAAAAAAAAAAAAAAAAAAATCCCGAATCAAAACTGCCCAGCGTTTTCATGAAAGGGGATTCCCCTTCGAAGCAATAACTTCCTCCTCTTGCTCTCCTCCCTCACCATCCACCTGTGCCAACGACTATGAACAACGAAGGTAAATTACAGTACTTTCTATTTTATTTAATGTTACTTTTCTGGGTGTAAGTATGACACACACACACACACACACACACACACACACACACACACACACACACACACACATTTTCGCTTCTATGTGGTTGGAGTCTAGTAAAGAATAAGTGATGATAGGTGAAGGAAGAATAATTGGGAAGGGTAGGGAAGGCGAAATTATCAGAAAAGAGATCAGTGGGCAGATGTGTGTTTGTGCACTGGGTGAGTCTCTCTCTCTCTCTCTCTCTCTCTCTCTCTCTCTCTCTCTCTCTCTCTCTCTCTCTCTCTCTCTCTCTCTCTCTCCGTAAAAAAAAGAAGTAATAGACACGCGTCCACTATCTGCATTCATCAGTAAATGAGCGTCTCCGTCGGTCTGTGTTGACATTCGACGCTTGTAAGACGACCTTCCCAGTGCATCAGCACACACACACACACACACACACACACACACACACACACACATACACACACAGAGAGAGAGAGAGAGAGAGAGAGAGAGAGAGAGAGAGAGAGAGAGAGAGAGAGAGAGAGAGAGAGAGAGAGAGAGAGAGAGAGGTCAAGGAATGAACCAGGGAGGAGGGAACCATATCTCTCCCTTACAGTCTTGCATCATTGGTGGAGGGGTATGGGATCAAAAGAAAGATAGGGGAATAGGGAGGACAAGGGAGGAACCATAGGGGGGAAAACTGTGATCTAGGCTCTGCCAATGAGACTTTCTCATTCTGGATAGAGGGTGGGGCATGGTGTAGCACATTTACGTACTTGCTGGGAACAGGGATGGTGGGAGAGGAAGAAACCCCCAAGGAATCTTTTCAACAACTATAACAAAATGTAATTATGGCACCAACGTAAGCGTCATTGTATTGATAGGCATTGTTTACTGTTTCTGTGTTGATATTTCACCCATGGCTTTCCCACGGGGATGGTATAATGGACCTTTACCTGTTGCCTCTTGCAGACTCCTTGGTTTTGTGGTGTAAGTCCCCTTGCCATTATCAATTCCTACTGTTCTAGGTTCCCAAATTTTACATAGTTTGCCATGTTCTGGTGAATAATGATGTTACACAATCCTATTATTTTATCCTAATCTTCCCCCAGTTGTCATCTGATGAAGTGTTTTCTTTAGTTTAAATTTTGACTGTGGGACTAATTTTGAATTAGATATTGACTATAGTGATGGATGAGTTTCCGGCAAGGATTCAATTCCTTTTAGTTACTGTGATGGTGTCAGCAGTAAGTCGACGGGTATGACCATCACTCACGTCTCTACTCTGATTCATTATGCAATAAACAATTTTGTCGCAGATTAGTTCTCTCCCTTTTCTGTAAAATATACCCCCATCAGATAACAAATGTTTTTCTACTAACACTAGTGATGGACCCATTCCCAGGTCCAATTTAGTATCTCATTTAGCCTACTATCATAAATATAGGCTTTACCTCCAGGTGGTCTAAAAATTCTTGCTTTTGGTCTTGGCACACTCAAATTATGGGACAACTGACTTTGACCCACAAAATTAACTCTATCCATTCTCCCCTAATGGTACCTCACTCCACAAGTAACAAAGAATATTGCCGCGGTCATCTGTGTCATCTGTGTTAGTTACATTATGTTCAGGTTGGAATTTGGTTCAAAATTTTAAGTTGATATTGAGATGGTTTGATTTAAAGTTCTTTTCTTTTGATTAAGTTGGTTGGCAATTTTGTTTTATGATGTTTGCTTTTATTTTGATTGTTTGTTGTTAATGTTACAAAAAATAATAGAGTAACTGTAACCAGTCATGGTTTCTGCCAAATATTTTTAATCTTATGTGGTGTGGTAGCGTTTAGCCGTAGGTCTATAAGGCACAAGGAAATTCCATGACAACTAGATTGATTTTTATTGATGGTAGTTTCTAAATAACAAGTAAAGATTTCATATATTTTTCTCTATAAATATGCACCAATATCTAACAAACAATATTTGTTACCTTGGAGTTGTGGGACGCCTCTACTGGGAAAAGTGTTACCTAATCAATTCATGATAAATAAATAAATAAATAAATAAATGAATAATAATAATAATAAATAAATAATTTATAACTAATCTAAGCATACCAAAAGGGTTATCTCAGATTTTGGTAAAATATTTTCTGGGTTGTGTAGATGCTACATTCAATGGGGAGTTTTCGGAACTAAACCGCTAGATGTCGTTGCTGCTCATCTAACTGTAGGAAAGAGAGCTAAAATATTGTTGTCCCAGGTGCGTAAAGATGCATAGAACATTGATCATCATGATACTATTGAAATGATGTATCGACTTTTTAATATCCGGTATGGATAATATTGAGAGAATGTGGTCAAATTATTATTATTTATTTTTTTTGTGTGTGATTATCGAGTAAACTGCTAGCATTATCTTAAATAAAGTATATTACAAGTATAAAAACTATTGATTTGGACAATGAAAAAACAAAAAAATCACACTGTACTACATAGTATGACAACCTAATCAGTAACATCGTGATATATGGCTCTAGTTTTTTTTGTGGGGATTTTAGCATACCTCTCACGAAGCGAGCGACAAGGCAAAGTAATTGAGAACCAAAACAAACATCTCTCAGGCGATCCCGCTGCTGCTGTATTGTCCAGTTACCGTAATTCATTGCTTAGGGCGTAGTGGAGATGGGCACCGTCTCAACTTCTCGTCCAACAACGTGTTTCTTAAGTTCAACCAGCGCGGCCGAGTCAGGTGTTTGTTTTGGTTAGAGATACAGCATTACTATTGCCAGGACACTCGAGTTGCCCAATTTTTATTTTTTTTTTATTAAAATTGCCGTTTCCATAAACTAGGAAGGAGATCTATGTAATTTGGACTTTTGACTGTCACAGACATGTTGCCTTTATATTTACTGTCGTCTAGATTAAGACGTTTCCAATCAAGAGTGTATTCATTTGGAAATCTTAAGATGACCAAATGAATCTAAATGCCAATTCACTAGAAAATCAACTTATATACATTTGCTCATGAAAAGAGTTTGATTTTACTTGTGTTACTACTTAGAAGGGATTACGTAGAAAAATATATTATATAAGCCCATTGCATCTTCATGCAAATAGAATAACACAGTAGGTATATCTGATATTGCTTGTGAGAGAAGAGTTTGTGTCTGTCCTGCCACCTGGTGACAACCACTAATTCAGAAAACTCCCCATTGTGTGTGTATCACTAGGGTATCTCTAGGACATTCTAAAAAAAAAAAAAAAAAAAAAAAAATGCATCCTAAACGTTTCATATCCTAAAGTTTGGTTCTTCCCCCCTCCTGGAGTACTAAAAACTAATATAATGGTCGGTTAGCGTTACAAGTAATTTATATACAGGTACAAAAATGGTTATTTTAATTTTAACATGACATGTAATTAATGTATTTATAGGCACGAAGATGGTTATTTTCATATAAATGTCACAATATATATATATATATATATATATATATATATATATATATATATATATATATATATATATATATATATATATATATATATATATATATATATATATATATATATATATATATATATATAAACACACACACACACACACACACACACACACAGAAATGGTTATTTTCACATGAAAAAAAAAAGTTGAAACAACAAAGGATCTCGGAACCCTGACGATCGTACCTGTCAAGATGATAGTCGGTAACCATCTGACGTGAAAATGCGCACCTAGTCTTATATAGTGGCCGCAGCAGACCCAAACGAGTCCTTCCGCCACAACTATAAATCATAATTTTGGCAATATCTCCTAAAAGTTTACACCCCTTCTGTACTCACATTTTCACTAATGGTCTCATGTACTCCCAAAATTTAATATGGTGTTTATTTAATAATTTTTAGGATATAAGTGTTAACAAAGAATTTCTACCTAAATACATAATATTATCAGTTCTGACATATTTCCGCTTAATCTGCATCCTTCTGTGATGGGGAGTATGACTGGTATAATATAAGACGGGAACACTGTTTTCTTGTTTGGTTTGCCTTGTTTCTTCAAGGAATGTATCCTTATGCGCGCGCTTTCCTTATCTCAATTATCAACATGTAATTTAACAACTTAAAGCTTACGATTCTATTTGATTTTCTTGTTCTAAAGTTTTACTAATTTCAAAGGTATATGCAAAGTTTTATTTTTGTATCTAAAAAGACCATGAAAAATAATTTTACATGATTGTTATTTGAATCATGTTCCCTTCTCTATTGGAATTTTTCCTTTCTATTTGCTATTTGTATTTCCTCGGTGAAGTTTAAGGGAAATATGGAGATAACCTTAGCCTCTTCTCCCAAGGTTGATACTATGTATCAGATAGAATTAAGATTGTGGAATATCATGCATTATATATCAACTTCCGGAAACTTGTAAAAAAAAAAAAAAAAAAAACCGACGCATCAATGCACAACATACTCTCCTTCCAAATGCTTAAGAGTTACTATTGGCTGCTTGCCAGCCTTGGCCGGCTGCTGGAGCTTTCCGCAACGGTGCGGAGTTAGCCGTTAGGGGAATTAGAATATTTAGTTACTTGAAGTTCTTGCTTAATTATGGAGAAAAATAAATAAAACAAAGACAAGGGTTAGGTTAGGTTAGTTTAGGTTGGGGTTAGGTTTGGTTAGCGAGAACTTCAAATAATCATGTACTCTGATTCCCGTAACGGATAACCCCGCCCTGTCCAGCACGGCTATGGCAGCCGGTGTCGTAGGTTTAAGTGACCAGCTAGTTTCAAGTGACCAAGTGCGCACGCACCTTTATTTCCACTGCTAAACGTATGGCTCATTTGCTCCCAGCCACGGCAACGCACAGCTCTCCCTGAACTCCCTTTTTAAATTTTACAAAATGAGCCAATTCATGACAAAAGATCTGATCACGCCATCACTAAAAAAGAGAGAGAGAGAGAGAGAGAGAGAGAGAGAGAGAGAGAGAGAGAGAGAGAGAGAGAGAGAGAGAGAGAGAGAGAGAGAGAGGCATGAAAAATTGAAATACATCACTGGTGCATTCAACACGCCTTGTCCATCTACTGCAAACATGGTTACATTTTTATTCAAATTCTTTCCTTTGAATATCAGTCTAACATTCGCCAAACGCTGTGTATGCCAAACAGGCACATAAATCATCTATTTCTCTTTTCCTCAATGCTGTACACACATTGTTAGATTGAAATATTTCGTGTTTTATGGAAATAGCCTTAGCCTACTAATTTTAAGAGTGATTATTTATTTCTCAGCAAAAATATGATGCTTTTTTTATTTTAATCATGATCTACCCATTGAAAAGATTAGCAATCAAATTAATGAACCGAATTAATTTAAACTCTAGTCTGACGGAAGCAAGCCTAGCCCTCTGATGGAAATGGTAATGTTATTTCAATATTATCTAATATTTTTCTTAGGTGACAAATTCCATACACCCTATGCATATGTGAGGATTATTACAGTTTTTAACCAAGAAGGCGTAGCAGATGAAATAAGGTGACAGGTAGTGAATTTTTCATCAGCTGGTGAAATTAATTCATGCCGCCATCCAATTTTTTCTTAAATTTTGATATTACTATAATAGCCTATAAAATGTTGTTGTATTGTTAAATGATTTTAATATGCAATTTAGGAAATAAAACAAATACAAGAAGGTAAGAACTTGTGATATTTGCAAGAAATAAATGCATTGGTAAGCTACATTGAGGAGGCCCAGCAGCTCCCAAGCTAGTGTTACCAAAAGTTCCAATTTCTGGTAAGGATCAACACAAACAACGCTGTGAAAAACGTCTGTGAAATTGGATTTGTTGTTGGTGGCGGACATCACCACTCACTGGTGACGATCACAGCAGGAAACGACTGTGAAATAGGCCCCAAGCCAGCGTTATTAAAGGTTCCAATTCTAGTAGGGATCAAAACAAACAAAGCCGGGAAAAACGTCAGTGAAATCGGATTTATTGTTGGTGGCGGACATCACCACTCACTGATAACGATCACAACAATAGGGAGTGACTGAAATAGGTGTAAAAAAAAAAAATGGAGGGCACGTGTCTAGTATGGCTGTAATAGCACTCGAGAGTGTGGAGAAATTCGATATTTCCTAAGTACAGCGAGCTCTGCACCAGTCAAAACTAAACACTGAAATGATCTTTTATTTATAACTGGGATTCGTGGACAGCGGCATATTAGGATTTCATGGTATCTATAGAGTTGATTCCTTCAGTCATGCGTTGCCACTCGTTGAGGCCACCAATTATTACTTTCCACGGTAGGTTCAGTAACACTTTTAATTTGTTTTAGAGACGTGTCAGACGTTCTGACAGAGACACCCTGTCATTTGTTAATATGGCTACCAAGTGGAGAGAGGTGAAGCGAACACTGGTTGTTCGGCAGGAAAAAAAAAGTTACTATGTGGGATGTTTAGCAACAGCAGTGGTTAAGATGCGATATACAGACGTAAAGAAGAGGTTCCATTACGGAAGTTGCCAAACTGTACCCACCTCCATCGCCTTAAGAATCTCCACACCACACCGGTAAGGCATAACGGTATAATTTTTGAGGTCCCTCGTTTGGTTAGGTTATGCTAGGTTAGGTTAGATCAAGTTAGGTTATGCTAGGTTAAGTTAGATTAGGTTATGCTAGGTTCGGTTAACGTCCAAGTTAAGGGGGGGTTGTCCAGGGGGCCACACACTCCCCCGGCTAGGTTATGTTAAGGCCCGTTCCCACAGGCCTTGCGGGTGAATTGCGACTGAATTATGCACGAAATTGGTAGGCATTCGCCAAACATATTCAGTATTCGTGATTTATGCTGAAATCAATTGCCCAACCTCCGCACATGTTCCCAATGTATCCGCACTGGGTGTTTCCTCCGCTTCCATATTTTTTAACTGCAAAAAATTTTGGTTGCGGTTGGAATTCGTAATACATTTGCAATACATACGCAATACATACACAATCCATACGCAATACATCCACTGTTATTCGCTGTGTTCGGCTTTTATCCGCAACTCACGGGTAATTGCGTGTTGGTAGCGGAATGGCGGAATGGGAGCGTATTTATCGTTTATGTATACCGATTGTATAGCATACCTAGCACATCCTTACTACGAATTATAAGAATGCACTCCAAATACATAGCGTATAATTTGCGAACGAATAGCGATTGGATAACGGTAACCCAAGATTGTATATAAAGTGAGCCAGAACTGGACTCACGTCAATTGTCATCTGGCTCTGGAGGAGTATACACCTATATACCATGGACTCTCAAAGATGCCGTCTAATTGTTGCTTTCATCCAACAACATAACAGTCAAGTTGCACAGCTCTTGCAAGTGCTCTAGGAAAGAAGAAGACGAAAAAGACGGTCAAGATCGGTCTGGGTCAGACCATGGATTGGCAGAAGATTGGAGAAGGGGATCTACGATAAGCTGATGGTGGAGCTGCGAAATGGGGATCCAAGTTCCTTCCAGAACTTCATGAGGATGTCCCCAGCCATGTTTGATGAATTGCTAAACAGGCATTGATGCATGATAGAGAGGTGGCCCACAAAAGGTACTTAAGCCTTCCATCACCAGAATCTCATGCACTTTATATTTCTACCCGGAACCATGCCAAGTCTGTTCTCCAACTAGCCAAAAACTCCTTCATTAACAGAAAATGTCAAAACCTTTCAAGATCTAACTCCCCTTGTGAATTCTGGCATCTAGCCAAAAATATCTCCAATAACTTTGCTTCTTCTTCTTTCCCTCCTCTATTTCAACTAGATGGCACCACTGCTATCACATCTATATCTAAAGCTGAACTCTTTGCTCAAACCTTTGCTAAAAACTCTACATTGGACGATTCTGGGCTTGTTCCTCCCTCTCCTCCACCCTCTGACTACTTCATGCCACATATTAAAATTCTTCGCAATGATGTTTTCCATGCCCTCGATGGCCTAAACCCTCGGGAGGCTTATGGACCTGATGGGGTCCCTCCTATTGTTCTCCGAAACTGTGCCTCCGTGCTTGCACCTTGCCTAGTCAAACTCTTTCAGGTCTGTATGTCAACATCTACCTTTCCTTCTTGCTGGAAGTTTGCCTACATTCAACCTGTTCCTAAAAATGGTGACCGTTCTAATCCCTCAAACTACCGTCCTATTGCTTTAATTTCCTGCCTATCTAAAGTTTTTGAATCTATCCTCAACAGGAAGATTCTTAAACATCTATTACTTCACAACCTTCTATCTGATCGCCAGTATGGGTTCCGTCAAGGCCGCTCTACTGGTGATCTTCTGGCTTTCCTTACTGAGTCTAGGTCATCCTCTTTTAGAGATTTTGGTGAAACTTTTGCTGTTGCCTTGGACATATCAAAAGCTTTTGATAGAGTCTGGCACAAAGCTTTGATTTCCAAACTACCCTCCTACGGTTTCTATCCTTCTCTCTGTAACCTCATCTCAAGTTTCCTTTCTGACCGTTCTATTGCTGCTGTGGTAGACAGTCACTGTTCTTCTCCTAAATCTATTAACAGTGGTGTTCCTCAGGGTTCTGTCCTGTCACCCACTCTCTTCTTATTATTCATTAATGATCTTCTAAACCAAACCTCTTGTCCTATCCACTCCTACGCTGATGATACCACCCTGCACTTTTCCACGTCTTTTCATAGACGTCCAACCCTTCAGGAGGTAAACATATCACGCAGGGAAGCCACAGAACGCCTGACTTCTGATCTTTCTAAAATTTCTGATTGGGGCAGAGCAAACTTGGTATTGTTCAATGCCTCAAAAACTCAATTCCTCCATCTATCAACTCGACACAACCTTCCAGACAACTATCCTCTCTTCTTCAGTGACACTCAACTATCCCCCTCTTCTACACTGAACATCCTCGGTCTGTCCTTTACTTATAATCTAAACTGGAAACCTCACATCTCATCTCTAGCTAAAACAGCATCTATGAAGTTAGGTATTCTGAGACATCTCCGCCAGTTTTTCTCACCCCCCCAGCTGCTAACTCTGTAGAAGGGCTTTATCCGTCCATGTATGGAGTATGCTTCACATGTCGGGGGGGGGGTTCCACTCATACTGCTCTTCTAGACA
This sequence comes from Scylla paramamosain, assembly GCF_035594125.1. Taxonomy (NCBI): domain Eukaryota; kingdom Metazoa; phylum Arthropoda; class Malacostraca; order Decapoda; family Portunidae; genus Scylla; species Scylla paramamosain. The sequence continues at coordinate 1,647,502 of NC_087186.1, forward strand.
GGGTGGAATCAAAAGCTTTACGTCTCATCAACTCCTCTCCTCTAACTGACTGTCTTCAGCCTCTCTCTCACCGCCGCAATGTTGCATATCTAGCTGTCTTCTACCACTATTTTCATGCTAACTGCTATGACTTGAATTCCTTCAAGAGGGAGGTTTCAAGACACTTATTCATCAATTTTTGACCACTCCTTTGACTCTTTTTGGGACTGGCATTTTAGTGGGCATTTTTTTTTTATTAGATTTTTGTTGCCCTTGGCCAGTGTCCTTCCTACATAAAAAAAAAAAAAAAATCTGTGTTAAGCCAAGGTTTAGAATGTTTAGGACGAGAAAAAGAGTGAGGAATGTAAGCCTCCATGCCGGACACTATCACCTGTTATGCGCTCAGCATACAAAGACGGGTCTCTGACACGGAAGCAGTAATGATTCCAAGGTAAATCAGCAAAATACCTCCTCAGGTACCCCCCAACTAGCAGAGGCAAAACGCCAGAGGCACCTTAGCTTAGGGGGATCCTGAAGAGGGATTGGAGCCTTAGGACAAGATACATATATGAGATTGTGATCGGAGGAGCCCAACGGAGAATAAAGGGTGACAGCATAAGCAGAAGGATTAGAGGTCAGGAGAAGGTCAAGAATGTTGGGCGTATCTCCAAGACGGTCAGGAATACGAGTAGGGTGTTGAAGGCTAGTTCACTAGGATGGTCAGTGAAGGGAGAGGAAAGCCAAAGCTGGTGATGAACATTGAAGTCTCCAAGAATAGAGATCTTTGCAAAAGGGAAGAGAGTCAGAATGTGCTCCACTTTGGAAGTTAAGTAGTCAAAGAATTTTTTATAGTCAAAGGAGTTAGGTGAAAGGTATACAGCACAGATAAATTTAGTTTGAGAGTGACTATGTAGTCGTAGCCAGATGGTGTAAAACTCGGAAGATTCAAGAGCGTGGGCACGAGAGCAGATTAAGTCATTGCGCACATAAACGCAGCATCCAGCTTTGGATCGAAAATGAGGATAGAGAAAGTAGGAGGGAACAGAAAAGGGGCTACTGTCAGTTGCCTCAGACACCTGAGTTTCAGTGAGGAAAAGAAGATGAGGTTTAGAAGAGGAGAGGTGGTGTTCTACAGATTGAAAATTAGATCTTAGACCGCGAATGTTGCAGAAGTTAATGAAGAAAAAGTTGAGAGGGGGTGTCAAGACAATTATAGTCGTCGACAGAAAGGCAGTCCGACCTGGGGACATTTATGATCCCCTCCCCAGATGGGGACTCCGAGGCTGGTGTAGGAGTCGCCATGATGATTTTAAGAGAAGGGTGTGTGTGTTATTAGGTGCTTGTTGTTTTGTGTGGAAGAAGAGAGTTGTCTTTAGAGGGCAGGCTGTGACTGCCCCCTTGTGTTGTGAGACACAAAGGGAAACGTTCAGTGAGGTCACAGCTGGGTTTAATGATAAGTTCACAGCACCCACTGAACAATGCTTTAGACCTCAATGGGAGTAATTATTGTTTTCGGCGTAATTATCGTTTGTTATTCAGTATATTTTTCTATCAATATATAATATATAATATACTAGTTTCTTATTTGAATATAGTTTCTTAATTCATTATGGTTCATTATTCAATTATAGGTGATAAAAGCTTCTTAATTATTCAGTGATAGTTCATTATTCAATGGTAGGTGGTAATAGTTTCTTAATTATTCTGTGACAGTTTAATATCAATTAATAAATGGCCAAGGGACAAATAGAAATCAAACACAAATTGAGAAGGGAAAAATACATCTTTATTAATAAAATTAAATATAATTACAGCAGAAAATATATTTAAAATGGAAAAATACATTTGCTGACACTACTCTGGTGCTCCATCTTCCCGGGGGGTGGCAAGTCTGGGCGTATTGAGGTTCCCAATGGATCTGAAGGAGCTGTTGCCGACATCAGTTAAACCACTGAGGTTGATGCTCCCTAGTGTCATATTTAGCACGTCGTGGGCACAGGCCAGGGCTGAAAATACGGGGGTAGAGGCAACTCCTGGGACACTGCTGGTAGATGGGGTGCTCGTTGACCGTGTCATCAGCGTGTACTGGGGCTGCGTCGACTCCTGGGTTGTCTGGAGGGAGGTGGTGCTGGGTGCCTGCTGGAAGGTCGGTGTTTGGAGGGGGTACTGCGGCTGCGAGTAGTTCTGGGGCTGGCTGAATGGGTACTGCAGTGGCTGTGAATACTGCCACTGGTGCTGCACAAGAGTTGCCGCAGGATGAGGAAGATTGTGGAGGAAAGACGTGAAATGCTTCATCACCACCTGATACTGATCCTCGGGGAGTGTCCTCAAACTCTCTGACAGGTACGTGATGAAGGGCTCCCTGGGTCCCTGGTCACCTTTGTGCACTAGCTCAGACAGCAGTTCAGTGCTGACTTTCATGTTGTCCCGGATGTCCTTTAGCACGTCTTCCTCCTCCGTGGCAGTCCTTCTCCTGGTGCCGGCGGCTGGGCGCTTGGGAGTCCTGAACAGCTTGACAGCGCCCCTCTCAAGGTGGGAGAGAAGCTGGTCCTGGCCTGAATCGGGGTCTAGTGGCAGGCCAGCACCAGCAGCACCTCACCAACAGGTCCATCACCAGCATCCGAGACACCAACATCCGACAGCTGTCCTAGAGCGTCTGCCTCCACGTCCCGAGCAAGCTGAAAAGGGATGAATTCCTTGAGTTTACAAGAAGGCAAGAAAGATGAAGAAATTATGAAGAATAATTTGGAAAACATTACTAAGAATTATGACAAACAAATTGGAAAGCATTACTAAAAAGTTTTGAAAAATAACTTGGAAAACCGTACAAATATTTTCGAAAATATTGCTATAAACAATTATGATCTATTATTTTGAAAACATTACTAACGATTACGAAAAACAACTTTGAAAACATTACTCACCGGTTTTAGTGGCGCTGTGGACCGGTGCTGTAGCTTTCCCTCGTAGAAGCTGCACTTCTGCAGGACGTACATCTCTCGGTCGGTCAGCTTCTTCGTCGCCTGCCCACTCTTGACCTTGTGCAGCTTCACGAACCAGGTGTGCATTCCCCTCCACCAGCTCTAGATAGGCTCAATTGTAAGGCCAAACTCCTGCGCCTTCTTCTCCCACAGGCTTCTCTTCTTCTGGACGTCCTTGAATTGCATGTGCCCCCGGCGCCAGAGGAGCTCATTTTCCCTCAACCATTCAAGAAGTTTGTCATCCTGCTCTGGCGTCAGCTGGAAGTTCTTCCGGGGTTTCTTGGAGTTGCAACTGTCAAGAAGCTTGCAACTGCCCTTGCCAGTGGCTTGGGAGAGCTGGGAGGGAGGATCGTCAGGGGCGGAGTCTTCTTCCTGCTGGTCACTAGGCGCCCTGGCTGGAGAAGGCTGGACTTCTGGGCCGTTCATGGCTGAAGGAGGCTCTTCACGGTCGTCGCTGCCTGAAGGAGACTCGTCTTCGGGAGATTCCCAGGCTGGAGAAGGCTGGTCCCTGGGTGGAGGTGGCTCGTCCCTGGGTGCAAGCTGCATGGCTGCTTGGTCCTGGGGTGGGGCGGGTTTGTCCTCTGGAACTAGAGTTGCACACTGCTTCTTCATTTTCTTGAGTGGCTTCTGAGTAGGGGCTGGGGTAGGAGCAGCAGTTGACCCAAAATCCAAGGGCGTCGCCCTCTTCTTTATGGTGGACTTCTAGGACATCTCGACTGGTTTCTTCTGTGGCATCTTGAGAGGTTGGGTGAACACCCCCCCCCCATCTTTCCAAGTTGGCTGGCGTACTGGTTAGAAACGGAGCGCCCGTCCTGTTTTAACCTCCGCAACCCAAACGCCGCACATGCGCAGTGCATCCGCAGTCTCCGGGATACATCCGCTCTACATCATCCATGCTTCCGCGACGCGTTCGCTAATCTTTCGCTTTGTTTGCAATGCGTCCGCTCTGCTTTCGCAATACATATGCAAAAAATACGCTATTTTTCCGCATTGTATCCGTCTTATACCAGCAATACTCGCAATACATCCGGCCTGATATAACGGTATTTTTCATCCCCGGACGGCTTGCGCAATGCTTTCCGCTTTTGTTCGTAATACATCAGCGACACATTCTCAATACATGTGTAATTCATACGGTTCATATCCGCACAGTATTGCGAAAAAAAGTGCATTTTTGCTGCGGATGCTTGCGGACGGCTGGAACCCAGCAAAATTGGCATCCTCGATTCATTCGTATTTCATCCATAGTTCTGTGGGACCGTGCTATTAGGTTAGGTTAACGTCCTAGCTAGGGGGACCCGGTGGGGCGCAGGTCCCCTGGCTAGGATAGGTTAGGAAAATTCGAAATATTAAATGAAATTTACTTAGATTTCTGAACGCCCTTATTTAACTTAAATTTTATCCCTCCCCTAAAACCCCCGATTCTCTACAGGGTCCAAAGCTTGTTTGAGGGGGTTAGAGGGGTTGAAAAGAATGGGGGATCGGACTTATCAAGAAATACCACACACACACACACACACACACACACACACACACACACACACACATACACACACACACACACACACACACACAGACATATATATATATATATATATATATATATATATATATATATATATATATATATATATATATATATATATATATTATACAAACACATACACACACAGATGTGTATGCATGTATGTACGTATATTCTGCCGTTGTTAACGAAGCAAACTTCACTCTTAACTCATGTAAAAGACCCTCCGAAGTACTTTTATCTTTCGTCCACTTTGAGAGCACTTCTAGGAGCAAACTCGGGATTTTGAAAGTAATCTTTACTTTGAGAGTAACTTCTAGCTTTCAAAGTGTTTATCAATTCATACAGGCCCAGACCCTAGCTCACCCAGTAGATGTCAACACAACAGCAATGGTGAGGGCAGCCTGACCAAACGAAAGAGAGAGTGAGGCAGCTCACTAGTTTCTGCTTAGTGCAAAATGATTTTCAAAATTCTGCTTATCCCTGCAAGCAGCTGTAGGGATGACTGAGTTAGACTAAATGGAACTAGATTTATTAAATTCCATTTACTCCCTGCAAGTAGCTATGATATGATTTAGTTAAGTTGGGTTGGATTCATGATCGGTTAAATTATATTTACTCTCAGCAAGGGACTATAGGGTGTCTGGGTGAGGTTATTAAGTTCAATGCAAATTCCAGTCACTTCAACTGTATGGTGATGGGTTGTTAGTTTGAAAAAAAAAATAAATAAATAAAAAAAAAAAATAAAAAAAAATAAAATATATATATATATATATATATATATATATATATATATATATATATATATATATATATATATATATATATATATATATATATATATATATATATATATATTCCATTAACTACCTGCAAGGGGCTGAGATGACTGGGTTGGGTTAAGTTGTTGGATTAATTAATTATCTACCAAACGGACACACACACACACTTACCAGAACACAATTTAAAATGGATTTCCGCGTCATGAGCTACAACTGCATTCCACAGTTAGTTTTATTTCATCATGCTTTATTTACATATTCTGCCTCCTAATCTCTGGAAGCAGTAATTTTCATGTGTGCCACCAATAACACTGATGACAGTGGGGAATTCTGCAGCTTACATAACGTGTTTGTTTCATCTTAATATCCATCAGAGAGAGAGAGAGAGAGAGAGAGAGAGAGAGAGAGAGAGAGAGAGAGAGAGAGAGAGAGAGAGAGAGAGAGAGAGAGAGAGAGAATAAATCTGAATCTAAATTTGCCGTGTAGCGCATAAGCCTCAAGGGTTTTGGTTAATGGTTGGCGGTTCGTGCATTCCTCATAAGTCCTATCACATACAGAATGTCGCTACGGGCAGACAAAACTCTCTTGATCAAGTGAACATTACTGTACTATCGTAGCACGCATGTCCTTTGCCAAAAAGTGAAGTGTTGGGCTGCAATCCTGCTGCCTAAAAGTAATCTTAGACGCATTAGGAGTACCCCTCACCACTCATAGCCGCCAAAAGTCTTTTAGGTCTTAAAAGTGATTATGTATTACTTTTAAGGAATTTTTAGCAATAAAAGTAAAACTGGTCACTAAAGGAACTGTTCAAAATGTTTACGGGCCCTAGTGTATATTAATTTTGCTGTCAGTTTCATACCTTTTTTATGGTCTATATTTTTGCACTTTCTCGCCTTGTTATCTGTTTTGGCGCGTATTCTTGTATCTTGCGCTGTCATTGGTTGCAGCCAGAGAAAGCAACGCACGTGGCTGAATAGCGGCGTAGCGGGGGCAAGCGGCCAGTCACAGTAGAAACCGCAAGACAGCAGGTAGCAAGTGCCCACAATAAGGATGGCCAAGACAGCAAAAGAGCGGCTGGAGCGATGAGGTAGCTGGCAGTATAAAGCACTGGAACAAAGCACAGGATCAGGGTGACCATAGGAAGCACAAATAATTACTAGAGGCAATGGGCGTCACCGCTAGCACCAATCTGTGTGCTTGGGAGCATAACAAGTCACCGAAGGATTATTCAGGTGCTAAGGAAATAGTAAACACTGCGTAAAGCGGCTCCAGTATATTGAAAGAATCCACGATACAGAGCATGACTGGCTGGCCGAGGGCACAGGTTGTGACTGAACAGGAACGGGGGAGACGCTAAAAAAGGCCCGCAAAAAAATTAATGAAGAGAAGTGTAATAAATGATTAAAATAAATGATAAACAATAGTAATAATGATAATAATCATAATAATAATGTTAAAAGAAAATGAACTTATATTATAAAAGGGGAAGCCATCTTCCTTAAGAGTAAATAAAAACCTTATCTGCTAAGATACATAAAATAACTATTTGTTGATTGTACCGTAACCCTACCTTTCTCGAATTATAACGTAACATTTTTTTCATGCACCAAGGATTTTTCGAGAACAGAGCGTATCGAGATTATATGTAAATTTGCGGTGTTAGAGGAGCATTTATCACGTTTATTTCTAAGCAATTTAACATAAAGTAATGGCATCCAAGCGAAATAGAACAGCTCCAGTATGGAATTACATGGAACAGATATCGTCTGACATTATTGTGTGCTTAGTCTGTAAAGACAAGTTGAAGTACAAGGAAAGTAGGGGAGACCAAGACCAGGCAAGTTGGTTACAGGGGTAAGTTGGCACATTTGAAATAATTCCACTATTTACCTCTTGATGGTACTGCTACTCACACCAGCTAATCACCTCGTGGGACCTCACTCACCAACGTGCAGCCACCTTAAAAGGTCACATGACTTGATTAGAGTGAGGAAAAGTTGAATTTTTGATGTTGGTAAATAAATTTTCACTCACTTATATTATTTGTTGTAACATGCATCTAATTATAGATGAGTGTTATTCATGTTAGCCATAATTTGCCTTAGGAATCAAGGATTGTTTATCCTTGAAACAGATCATAATAGGTTTCTTAATCTATACGCAAATCGTTTGTCTATATTAGTGGTATGGATGGGGCAAATTAGCACAGTACCAACCATATATGAATAACATTTATTACCTATCTATTTTCATATTATATATATATATATATATATATATATATATATATATATATATATATATATATATATATATATATATATATATATATATATATATATATATATATTTTTTTTTTTTTTTTTTGGGGGGGGTATATGCATGTTGATACGCGTATTCATTAGCTTCCTGAACAAGTTTTTATCTTGTATTTTCAAAGATGGTTCGAACATAAAAATTAACTTACTTTCCTCGGTATGATTTTTTTTTTCCGTTGTTTGAAATGAATTCTCATGAAATTTAGCTTTATTTAAATTATATACATTTAATTTATTATTTATGTGATGTACCAGCTTACCCACCATATGGGACATATTGGCACACTTAAGTTATTTTTTTTGAGTAATGCAGAGCTTTAATTTCGAAAGAAAACCATTTTTCTATTTCACAAAAAATGAGATGAGTGTTTATATTTTTTTCAATGAACGCATTAACAAGCAAAAATCCTTTGTAGTTTTTATTCTTCCATTACTAAGAATGTAAAAAGTGTACCAACCACCCCTGGTCTCCCCTACTTCAAATATGATGAAACATCTCCACGCTAGACATCCCATTGAATATGCGGAGTTAAAGGAGGATGCTGATAGTGCAGACATTGCTGCCAAAGTTCCCACAAAATCTACCTCTGCGCAATCGACACTGATCGAGGCCATCATGAGGGTTCAGCCCTATAAAAATTATTCAAATAAAGAAAAAAAAAAAACGAACTAGACGATCTGGTCGTCAGGATAATAGTGGAAGCATTACAACAACTATCTGTTGTAGAAGACAAAAGAATTCAAGAACTTGTAAATGTGCAGAATCCCAGATATGACTTGCCAAGCCGCAGAGAAATAGGTAGGACTCTGTTACCCTCTTTTTATAACAGAGAGGTAGAAAGAGTCTGTCAAGAGCTGGAGAAAACCAAACATATCTTCCTAACAATAGATATATGGCCGTCACGACAAACAAAAGCATTTATAACAATGACAGCTCACTACATAGTAGATACTTAAGTCTGTTGTGCATGCCACAATTCATATGATTAAATCCCATCCAGCAAATAACATTGCAGAGGAATTAAAACTTCTTTGCAACAAATGGAAAATATTAGATGAAATTCCCACAGTCGTGACTGACAATGCTGCTTATATGACTGCAGCAAATAAATGTTCATAATTTTTCGTGCTTTGCACATAGTAAATCCAGTTGTTCAAGACTCCTTTAAATACTAAAGGAAAAATAAAGACAATTGTAAGCTTTTTTTTCATGCAGTTTCTGCAGGTACAAGAGTACCTAAAACCTCACATCTCTAGATATCCTTAAACATGGTGAGGGAGCACGCCACACTTTTTCCTAAACTAAAATAGATGGCTAATAGATATATGTGTACACCTGCATCATCTGTTCCTTCGGAACTACTCTTTTCTAAAGCAGGTGAACTGATATCAAACAAACGAGGCAGTCTCAAGAAAGAAAATATTAACATGATTCTCTTCCTGAACAACAACTTATAAGGCTGCGAGTGTTTCAAGCATGCCTGACTTATATGTAAAGGAAAACTAAAGTGTGATATTTGTCTGTGAAATGGAATTATTATTGTTATCATTATTTAAGATTTTATTTATCTATTTCATTTGTTTACACACACACACACACACACACACACACACATATATATATATATATATATATATATATATATATATATATATATATATATATATATATATATATATATATATATATATATATATATATATATATATATATATATATATATATATATATATATATATATATATATATATATATATATATATATATATATATATATATATATATATATATATATATATATATATATATATATATATATATATATATATATATATATATATATATATATATATATATATATGCAAGGACATTAATGTTCTGTGATATTTAGTGTATGATAAGGAAGTATTGTGCATACAATATTCATTATTTTTTTATAATTTTCTTGCTATTTTACCTTGTATTTAAGGAAATGTTCCTGTCTTGTTTTATCAAATGCAACTAGGAAATAATTTTCTCTTGATTTTCTGTTACTTTCCATTTCATCATTATGTTTTTTATGGAAACATAAGTGTAATGTGCATTAACGTTATGCAATACTTGTTTATGAGTAAATACACTGCATAATCGTTTCTGCATTTATTTCCATGAAATAAACATCCTTTCCTAATAAAGGCGTATTTTATTAGTTTTATCATGATTTTGTATCTTACATTAACTGTATTAAAAATGTCATAATGCATTATGAATAAATGATAGAAACACAAGCATGTATATTATTAAAGTCTTGTGTGAAGTAAGAGTAAACATCAAGTAAACGGTGCATCCATTAAGTATCCATCCCAGAGCCTCGGTCTATCGGGATCGGCGGGAGTCAGTACTCGGTGATCATCCCCGCCAATATTCTAGATGAATCTCGGAACCGCTACTACCAGTTAACCACCAATCAGGGCACAGGCGGTTCCAGGACTCTGGTATTAACCAGCCGCGCCCTACCGATTCCCCCGCGGAACCGGCTCCAGAACCGGTTCCGACGGTTCCGCCAGCCAAAGGAACCGATTCCTCGAATACTTAATTTATCGGTTCCTGCCCACCACTGATATATGGTTTTAGTTTTCTTGCCTGCAAGAACTGGGAGTGCATTCCCGAATGTCTTTTATATTTATCCTCAAACTAATCCCCGCAAGATGGACATGATGTACTTCACATAATGTTCTTAGCTAATGCATTCGCCAGAAATCATGCTGAAGTTAAATTCTACTTTAAGAAATGGAAGGAAAATATATATTACAAGAAACAAGAAAGAAAAAAAAAAAAGCATGGGCTGTAATATAAATGTGTTCATATCTCTAGATGAAAAAGTAACAAGACATGGTTTACAAGTTATTCCAGTAAGGCTGGATTCACACGGGCCATTTTTTGTGGTCAGTGGCCACCACAAAAATTTGCCGCCACACACACACACACACACACAAAAAAAAAAAAAAAAAATCGCCACTAAAAAAAATGGTGAGTAGAAGCACTGTGCATATAATCACCCAGTGGTGGCCACAAATGAGATCAGTGTCATTAAGGATCTCGTGAAAGTAGCAGCTGTGTGTGCTCTCTTTGTGAAGATGAAGGGTAAAAGACCAGAGAGTATTGGATGCACCCCATAGTTAGTAACATACTATTGCGTGGAGCATTCCAGACGTTATTTTTCGGTAAATGTTTACTTTCTTGCCCGTCTCAACTTGGGAGACGAAAATATTTTTTTTCTGGTAGATTTCGGTGTCTTGAATGAATCTGCTAACCATTTCCGAAGGAATTCAGCCGTTTTATCTTTTCTTTTCCCTCATACTAGGAACTGCTGATTTGCAGTGAAAACGACTAACATAGTAATACAAAACACGCCGAAATCGATCTGAAAAAAAAAAAAAATGAAAATAAATAAATAAATTCGTCCCCACAGATAACACACCCCAATTCTCCCTTCTCGTAAAATAACGATTTGTGAAAATAACGAGTAATAAATTAATGCAAAACACGCCTAAACCTGCTTAAATAGTCATCACAGATAATACGTGCCCTTGCTCAGAACCACTCGCTCTACCTAACCAATATCCTCTACCTAACTAAACCTAACCCAATCTAACCTAATCTAACCTAACCAAACCTAACCTAAAGAAACTTAACCTAACGCAAGTTAACCAAATCTAACCTAACCTAACCAAACCTAACCAAACCAAACCGAATTAATTCATAAAACACCTTACCTTGCTCGTCGGGCAGCACTCATTTGTGGTCAGCCTCCACTTCGCTGGTGTCGTATCTCCAACTCCTTGTACTTTCGCGAAAAGTACCGTCACTATTACACTCTTGGTACCTCACGCTATGTGGGAGAACACCGTGTTCCATTAAGAAAGCTACTGCTGCTTCGTTTTTGTCGTAGAAACGGGAAATAACCGAGAAGTTATCAGCGCAGCCACCACACATGGACATCCTAGCTAGACTGATTCAAATTCAAAGGCCAGTTCACCTGCCGAAACGATAACTACTGCCAGTGAGGTATAAAGCCCTGGATCAGGAGATGCTGTGAGCTTATCATTAAACCCAGCTGTGATCTCACAAAGTTTCCCTTTGTGTTTCAAAACACAAGAGGGCAGTCACAGCCTGTCCTCTAAAGACAACTCTATTCCTTCACTATTCCTTCACACAGAACTACAAGCACCTAATGACACACACATCCTTCACATAAAATTCAAAATTATCATGGCGACTTCTCCACCAGCCTCGTCCCCATCTAGAGTCCCCATCTAGGGAGGGGACCACAAATGTCTCCAGGTCGGACTGCTCTTCTGATATCGACCCTTAGTGTCTTGACACCCCCCCTTCAAGTTTTTCTTCATTCACAGCAAAGTTTTCACCCTTCACAGCTAGGTTTAATGATAAGTTCACAACATCCCCTGATCCAGTGCTTCAGACCTCACTGAGAGTAATTATCGTGTCGGTAGGTGCCTACTGCCTCCTCCTACTGAACATCTTCAGTCTGTCCTTCTCTTATAATCTAAACTGAAAGCTTCACATTGCATATCTAGCTAAAACAGCTTCTATGAAGTTAGGTGTTCTGAGACGTCTCTGCCAGTTTTTCTCACCCCCTTAGCTGTTAACTCTGTAGAAGGGCCTTATCCGTGTATGTATGGAGTATGCTTCACATGTCCAGGGGGGCGGTTCCACTCATACCGCTCTTTTAGACAGAGTGAAATCAAAAGCTTTTCGTCTCATTAACTCCTCTCCTCTAACTGACTGTCTTCAGCCTCTTTCTCATTATCGCAATGCTGCATTTCTAACTATCTTCTACCGCTATTTTCATGGTAACTGCTCTTTTGATCTTGCTAATTGCATGCCTCCCCTCCTCCCGCAACCTCGCTGCGCAAGACTTTCTCTTTCTCTCACCCCTATTCTGTCCACCTCTCTAATGCAAGAGTTAACCAGTATTCTCAGTCATTCATCCCTTTCTCTGGTAAACTCTGGAACTCCCTGCCTGCTTCTCTATTTCCACTTCCTATGACTTGAATTCCTTCGAGAGGGAGGTTGCAAGACACTTATCCTTCAATTTTTTGACTACCTCTTCGGACCCTGTTCGGGTACTGGCATCTGAATGTTTTTTTTTTTTTTATTGGATTTTTTTGCCCTTGGCCGGTGTCTCTCCTACATAAGAAAAAAAAAAAATAACGCGCGTCTCTCTTCTTCGACGAAACAAATCCATGGTAGGTTGAAATAAATAATTATTTTATTATATTATTATTATTATTATTATTATTATTATTATTATTATTATTATTATTATCATTATTTTATTGGCTCGCGGTGTCTATATTCAAAGGTATCAATGAACGTTAATTATTCCGCACCGGCGCACTGAGGTCACTCACCCTAGCGCCACACACGAACACACTCGACCTCACTTGTTGACACTTGATGATCTAATGTGAAACAGAGCGGGTGTGTCGCTCTAGGCAGTTGTCCTCGAAGGACCACGGTGTCGCTCCGGGGCAGAACGGATAAAATTAAAAAAACTCGAGGCATATATATATATATATATATATATATATATATATATATATATATATATATATATATATATATATATATATATATATATATATATATATATATATATATATATATATATATATATATATATATATATATATATATATATATATATATACGTTTGAAAATAGCTTTCTCATCTGATAGGCTCTATCAGATGAGAGAGATGTAAGAATTGCCGCTGTTCTACGGGCAAGAAAATTAACAAATACCAAATTACTTTTATTCATTTCTCCCTCGATTTCATGTTTTCCAGTTAAATGTTATGTTAAATGTTAACTCCAGTTAAATGACTGACAAATACCACAACTAATATAGCATGATGTTAGGGATTCTTCACGAACAGCAGTAACAACAAACATTATAGCGTGTGGTAACTTAGGGCAGCAATATGGTAGCACGCATCCTAAACGCTTCAGTACAGTGATCACAGACTATGTAATGAGGATGATACAAGATATTGACCAGGCCGGATTCTTGGGTACGTTTTATATTCTGACGGTGGTTTTCGCTACATCTTGGGAAATTAGATTTAGAACTTGATGTTTTGAATATAGGATGATCTTAACGGACGAAAAGAAAGATGATATTGTCCCACTAACAACGTGATGTCGATAAACTTGTAGTAGATTCAAAATGTTTGGTCTGTAGTCTCTTCCTTCCCTTTCAGCTACTCTAGGCATTTGCACAGTGAATCTGGAGCTCGAGGAAGAGACTTACGATGAAGTGAATCTTAAAGTATTGTCAAGCCTTGGTAGTGATGTGGTTTTAGGACATGAATTTTTACAACAGCATTCTTCCCTTGAAATGAGGTTTGGAGGAGAGAGGCTCCCTCTGAAAGTATGCGAGTTGGTAGCTGTACAAGTTCCTGCCCTAACACTCTTCAGCAATCTTACTCCTAACCGTAAACCAATATTAATAAGATCCAGACAATACAATGAACCGAACAAGAAATTTATTGCAAAGGAAACTTATAGAATACTGAAAGAAGGAATAATTGGGTCTATTAACTCTACTTGGCGACCACATGTACTCATGATGAGTAGGGATCACCACAAGAAAAGGATGGTCATTGATTATTCGCAGACCATTAATAAATTTACTGAACTTGATGCATATCCTTTGCCACGTGTCAAAGATATTGTTAACAAGGTTGCAACTTACTGAGTACCCTTGATCTGAAGAGCGCTTACCATCAGATACCCATCAGAAAACAAGAGAAGTTGTACACAGCTTTTGAGTCAGGAGGAAAATTATATGAGTTCAACCGCATTCCTTTTGGAATTAAGAATGGAATGGCTGGATTCCAGCGAGTGATGGATGATATCATTGAAAAAGAAGGAATGAAAAGCACTTATGTGTATGTAGATAATGTTACTGTATGTGGTAACTCGGAACAGGAACACGATGAAAATTTGCAACATTTTCTTGATGTTGCTAAAGCTCATGACCTACCACTGAGTGATGAAAAGGTCAGATCAATAAATCTTCTTGGTTACTCCATAAGGAAAAGGAGAAATCAGGCCTGGCCCTGATCGCCTAGCACCTTTCCTACAACTTTCTGTGCACATAAACATTGCATCACTACGCAGAACATTGGGGATGTTGGCTCAGTTATTCTAGGTGAATACCCGGATTTTCTGAAAAGATACGACCTCTTACTCAAGCTAAAGACTTTCCTCTCACTTAAACAGCCGAGACTGCTTTTGAGGCTCCGATGACTGAAATTGTTGATTCAGTAGTGGGGTTGCCTTTACAGTGGAAACAGAAGCATCTGATCATGTAATTGCTGCTACTTACCCAGATTGAACGGTCTGTTGCCTTTTTCACACAGACACTGTCTTTAAGTAAAGAAAAACACTCTGAATTGGAAAAGCAAGCTTACGTGTAATGGAATCTCTTAGGAAGTGGCGGCACTACCTCTTGGGACGGCACTTCCAACCCATTACTGGTCATATGCTTGATGGTAAAGTTTCCAGTAAAATCAAGAACGCCAAAATAGCTAGATGGCGTGCTGAATTGTTATGTTACCATTATGATACAGTGTATAGGCCTGGTAAGGAATATGTTACAACAGATGCCTTGTTCCGTGTGTATGGTGCTGCTGGTATGGATAAACTGGAGGAGCTATTTGACAGTTTGTGCTATCCTGTGGAGCCATCTGTATGCTTAATTTTGTCAGCGGGAAGATTCTGCTGTACTCGACAGAAGAGGTAAGGCAGGTAACAAAGGCTTATTCTGTATGCTTCGAGTTGAAGCCCAAATTTCATAAATCTGAATGGTAATTTCATCAATGAAACCCTTTGGAAGACTGAATGTGGATTTTAAGGGTCCACTTCCACATATTCAAGAAATAAATACATGTTAGTCATTGCAGACGAGTTTTCACGTTTTCCGTACGTTTGCCCTTGTTCAGATATTCCATCAGAGACTAATTCACTGCCTAGTACAATTGTTTGCTATCTTTGGAGAGCCAGCATATAATCACGCTGAGAGGGGAGCTTCCCTTATGTCCGCACAGCTGAAAGAATTCCTCCTCAAGCGAGGGGAGGCGATGACTCGTACCACTTCTTATAATCCTCGGGGAAATGGTCAGGTGGAACAGTATAATAATCTGGAAGACTGTGATGCAGACTCTCAAGAAATGAGTCTGGAAGTGCGTCATTGGGAGGAGGTTTTGCTAGTTGCCTTACATTCTGTCCTGTCTTTGTTATGCACATCTACCAACTGCACTCCACATGAACATTTCTTCAAGCACTGCAGAAGATCGTCTTCAGGTTACACACGGCCTACCTGGCTCACTTGTATAGGTCCAGCTCCCCTAAAAAGGCAGGTACGACATGGTAAAAACGACCCTTTGGTTGATGAAGTGAAAATTGTAGAGGCTAATCCTGAGTACGCCCATGTTAGACTTCAAGTTGGTACTCTCTCTTTATGACATCTAGCTCCATCATCAAGTGAATGTTCTGACACCAACTCTGGACTAGGACAACTGCCTCTGGTTTCTGTAGATAGCGGATCTTCTCAAGAGCTGGGATCTGGCAAAAAGTTATTCTCTCTGGAGGTGAAG
The DNA here is from genome assembly GCF_035594125.1 of Scylla paramamosain. NCBI lineage: Eukaryota > Metazoa > Arthropoda > Malacostraca > Decapoda > Portunidae > Scylla > Scylla paramamosain. The sequence continues at coordinate 1,663,753 of NC_087186.1, forward strand.
TGGCAGTGGATACTGAACCGCAAATGATGCCAGAGCCTGCAAGCCTGCCTCAGTCCTCAAGTAAGTCATAGCGGTCCCAACGTCTACCTGCTTATTTTCAGAACTATCAGCTTTAAATTCTTTTTAGGGTGGGAAGAATGTAGTAGATTGAAATTGTTAGGTCTGTAGTCTCTTATATTAGGCTCATAGTGTTTACCGGACACAAATATAAACAAAACGTACCAGAACGAGTCCGGCTGTCTTATTGAGAAGTTAGTGTGTTCCTCCTTTTTTTTTTTTGTATTATTATATGAGCTGCTCTAAGAGGTTGCATATAATTCTTGTACCTTGTTATATATGTAAAATACATCCTTATTATTTTATATACATTAGCTAATCAGACCATGTCCTGCAGGATATACAGTCAAGAACTGAAAGTACAATAAAACCACACTTCTAGTGACTCCTGGTTTTACTACAAAACTATGAACACATGATTCTTGTTGAGGAGTTGAGGAACATCGTTCAGTAAGATTAAATAATGAATGCAGTAGTATCTCTGCATGAAAGATCCAACGAAACACAAACAAATGAACAGGATTTTATTCTGCAAATTCTGACATCCTATGAACATAAACAGTGTTGTTGTCCCTGCCCAGGATGACAATATATCCCGACTGCCCTCACTTTCTTCTTTATTGAGTAGCGTAAACTGCAAGTTTGAATTACAATACTGAATTCATCAAACAACTAAACAAGTAGTTGTAGGTGCAACACAATTGATAATAAATACTTTTTGGCAGGCACTTTGCAAGTATAACATTAAGCAATGCACGTAATTATAAATACACAAATTTAGTTAAAGGCTCACACCTTTTATTGCTGAGACTGGGTTTCAAATGAGAAACAACTAAACCAGCCGCAATAATCAAGCAGACATGCTGAAAAACAATTATTGTCAAACTCGATTCTATCACCTATTATGATCACAAAATTAAGATAAAATTTAACATAACTACAAGTAACAAACACCACACACATATCAATAGCAAAATATATTACAAACACCTGGTCAACTCACCGATTCCGTTTAGCCAGCAAGGAAACTCCGCTTCATCCTTCAACACTGTCTGACTGCCTGCCACACACTGCCTACACCTCATGCTGACCTACCACACCTCAGCTCCTACCACCTGCCTTCTGGCTACAATGCATGTACCAAATACAAATTTCAATACTAATGATAGTAGGATGATCATGCTAAAGAATGGAGTGATACTTGTTAGTTAAATTATACATCAGCACTTACATGAATCCAGTCACATGGCTCCCCTAATTATAATTAATTATAATCATACACAATGACAATAAAAAAAAAGGCTTTTCGGTGGGGAATCTACCTAAAATAATCACTGACACAACAACCTTATCAATTTTTGGACAGGGCGTTTTAAAAATGTGCGATCAGCAAGCTGTAGCTTTACAGATCGTACCAAGCCATCTTGAGAAGGATAAACTTCAACAATACGTCCTAGTTTCCAAAATGAGCGATGACATTGGTTATCTATGAGCAAAACCAAATCACCTACAGTGAGATTTACTCGACGTCTCTTCCACTTTGCTCAGGACAAGTATTGTTGAACAATTTCCCTTTTCCATCGATACCAGAACAAGTTGATCATGTACTGAACGTGACTCCACTACTTGGAAGCGTATAAATCACAACTTTCTGCATTCTCTGATTCTAGGTGATGAGGAATGATCTTTGATTTCATGGTGATCAGATGATTTGGTGTGAGCGGTTCAAGTGACTGAGGGTCACTGATATTATCAACATTGAGAGGTCTGCTGTTGATCACTGATGTAGCTTCAGACATCACAGTCATGAGTCCTTCGTCGTCTAGGCGAGACCCGTGTTCACATAAAATGCCTTCAATAATGCGTCTTGCTGCACCAATCATTCTCTCCCATACCCTATCTCTGTGGCCGCCTGCAGGTGGATTGAAGATCATAATTATTATCACATCTAAATTTCAATAACCCACTCTTTGCACCAGCAAGATTTGTGCCTTGGTCACATCTTATTTGTCTCACAGAATCACAAAGGGCAACAAACCCCCTGAATACATTGAGGAAACTGTCTGTGGTGAGAGAGTGAACAACTTCAATGTGCACGGCCCTGCTTACTAAGCATGTGAACATCACCCCATATCTTTTGCAGTTCCGGCGACCTGACTTAACAACATAAGGACCAAATAAATCACATCCTGTGAACCAGAATGGACAACATGGAAATAGTCTGTCTTCAGGTAGATCATGTCTTCAGGTATATCAGACATGTTTTGCTCCACCGGTTTGCCACGCAGACAAGAACAAGTTACACATGTCTGAAGCAATTTTTAAACCACTTTTTGCAAGGACAAAATCCAAAATCTGCGAACTTCAGAGCAGGTAATGCCCCTACCTTGATGGTGGATTTTTTGATGGAAATGCTGTATGATCAGCCAAGAGAGTTCGTGATCTGAGGGCAAGATCAAAGGATGCTTTACTTCATCAGAAAGAGCAGCGTTGTGAATTCCACCACCAACACGGATCAAACCATTCTCATCCAGAAATACATCTAACTTAAATAGTGAACTCCCACGGGAGACTGGCCTTTTGAATTCCATTGAAAAACATGATCTTTGAACCATCCGTATAACAATGGTTTTGGCCACTTCTAATTCTTCAACTTTTAAACTTCCTTCTCTTCTTATACCTCTGCAGTTGTTGATGATTCTCAGCAACCAGGCCCACAATTTCAAGGTGGTAAACCAATATCGAAAGGTATGCACATGAACTGTCTCTTGAAACTCATCACCTTGGCTGCTCAAACACTTCACTTCGACGTCATCCGGTGATACTGTTGGTGTAATATGATTAATGGTTAAGTCTAAGAAATCGAGATCCTTTTAACCAACGTTCCGAGAAAACAGCACGTGATCCGTCATCAGCAGGTTTTTCAGCACTGTTTTTTCACCATTGTTTAGGAGAGGACTCATCATGGCAACAAATACCTTGAACATAAATGGAAACATTGTGGATATATACAAGCACAACATTGCTGTCAGTCCCCAAAAAATATGTACTGCGGCGGCAGTTCCTTTCGCAGTTTAGTTGCAAGGTCCACACTTAAAACTGCTGCTACCAATTCAAGACGAGGAATACTCAGAACTGGTTTAAGTGGACAAACTCTACACTTACCAACCATGAAAGTAACGTGGACTATTTTCATCAAAAAATCTAAGGTAAGTACAAGCTGCATATCCTGTGGAGCTAGCATCGGCAAAATGATGCATTTCAAGATCAAACATAGTTTTGCTTGATCGAACAGTGAGCAGTGACCTGACGCTAATATAGCTGGCTAGTGTAGACATGGCGCCTTGTGTTGCTGAGTCGTCTGGTTGTGTTAGTTCTCCTGTTCTCGAGGCCTTCGTTGAAAAGGTGTCAGAGGTGGAGGCTGAGTTCCATCGAAGGATCTCGGAGGTGCAGGCTGAGTTTCGTGAGAGGATCTCAGCCCTGCAGGCTGAGTTCTATGAGAGGAGCTCAGCACCTGTGGGAAGGTCGTGCCCCACCGTCTACTTACCTAGTAAGGCGACGGAGGAGCAGTGGTCGGTTGTGTGCAGGGGAGCCAAGAGGGTGAAGATCCTCAGGGCACCTTGCGTGGGGACGAAGAATCCCTTCAATGTGCTGGAGGAAGGGAAGGAGAAGGAGGTGGACAGGGCGGGAGGAGGCAAGAAGGAGGGGGCAGATGCAGTTACCCTGCCCCAAGGTAGAGTGCTTGTGTTTGGTGATAGTCAGGTTAGGCACTTAGATAGTGCGTTCTGTGCTAGGGATAGGAAGCGTAGGTCGAGGGTGTGTTTGCCGGGGGCCGGGATAGGGAAGGTAGCTGATAGGCTAGACACGTGCTTGGAAAAAGATGGGACCAAGCCCATTGTTTTTCTCAGTGCGGGAGGGAATGACCTTGGTAAGGTCAGGAGTGAGGAGCTTATCAGGAGGTTTCGACAGGCTTTGGACAGGATTAGGGACAAGGGTGGGATCCCCGTGGTATGTGGTGTCTTGCCGAGGAGGGCAGTTGGTGCTGAGTGGCTGTCCAGGGCTATTACAGTGAATCACAGGCTCGCAAATCATTGTAGGAGTAATGGATGGCCGTTCATCGACAACTGGGACCTTTTCTATGGCAGGGACACCTTGTACGCCAGGGATGGAGTGCATTTGTCACGCCAGGGTGTTCGTGTTTTGGCCGAAACTCTCAAGCGGGAGATTACTGCACTCCAGCACTTTTTTCCTTAGTCGGGAGGGAAGAAGGGGTAGTGAGAAGGCGAGGGGCAAAATAGTTAAATCTAGAAAGGTAGCTAGCTCAGGGATGGTGAGAAATAGCTTAAGTGTTTACTACACAAACTGTAGAAGTATTCTGAATAAAATAGACTTGCTTAGAGGAATAGCGAGCGTTGAGAAATTTGATATCATTGCTCTAACTGAAACTTGGTTAGATACTCGTATGTCAGAAAAAGTATTTAATCCAGAGGTTAGGATAGATGGGTATACAATGATCTATAAAGATAGGGAAAACAGGAGAGGAGGAGGCGTCGCGTTATACGTTAGGGACACATTACAGTGTTCTATCAACAGTAGAATTAAAACAGATAACAAAGCAGAGTCGATATGGGTAGATATTAAAGAAGGATCGCAGTCAGTAGTACTAGGGGTAGTTTACAGGCCACCGACCAGTACAGAGGAAATTAACACCTCACTGTGGCAGGAATTAAATAGAGCAGGCAGGTACAGTCAGGTATGTGTGGTAGGAGATTTTAATTTTAAGAATATCGACTGGAGTCTGATGGTGGGTAACAAGGAAGCAGAGGAATTTCTTAAGGTAATTCAGGATAATTTTTTTAAAACAGGTAGTCGTAGAACCCACAAAGGGGAATAATATTCTAGATTTAATTCTTACTAGCAGGGAGGAAGCACTCACGCATGTAGAGGTTGGAGGACAGCTAGGTAACAGTGACCATAGGGAAATTAGGTACAATTTAGAATGGGAAGAAACTGTTAGAAACAAAAACACTAGTAAAATACCTGACTTTAGGAGAGCAGATTTTGAAGAATTAAAAAGGTACCTCCAAGGAGTGGACTGGCAAAGGATGCAGGGTGAGGTCAGGTCAGGGACGGAGTTCAGAGAGATAAGGCAGGATGAGAGAGGTGAGTTGAGGCGTAAGGGTGTAGGACAAGAGGAGGGAAGATGTGTCCGGAAGGGAGGAGGAAAGAGGAAGGGGGGAGCTAGGTGTGAGTATGTTGGAATGTCAGGTCATGCTGAAATGAGAGAGGTGAGGTCAAGGCGAGTAGATGAGGGAGTGGAGAGGATGGTAGGGGATGAGATGAGGGGACTAGGTGAAGTAAATGTAGATGCATTGTATAAATATTTCGTAGATAAAGTTCATACAGGTCAGTTAGCAAATATCCCGTATAGAACAATAAGATCACAAAAAAATGACCCTAAATGGATGACTGCTAGGTTAAAGCATTATATAGGGCGTAAGAGAAGTATATATAGGAGATTAAGGGCAGGTGAAGAAGTTTTAAGGACACAATATAATGAATTAGTTGGGACAGTCAGGAAGTTAACGAGGAAAGCTAAGGAAAATTATGAATCACAGGTAGCCAGCCAGGCGAAGACGGACCCCATGGGATTTTATCAGGTATACAGGACGAAGAATAAGGATACTGTAGGTCCATTAAGGGCAGCAGATGTGGAGCTGGTTAGTTCTGGGGAGGAGATTAGTAAACTTCTGAATGACTATTTTTTAACTGTCTTCACCCAGGAAAACATGCAGGATATGCCAGATAGTGAACAGGTGTTTAGAGCAGATGAGAATGAGAAGCTGACAGATTCTATTCTGTCCACCTCTCTAACGCAAGAGTTAACCAGTATTCTCAATCATTCATCCCTTTCTCTGGTAAACTCTGGAACTCCCTGCCTGCTTCTGTATTTCCACCTTCCTATGACTTGAATTCCTTCAAGAGGGAGGTTTCAAGACACTTATCCACCAATTTTTGACCACTGCTTTGACCTTTTTATGGGACTGGCATTTCAGTGGGCATTTTTTTTATTACATTTTTGTTGCCCTTGGCCAGTATCCTTCCTACATAAAAAAAAAAAAAAAAAGATATTTCCATAACTAGGGAGATAGTGGAACAGGAGATAGATAGGCTAAAAAAGTTCAAGTCACCAGGACCTGATGAAATATATCCCAGAGTACTTAAGGAATGTAAAGAGATTATTAGTGAGCCGTTAGTTTCTGTCTTTAGGAAATCACTGGAGTCGGGTGAGGTACCAGTAATGTGGAGGCAGGCTAATGTAGTACCCATCTTTAAGAAAGGAGATAAAACTTTAGCGTCTAATTATAGACCTGTCAGCTTAACTTCAGTTGTAGGTAAAATGTTAGAGTCAATAATAGCGAGGAACATTAGGGAACATTTAGACAACCATAACTTGATCAATCAGTCACAGCATGGCTTCACCAAGGGGAAGTCTTGCCTGACAAACTTGTTAAGTTTTTACAGTAGGGTGTACGAGGCAGTAGATAATGGTGATAGTTATGATATCTTATATCTGGACTTTAGTAAAGCATTTGACAAGGTACCCCATCAAAGGCTCCTGAGAAAGGTTAGGGCACACGGGATAGATGGGAAGGTGTTAGGCTGGATAGGGTCATGGCTTAGTGACAGGCGACAGAGAGTGGTAATAAACGGTTCGAAATCCGAGTGGGGTCATGTAATTAGTGGGGTGCCACAGGGATCAGTATTAGGGCCATTGTTATTTTTTATGTATATCAATGACTTGGATAGTGGAATTAGTAGTGATGTTAGTAAATTTGCGGATGACACAAAGATAGGTAGATTAATTAGGTCAGAATTGGATGCCATCGCCTTGCAGGCAGACTTAGATAGAATGAATGAATGGACGGATAGATGGCAAATGCAATTTAATATCAATAAATGCAAAGTGCTTAGCGTAGGTAGAGGAAACCCACACAATAGGTACTCATTAGACAACCAAACTCTGGTAGGTACAGGGTACGAGAAAGATTTAGGAGTTATAGTTAGCTCTGAACTCCGTCTAGGGAAACAATACATAGAAGCCAGAAACAAGGCAAACAGGGTACTAGGATTCATTTTTAGGAGTGTTAAAAGTAGAAGGCCGGAAGTAATATTAAAGTTATACTTGGCGCTGGTCAGACCTCATCTAGACTACACGGTGCAGTTCTGGTCCCCACATTACAGGAAAGATATAGGTCTATTAGAATCAGTACAGAGGAGAATGACTAAAAGGATACAGGGGATGAGGAGTATTCCTTACGAGGCGAGGTTGAAGCTGTTAAATTTACATTCTTTAGAGAGACGTAGATTAAGAGGGGACATGATAGAAGTCTTTAAGTGGTATAAGGGTTATAACAAGGGAGATGTAAGCAAAATTCTTAGGATCAGCAACCAGGGTAGAACAAGAAATAACGGGTTCAAGCTTGAAAAATTTAGGTTTAGGAAGGAGATAAAAAAAAAATTGGTTCTCAGATAGAGTGGTAGATGAGTGGAACGGACTCAGTAATCATGTAGTTAGTGCTAAGACACTAGAGAGCTTTAAAAGAAGATTAGACAAGTTTATGGATGGGGATAGCAGATGGAAATAGGTAGGTGTGTTTCATACAGGGACTGCCACGTGTAAGCCTGGTCGCTTCTTGCAGCTTCCCTTATTTCTTATGTTCTTCTTCTTATGTTCTTATGAACGCAACGAAGCACGACAACTTTCCCAATCTCGTCACATACACTACGCCACTTTTCATACTTTTTCAGCATTTCGCCAGTAAACAAGTCATTCCATCCTGTTTTATCATTACACATTTGATGTAATAACAACTTTGCTTGATGAACAAGTAGAAATATGAATCCAAGGGGGTCATAAATCTTGGCGAGTGTAGAAAGCAAATCTCTGCGTGTTGGCCAGCCTTTACAAAAGTTTAAGGGGAAACGAAGTTGATCAGTTTCCACATTCCACAAAATGCCCAGAGTCTTGTGTAAGTTGGACTCTTGCTTTAATGCTCGGTCTTCTGGGTTTACATAATTCAATGCTTCTTTCGAATTTGTCATCACGTTGTGGCACTTGCAACCACCTTCAGCAAGAAGCTTCTTGGTTTCGGTGATCAAATTACAAGCTGAACTCACAGTAGATAATACAGAAGTGACACTATCGTCTATATAGAAATATCGGTTAATAAACAGTGATGCCTCCTCAGCATGCTTTGAGCCGAGATCCTTAGCAATTTTTCTTAGTGCATAGGTAGCAACTCCTGGAGAAGAAGTAACTCCAAATAAATGGACTCGCATTCAACAAGTTCAAAATTAAAGTCACCACGTTCCCACCATAAGTATCTCAATAAGTCCTTATCACCAGGTGAAACCATGAATTGATAATACATTTTATGAATATCACAAGTGAGAGCAATAGGTTTAATTCGAAATATGAATACTATTCCCAACAACAAATTTATAAGATTAGGACCCTGTAACAACCTGTCATTCAGACTTTCTCCTTGAAACTGCGCACTGCAATCAAAAACTACTCTCAACTTGTCTGGTTATTGTACACTATGGTGTGGAATGCACCAAGTTCGTCCAACTGGTGATAATTCATTTAGTGGAATAGTTTCAGCATATCCACTAATAATCATATATTTCATTACTTCTGAATACTATTGGTGGTACATTGGATCTCTTTGGAATTTAGATTATAAACTCCTCAAGCGTTTTTGTGCCATGGATGTATTCAAAGGCAATGGTGCCTCATATTTTAATGGTAAAGGTGCTTCGTAATGTCCATCGTCTCTGATACATTCTTTGTGACATGATATCCATAAACTTCACATCCTCTGCACTGTACTTTTCATAAATTCCAAGTACATTAACTTCAACAACATCCGTGTCCAACATCACTTAGAGACATTCGGTTCTAAATGCAATGCAGCTGTGCATAAAATAGGTGGCACCTAATTCATCAATCTCATCTATATCTACATCCACACAAGTCGCTCCTACGACACACCAACCAAGATTGGTCTTCCAGCCAAATGGCTCATAGTCACCTCCAATCACAACTTCTAATGGTCACATGATTTGAGGGCAATGATAACCGATCAGAGCTCCGATGGCTGCACTTTCATAACAGTGAGGGATGTCGAAATGGGAAAGATGTGGCCATTTGCTAATAACATTAGCTGTTGGAATGCTCTCACGTTTGCATGGAATAGAAACTCTCATATAACATGACGATATTTTCATGTAAGGACTACCATATACACCCTTTACTTTTAAGCCATTAGTAGCTACTGTAGACATATTCATGCGTCCATTCATAGTTGTTATATCCAATGTAGTGTGATGACCAGAAACATTCAACGTCTGTACAACTTCATTAGTCACAAAATTGGTGTTAGACTGTGTATCTAAGACTGCGTATACTAAAATCTTCGAGTTACTAGATGAGTGACGTAGCATGACACTTACCACCATCGTTGTCACACGGTTGTTTGTTTTAATCTCAGAAATGAAGTCTGTAGCAAGATTAACATTGTCAGCAGTAACAGCAGAGTCACCTTGTGGCTGCAAACTGTAGTCATGAAGTTACGTTGGGTGTCTCTTTGAACATACAGCACAAACGTGCTTGTTCCTGCATTCCTTACTAATATGCCCAGAAGCCAAACAACCAAAGCACATGTGTTTATCACGAATGAGTGCCCTTCTGTCTAAGGAAATGTTACTGAAAACAGTGCAGTTAGTAACCTTGTGTCCATTGCCACATACAGTACAACCCTTACGTCCCACTTGTGATAGTTAATAGTAACCTTGTGTCCATTGCCACATACAGTACAACCCTTATGTCCCACTTGTGATGGTTAATTCTGTTGTGTAGGCGTTCCTGACTGAACTGAGTGCACCTGACCTTGAACACAAGGGTCATGCTTACTCCACTGTGGTTTCCTTGCATTGGAAGAATTCAATGATGTTTGACCAGCCCACAATGCATGGTTGGCAATTAAGGCCTTGCCTTTAATGAACTCCGAAAATGTATCAAAATCTGGCTTATCCACTTATTTACTAACACTTATTTATTAATCCACTTATTTACTAACCAGGCAGGCAGCTTGTTTAAGATTTTCTTATTCTCAAATTCATCACTCAAAATGTTTAATGAGTTATAAGACTTTTTTGCAACACATATCTGAGCCAAAAAAGTCCGAAAACCGTTGGAGTGCTTTACCATCTCTCACCAATTTTTGGCCAATTTTCTAGTTTCCTGCGAAAAGCAGAAGCAACGATAGAGGGATTTCCAAATCTGTCCTCGAGTATTTTGAGTGCTGCATCATAGGAAGACTTATCAGGACAAAGATATAAAGCTTCTATCGCACTCTGCGCCTCTCTTGCCGTATACTGTTTGAGGTAAAACATCTTTTCATCACACCAATTTTTGTGTTTACCTACCAAAGTATTAAAAATGCCTTACACATAGGTTAAGTCTCAGGTTTACCACAAAAAAACATCCGGTTGAGGTACTGGAGGTAATTTAACATAAGACACACTACTCCTCTCAGGCACATGTTTCCCATTAAAAGTGGCACCATCAGTAGAAGCGCTCTTTACATATTCACGAACACCTTGTAAACCATCAATATAATTACATTCCACATCATTAAAATATTTGTCACTAGCCATTAAGTCAGACTCGTCAGTAAGTTCACTGTCATAGGCGTCATGTGCTACCATGAAATCATGGAACACTCCTTTAATCAAGTCAAACTTCTGAACAACATCACTGTAAGCATCATGAACAACGAGTCTTCTTAGCTCATTAACTCGCTTTGTAACCTGTGTCTTCTTGACGGTGCGAGTTCTGCGTAAATCCTCCATTAACAACATGGTAGAGAAGTCAATAAACACCTTTTAACTAATAACAGTTACACTTGCCTCATGCACCTGTAGTCCGTAGCAATTCCTCAGTAGCCAACTCACTCTGGACCATGTTGAGTGGTAACAACCTTGGAAGAGGGAATTAGGTGGTGAGTGCGTGGGAGTCCCAGTGTGGCGTTGAAGGATGAACAAAAGTGCGACGGTCAAGGTTTCATGGCTATACATGGTCGTCGGTCGCTAAAACTTCACTGTTGTTGTCCCTGCCCAGGATGACAATATAGCCCGACTGCCCTCACTTTCTTCTTTATTGAGTAGCGTGAACTACAAGTTTGAATTACAATACTGAATTCATCAAACAACTAAACAAGTAGTTGTAGGTGCAACATAATTGATAATAAATACATTTTGGCTGGCACTTTGCAAGTATAACATTAAGCAATGCACGTAAGTATAAATACACAAATTCTGTAAAAGTACACACCTTTTATTGCTGAGACTGGGTTTCAAATGGGAAACAACTAAACCAGCCGCAATAATCAAGCAGACATGCTAAAAAACAATTCTTATCAAACTCGACTCTATCACCTACTATAATCACAAAATTAAGATAAAATTTAACATAACTATATGTAACAGACATATGTGTGCAGGGGAGCCAAGAGGGTGAAGGTCCTCAGGGCACCTTGCGTGGAGACAAAGAATCCCTTCAATGTGCTGGAGGAAGGGAAGGAGAAGGAGGTGGACAGGGCGGGAGGAGGCAAGAAGGAGGGGGCAGATGCAGTTACCCTGCCCCAAGGTAGAGTGCTTGTGTTTGGTGATAATCAGGTTAGGCACTTAGATAGTGCGTTCTGTGCTAGGGACAGGAAGCGTAGGTCGAGGGTGTGTTTGCCGGGGGCCGGGATAGGGAAGGTAGCTGATAGGCTAGACACGTGCTTGAAAAAAGATGGGACCAAGCCCATTGTTTTTCTCAGTGCGGGAGGGAATGACCTTGGTAAGGTCAGGAGTGAGGAGCTTATCAGGAGGTTTCGACAGGCTTTGGACAGGATTAGGGACAAGGATGGGATCCCCGTGGTATGTGGTGTCTTGCCGAGGAGGGCAGTTGGTGCTGAGTGACTGTCCAGGGCTATTACAGTGAATCGCAGGCTCGCGAATCATTGTAGGAGTAATGGATGGACGTTCATCGACAACTGCGACCTTTTCTATGGCAGGGACACCTTGTACGCCAGGGATGGAGTGCATTTGTCACGCCAGGGTGTTCGTGTTTTGGCCAAAACACTCGAGCGGGAGGTTACTGCACTCCAGCACTTTTTTCGTTAGTCGGGAAAGAAGAAGGGGTAGTGAGGAGATTAATTAGTTAAATCTAGAAAGGTAGCTAGCTCAGGGATGGTGAGAAATAGCTTAAGTGTTTACTACACAAACTGTAGAAGTATTCTGAATAAAATAGACTTGCTTAGAGGAATAGCGAGCGTTGAGAAATTTGATATCATTGCTTTTACTGAAACTTGGTTAGATATGTCAGGAAAAGTATTTAATCCAGAGGTTAAGATAGATGAGTATACAATGTTCTATAAAGATAGGGAAAACAGGAGAGGAGGAGGCGTCGCGTTATACGTTAGGGACACATTACAGTGTTGTATCAACAGTAGAATTAAAACAGATAACAAAGCAGAGTCGATATGGGTAGATATTAAAGAAGGATCGCAGTCAGTAGTACTAGGGGTAGTTTACAGACCACCGACCAGTACAGAGGAAATTAACACCTCACTGTGGCAGGAATTAAATAGAGCAGGCAGGTACAGTCAGGTATGTGTGGTAGGAGATTTTAATTTTAAGAATATCGACTGGAGTCTGATGGTGGGTAACAAGGAAGCAGAGGAATTTCTTAAGGTAATTCAGGATAATTTTTTTAAAACAGGTAGTCGTAGAACCCACAAAGGGGAATAATATTCTAGATTTAATTCTTACTAGCAGGGAGGAAGCACTCACGCATGTAGAGGTTGGAGGACAGCTAGGTAACAGTGACCATAGGGAAATTAGGTACAATTTAGAATGGGAAGAAACTGTTAGAAACAAAAACACTAGTAAAATACCTGACTTTAGGAGAGCAGATTTTGAAGAATTAAAAAGGTACCTCCAAGGAGTGGACTGGCAAAGGATGCAGGGTGAGGTCAGGTCAGGGACGGAGTTCAGAGAGATAAGGCAGGATGAGAGAGGTGAGTTGAGGCGTAAGGGTGTAGGACAAGAGGAGGGAAGATGTGTCCGGAAGGGAGGAGGAAAGAGGAAGGGGGGAGCTAGGTGTGAGTATGTTGGAATGTCAGGTCATGCTGAAATGAGAGAGGTGAGGTCAAGGCGAGTAGATGAGGGAGTGGAGAGGATGGTAGGGGATGAGATGAGGGGACTAGGTGAAGTAAATGTAGATGCATTGTATAAATATTTCGTAGATAAAGTTCATACAGGTCAGTTAGCAAATATCCCGTATAGAACAATAAGATCACAAAAAAATGACCCTAAATGGATGACTGCTAGGTTAAAGCATTATATAGGGCGTAAGAGAAGTATATATAGGAGATTAAGGGCAGGTGAAGAAGTTTTAAGGACACAATATAATGAATTAGTTGGAACAGTCAGGAAGTTAACGAGGAAAGCTAAGGAAAATTATGAATCACAGGTAGCCAGCCAGGCGAAGACGGACCCCATAGGATTTTATCAGGTATACAGGACGAAGAATAAGGATACTGTAGGTCCATTAAGGGCAGCAGATGTGGAGCTGGTTAGTTCTGGGGAGGAGATTAGTAAACTTCTGAATGATTATTTTTTAACTGTCTTCACCCAGGAAAACATGCAGGATATGCCAGATAGTGAACAGGTGTTTAGAGCAGATGAGAATGAGAAGCTGACAGATTCTATTCTGTCCACCTCTCTAACGCAAGAGTTAACCAGTATTCTCAATCATTCATCCCTTTCTCTGGTAAACTCTGGAACTCCCTGCCTGCTTCTGTATTTCCACCTTCCTATGACTTGAATTCCTTCAAGAGGGAGGTTTCAAGACACTTATCCACCAATTTTTGACCACTGCTTTGACCTTTTTATGGGACTGGCATTTCAGTGGGCATTTTTTTTATTACATTTTTGTTGCCCTTGGCCAGTATCCTTCCTACATAAAAAAAAAAAAAAAAGATATTTCCATAACTAGGGAGATAGTGGAACAGGAGATAGATAGGCTAAAAAAGTTCAAGTCACCAGGACCTGATGAAATATATCCCAGAGTACTTAAGGAATGTAAAGAGATTATTAGTGAGCCGTTAGTTTCTGTCTTTAGGAAATCACTGGAGTCGGGTGAGGTACCAGTAATGTGGAGGCAGGCTAATGTAGTACCCATCTTTAAGAAAGGAGATAAAACTTTAGCGTCTAATTATAGACCTGTCAGCTTAACTTCAGTTGTAGGTAAAATGTTAGAGTCAATAATAGCGAGGAACATTAGGGAACATTTAGACAACCATAACTTGATCAATCAGTCACAGCATGGCTTCACCAAGGGGAAGTCTTGCCTGACAAACTTGTTAAGTTTTTACAGTAGGGTGTACGAGGCAGTAGATAATGGTGATAGTTATGATATCTTATATCTGGACTTTAGTAAAGCATTTGACAAGGTACCCCATCAAAGGCTCCTGAGAAAGGTTAGGGCACACGGGATAGATGGGAAGGTGTTAGGCTGGATAGGGTCATGGCTTAGTGACAGGCGACAGAGAGTGGTAATAAACGGTTCGAAATCCGAGTGGGGTCATGTAATTAGTGGGGTGCCACAGGGATCAGTATTAGGGTCATTGTTATTTCTAATGTACATCAATGACTTGGATAGTGGAATTAGTAGTGATGTTAGTAAATTTGCGGATGACACAAAGATAGGTAGATTAATTAGGTCAGAATCGGATGCCATCGCCTTGCAGGCAGACTTAGATAGAATGAATGAATGGACGGATAGATGGCAAATGCAATTTAATATCAATAAATGCAAAGTGCTTAGTGTAGGTAGAGGAAACCCACACAATAGGTACACATTAGACAACCAAACTCTGGTAGGTACAGGGTACGAGAAAGATTTAGGAGTTATAGTTAGCTCTGAACTCCGTCTAGGGAAACAATGCATAAAAGCCAGAAAGAAGGCAAATAGGGTACTAGGATTCATTTTTAGGAGTGTTAAAAGCAGAAGGCCCGAAGTAATATTAAAGTTATACTTGGCGCTGGTCAGACCTCATCTAGACTACACGGTGCAGTTCTGGTCCCCACATTACAGGAAAGATATAGGTCTATTAGAATCAGTACAGAGGAGAATGACTAAAAGGATACAGGGGATGAGGAGTATTCCTTACGAGGCGAGGTTGAAGCTGTTAAATTTACATTCTTTAGAGAGACGTAGGTTAAGAGGGGACATGATAGAAGTCTTTAAGTGGTATAAGGGTTATAGCAAGGGAGATGTAAGCAAAATTCTTAGGATCAGCAACCAGGGTAGAACAAGAAATAACGGGTTCAAGCTTGAAAAATTTATGTTTAGGAAGGAGATGGGAAAAAATTGGTTCTCAAATAGAGTGGTAGATGAGTGGAACGGACTCAGTAATCATGTAGTTAGTGCTAAGACACTAGAGAGCTTTAAAAGAAGATTAGACAAGTTTATGGATGGGGATAGCAGATGGAAATAGGTAGGTGTGTTTCATACAGGGACTGCCACGTGTAAGCCTGGTCGCTTCTTGCAGCTTCCCTTATTTCTTATGTTCTTATGTTCTTATGACACCACACACATGTCAATAGCAAAATATATTACAAACACCTGGTCAACTCACCGATTCCGTTTAGCCAGCAAGGAAACTCCGTTTCACCATTCAACACTGCCTGTCACACACTGCCTACACCTCATGCTGACCTACCACACCTCAGCTCCTAACACCTGCCTTCTGGCTTGTAACGAACAACTGTACAACCAACGATTGTAACAACGGTAGTTGACCGTAATCATATAATTACCAAAATCACTTAATAATATGTCAAATGTCCATAACAACAATAATGATACCATAATACATTACACCCCTCAGTAACCCATACAATACAATGCATTTACCAAATACAGATTTCAATACTAATGATAGTAGGATGATCATGCTAAACAATGGAGTGATAGTTGTTAGTTAAATTATACATCAACACTCATGAATCCAGTCACAAACAGGATATGTCTGATTAACCCTGGTGACATGACCTTCCTGTTTTTTAGTGAAGAAACTTAGTTTAGAAATGGACCATAAAGGTTATTTGTTCAATACTGTGAGACAGTATGGGATATCTGGCTAGCGGAAAAGTAATACGCTGCGGCAGACATTCCTTCTTTAATGAAGTAGGACAACAAGTAAAACACTACCGAGCGCCTTGGGACATACATGGCGCCGGGAAAACATATTGTACATTCTTATCCAACAGACTAAAATTTTTCTCTTGAATGAGGAGAAATACTATACGCCCAATGCAAGATATAGGGAAAAACTATAGGGTCAGAAATTAAATCACCCAGTGAGAAACAACTCAGTGGGAAAGCGGACATTCTAAAACATTAAGCTGTCAGCTATGACAGTCCAAGGAATCTCCTCGATAAATTATTAACCAAATAGATGAAGCAGGAACGTGGAGTGGAACACTGAACAGCAGAACACGACTTGGCTCGTGTGACCAAAACACAGAACAAAATGCCGTGGATATCGCCTTGTTGTCTTCTATTGAATGCTAATTTCATATTATATGTAATATGCTTAAGTTTAATTGAATTGGGATGCTACTGTTAGTAAAAAGCACAAATTTATATTTTGTCATTTTTAAAGCAATTTTAATCATTATCGTATGCGGCACCATTGGACAACGTGGATGTGGCGTACGTCAGTCAGTGAATCGGTTGTGCCTTCAGTATTAAGAGAGAGAGAGAGAGAGAGAGAGAGAGAGAGAGAGAGAGAGAGAGAGAGAGAGAGAGGAGAGTTGCTATGGCAAAATTATAATCTTTGATCATACCCGATCTTGAGTACTATGCGCAGTTTTATGTCCATAAAAAAAAAAAAAATGCGAAACTAGAAACTACAAGAATTAACAAAAAAAAGTTCTTATGAAGAAAAAAAACTTATTTAATCCATCGACAAGGAATACAAATAGTGATATAACAGGTATTTTCAAAATACTCAAAGAATTTGATAATAATAATGTAGAGAAGTGTTTTGCAATCTTACATAACAAGATGACATCACTGTTTTGAGATAATTGGCTTGATTCTCCTTATGCAATTCTCACTTGGTTCATTAACATCTACAGCAATCTGCGCTATAACCTCATTATAAGTTACAGTTAAACTTTCAAAAAAAAAGATTAGACAATGACTCAGTCTTTAATTCGCAATTCGCACCACAAGTAAAATTCTATTCATTGTTATGATGCGATCTCTCTCTCTCTCTCTCTCTCTCTCTCTCTCTCTCTCTCTCTCTCTCTCTCTCTCTCTCTCTCTCTCTCTCTCTCTCTCTCTCTCCTTGATAGTGGTTGTGTTGGATGTATTGGTAACAGTGACATGTAATTGTTTTATATATATATATATATATATATATATATATATATATATATATATATATATATATATATATATATATATATATATATATATATATATATATACTCGTATATATATATATATATATATATATATATATATATATATATATATATATATATATATATATATATATATATATATATATATATATATATATATATATATGAAATTTGTTCCATACTGCGTGGCATTTCTTACATTACTACCAGATAATAATAAAGGAAATGGAGGGTGGGGAGAAGCCTTTGCAGTTTCGTCTTTATCATTATGAATATATTACTTTATATTAGATAAAGTCCCTTACGATAATATACCTTTATATGAATTAACGTCTGCTGATATTTCTTATTCGTATGTACTGCTTATGATTCTATGAGGACAATAAAATGAAAACTTACATGAGTGTTCAAATGGAAATTATGAAAATAAAGCTTGCCATATAGGGAGGAAAAAATAAATAAAATCTGATAAGAAAGGAAACCAAAGGTAAGAAAAATTCAGATATTTTGAAGAATTAAAAAAAAGTTACGTCATGTGGCAGGCAAACAGTTAAGATACATATCGTCAATCTCTGCACGAAAAAAAAAAAAAAATAGAGATAAAGATCTAGATGGAGAAAATCGTATGAATTAAGAAATTTAGCTGAAGTGACCTGGAACAAACATTCGATATACACTAGCGGTTGATGCCTTTGTCCAGCACTGGTCTTATAGAGAGTGATGATTATGATGATGATGATGATCGTTGTGATGATGATGAATGTGATGATGATGATAATGATAATGATAATGATGGTGGAAGTCAGGCGTTCTATGGCTTCCCTGCGTGAACTATTTACTTCCTGAAGAGTTGGACGTTTATAAAAAGACGCGGAAAAATTCAGAGTGGCATCATCAGCATATGATTGGGTAGGACAAGAAGTCTGGTTTAGAAGATCATTGATGAATAATAGGAAGAGAGTGGGTGACAGGACAGAACTCTGAGGAACTCCACTGTTAATAGGTTTAGAAGAACAGTGACTGTCTACCACAGCAACAAAGGTAGATGTTGACAGATAGACTTGAAAGAGTTTGACCAAGCAAGGAGGTGCAATTTCGAAGAATAATAGGAAGGAGCCCATCAGGTCTATAAGCCTTCCGAGGGTTTAGGCCATCGAGAGCATGGGAAACATCAGGGCGAAGAATTTTAATAGATTGCATGAAGTAGTCAGAGGGTGGGGGAGAGGAAAGAATAAACCCTGAATCATCCAAGATAGAGTTTTAGCAAAGGTTTGAGCGAAGAGTTCAGCTTTAGAGATAGATGTGATAGCAGTGGTGCCATCTAGTTGAAATAAAGGAGGGAAAGATGAAGAAGGAAAGTTATTGGAAATGTTTTTTGGCTAGGTGCCAAAAGTCACGAGGGTAGTTAGATATTGAAATATTTTGACACTATTAATGAAGGAATTTTTGGTTGGAGAACATAATTGGCATGATTCCAAGAAGAAATATAAAGCACATGAGATTCAGATGATTGAAGGCTTAAGTACCTTTTGTGAACCACCTCTCTATCATGTAAAGCACTAGAACAAGTTGTGTTAAACAAAGGTTTGAAAGTTTTTAGTCGAGAAAAAAGAGTTAGGAATATACGTCTCCATGCCAGGCGCTATCACCTCTGTTATGCGCTCAGCACACAGAGACGGGTCTCTGACACAGAAGCAGTAATTATTCCAAGGAAAATCAACATAATACCTCTTCAGTTACCCCCGTTTAGCAGAGGCAAAACGCCAGAGGCACCTCCGCTTTGCGAGATCCTGAGGAAGGATTGGAGCGACAGGACTAGATATAGATATAAGATTGTGATTGGAGGAGCCCAACGGAGAAGATAGGATAATAGCATATGCAGAAGTATTAGAGGCTAGGAAAAGGTCAAGAATGTTGGGGGTAGCTCTAAGACGGTGAGAAATACGAATAGGGCGTTGCACTAGTTATTCTAGATCATGAAAGATAGCAAAGTTAAAGGCTAGTTCACCAGATGGTCAGTGTATGAAGAAGAAAGTCAAAGCTGGTGAACTTTAAAGTCTCTAAGAATGGAGATCTCCGCAAAAGGGAAGTCAGAATGTGCTTCACTTTGGAAGTCAAATAGTCAAATAATTTCTTATGGTAAGAGGAGTTAAGTGAGAGGTATACAGCACAAATGAATTTAGTTTGAGAGTAACTATGTATGTAGTCGTAGCCAGATCGTGGAAAACTCAGAAGATTCAAGAGCGTGGGTTAAGCAGGTTAAGTCATTGCGCATATAGACGCAACATCCTGCTTTTGATTGGACATGAGGATAGAGAAAGTATGAGAGAACAGACACCTGCGTTTCAGTGAGGAAAAGAGGTTTGGTAGAAGAGAGGTGGTGTTCTACAGATTGAAAATTAGATCTATGACCAGGAATGTTGCTCAGGATAATTAAGAAAAATTGAATGGGGTGTCAAGACACTTAGGTCAGTATCAGAAGAGCAGTCCCATCCCTAGATGGGGACTCCGAGGCTGGTGTAGGAGTCGCCATATTAATTTTTAATTTTGAGTGAAGGGTACATGTGTAATTAGGTGCATGTAGTTTTGTATGAAGGAAGAGATTTGTCTCTAAAGGGCAGGATGTGACTGCCCCCTTGTGTTATGAAACACAGAGGGAAACGTTCAATGAGATCACAGCTGGGTTAATGATAAGTTAGTATGATTTCTTGGTTTATATATATATATATATATATATATATATATATATATATATATATATATATATATATATATATATATATATATATATATACACTAACACATGACTGTTGTGATAATGATGATAATGACGATGACTATGAAAATGATGATTGTGGTGATGATGATGATGATGATGATGATGATGATGATGATGATGATGATGATGACGCGGGCAAAGCTAAATATTAATGAAGGTAAATGACAAAAGACGAACACACTAAGGAAGTTGCAAGTGGCCGCTCTTTATAGGACATTCATGTGGAATGACGACATCTGGAAGGCGTCTAATGGAATAGGTCACCGTGAGTGGTGCACAGATGGCGATCAGAGGCACAACACATGACTAGGGAAATGGATTGTAAATAATCACATAAGCGACACACACACACACACAAAAAAAAAAAAATCGTTAACCCGGATGGTTATGTAGTTTCTCCGATATCTGATAACCATGATGCTTTTTGGGCTTTGGATACTTTCTCATAACTCTGATGATCATAAGAATTTCATCCAGAAACTAGATGGCACGGTCCAAACAACAGTAGACGGCGCATCACTTACCTATGCCAGCTTGCTAAGCACCGCGAGTGGTTAATATTGAGATTACCCATTCCCTTATTGTTACTGTACTCACTGGTGACTAATTTATTGTTAAATGTGAATATGTTGTAAGACAGTTTTCACCGTACAGTCGTTTTGTCACTATATGGCCTCTGGATACCTTGCAATGGATCTTCTGCTACTACATACATAGTACTCAATGGTGAGTAATCATTCATTCTTTCATTCATTACAATTATTATAATGCAGCTTATGGTAGATATTTGTGCATTATTAAGTATAATTTTACATTACATTTTCCTTTTTTTAGAATAGCTATGCTGTGGCGGGACGCTTCTCCCGCCGGCCGCATTCTATTCTTCGATACCCCGGGACCTGACACCAGCCTCGGTCAACCACGTGGTGTGAGGGCAAGCCTCTTTGTGTGAGGGCAAGCACCCTTTGGCTAGCTTCGGGTAGGGACGCAGTATGGGCTCGGTGAGTTTCAATTGAAGCTTCACACTCCTCTGCGTCAACACCGCCCTCCTGTAGCGGCACCACACTACCTCTGACAGACACAGTCATTTCCCCGAAGTCCAGCACCGCCCTGCTCTGCTTCAGGTAGTCTAGGCCGAGCAAGTTCTCCCCGACGTCCGCTACAAAGACGGGAAGATGCTCCTCCGTGCTGCCAACCGCAATCCTGGCATGCACTGGTCCCCTCAGCTGTGTGCAGTGCCCTGTAATACCACACAGTTGTTGCTGGGCCACCGGGGGCTGTCCAGTTGCCACCACCCCGTCCTGCACGAAGGTACGTTCCGCGCCCGAGTCCACAGTGAGGCAGCAAGATTTGCCATCCACTTGCCCGCCCACCTGCACTGTCCGGGCACCCTCGGCGCGGCAACTTAGGCGGACTGGGGTCTCTGGCTCTCTGGCTGGCGCTCGACCCCTTCCACCAGCCTCTTTCCGTTTCCCCCAGCCTCCTTGCTATCCCTGGGAGAGATGAGGGCACACTCTGCCATCTTGTGCCCCTGACCGCAGTTCCAACAACAGGGTTTGTACTGGTACTGCCCTGCTCTGCCGTTGACAGCCTTTCCGCTACTCGATCCCTGCGGGCAGTACCTCTTGGTGTGCCCCTGCTGCCCGCAAGAGTAGCACTTACCCCTGAACTCACCTAGGGGCGGTGAAGGGCTAGAGTAGGCCTTCTGCACGGCCCCTTTCTTTGCCTTCACTCTCTGCGGGACATAATTCCCGCTGGGTCGCTCCCGCGTCGTCCGGAGAAATGACTCCATCTCCAGGCCCCTCGCCAGGGCCTCCTGAAGGTCCTTGGGGTGTGCCTGCTGGACGTATATCCTCAGTTGTTGGTTATCGATGGCATCAACGAACTGATCCCGCAGGAGAATGGTGATCATCTCCTCACTGGCCTCCGGGTACGCACGCCGCACCAGCACCTCCAAATCCTGCGCCAGGCGTGTCAGGGTCTCCCCCGGGCCTCGTAACCTGGCCCGGAACCTTGTCCTGAACACCTCGGTTTGGTGCTGGTACCCGTACCTCCTCTCCAGTGTCGCCGTCACTTTACTATACGAGCACCGCTGGGCAGCTGGCAGCTGGTTCAAGACTTCTAATGCCGGTCCTTTGAGTGCCCACACCAGCTGCATGGCCATCTCAGGGCGACTCCACTGGCGGGCACTGGCCAAGAGCTCGAACTGTGTCTTATACGCTTCCCAAGACACTGTTCCATCGAACTCCTGTGGCCGGCGCCTCGTCCCGTCCTTCAGCCTCCGTGACGTGGAGCTGGCAGCAGAGGGGTACGACTTTACTGAGGCTAGCGGGGATGGTGGAGGTGATAAGACGTTTACAGGAGAGCGTAGGGGAGACGGTATCACCTTGGCCAATGGAGAAAGGCTGTTTAGGCTTCCGTGACAACTATTATCCTCCTCCCCTTCGTCACTCCCCCCCTCAGTCTCACTAGCATGCCCACTTGACCGGAACAGCGTGCCTTTATGCTGAGAGAGTACAGGAGGCGCCTGTGCCGCCACAACCTCATCCACATATCTCCTCAGTTCACTGGCCGCTTTTTCCACCTCTCCCTTCACCTGATCCTTGGTGAACACTTCACTTAACACCTCGTCTTTAACCCGTGAACACTCCTCCTTCACGAGCCCCATAACCTCCTTAAATACACGGTCTACACTGCTCGTCACCGCTTGCAACTCAGCATGCTGTACCTCTCCCTGCGCCTTCAGGGCACTCATCTCAGCATGCTGTACCTCTCCCTGCGCCTTCAGGGCACTCATAACATCCGCTAGTGTGATTTCTTTCGCCGCCATGCTGACTTAATTACTGTAAGGCACCGTAACTTAACACAACACGCAGCTTACCATGGCAAAACACACTGCACCGTCCGCCCGCCCGCTGCGATCCACAAGTACGTTACCCGTACCACCGCTGCTCGCCTCCCCTGTCCAATACACACGCACACTCGGTAACACACCGCGACGCACACAGTTAGCACTTAACTCATCCCACGATCCTGACACCACTGTAACTTCACCACCCTGTGGGCAGTCACACTTACACTTTTAGGGTCCGGTGCTTCCTGCATACGTGACGGTGAACTTACCCTGCGGCGCTCCGTGTTCTCCCCTGGCTCCCCTCAGAAGGCGAGTAGTAAAACACACTTGTGGCTTCTGGCCCTCTATTCTCCGTTGCTCACACTACACAGTAGTCCTATGCTGTAGCTCGGCACCCCGGGCCTCTTGTCGACCCTCGGAAGGCTTCTTGACGCCTCGCTCCAGCTCACAAAGGAACATACAAGTACCGAAGGCAGTGTCGGCGACGCGCGGGCTTTCTTCCCTCACCAGTGTTCTCCCGCCACTCTGTCTCCCAAACTGTTCCGCCACCAATCCCAGGGCTGCTACACGTCACGTGATACTCCCGAGCCCCAGGGTAGGCGGCCGGCGAGGTGACGTAGTGTGACGTCATCCTCCACTTCAGCTGGGACTCAGTCTGGGTATCTTCATGATCTTGCCCTCTCGTGACAATATACTGTAGTTGATTATTTACCACCGCAGTTTCTTTGGCCACCACCTCTACACAGAAGTATTAGAAGTATATATTACTTAGTACAGTATGTGTTGGTATGCAAGGACAGATATACAAGTGAAATCACGTTATTTTTATTCACCTGTATATTTGTTAATTTTTCATTGAGGGCGGGTGTGCACGTGGTATCACACTGAAATCTTAAGGTAACTCGGATATTTAAATAAGTCGACAGGGGTTTTATATATATATATATATATATATATATATATATATATATATATATATATATATATATATATATATATATATATATATATATATATATATATATATATATATATATATATATATATATATATATATATATATATATATATATATATATATATATATATATATATATATATATATATATATATATATATATATATATATATATATATATATATATATATATATATATATATATATATATATATATATATATATATATATATATATATATATATATATATATATATATGAGTGTGTGTGTGTCTGTGTGTGTGTGTGTGTGTGTGTGTGTGTGTGTGTGTGTGTGTGTGTGTGTGTGTGTGTGTGTGTGTGTGTGTATCAGGAAGACCTGTCACATTTAAATGCCAAATGACGTTCCTAAATCCAGGGTAAAGTTACCAGCATTAGTAAGAGCTGAACAAGAATTTTCTGAATGTAAGGGTGACGGGATAATTTTAGTGACCAGTTTTACTTTTACTGTTAAAAATTTCTTAAAAGTAATACATAATCACTTTTAAAACCTAAAAGTCTTTTAGCAACTAGAAATGGTGAGGCGTACTCCTAATGCGTTTAGAATTACTTTTAGGCGTCATGATTACACCCCAACACTTCACTTTTTGACAAAAGAGAGACGTCCTGCAAGAGTATAGTGATGCTCAGCTGATGGAGAGAGTTCTGCCTGCCCTTGGTGACATCTATATGGGACAGACTTTGTGAGGGATGCATTAGAGAACTGTCCTGTGGGGGGGTAACATGAGATGAAGGCCACAACTTTGGTACAACGCAGCCATCAGCAAAAAACTTTGAGGCTTATGCACTACATGGCATCTTCAGATTTATTCTCTCTCTCTCTCTCTCTCTCTCTCTCTCTCTCTCTCTCTCTCTCTCTCTCTCTCTCTCTCTCTCTCTGATGGATATTAAGACAAGACAGAAACGCGTCATGTAAGCTGCAGGATTCCCTACTTTCATCAGCGTTATTGATGACATATATAAAAATTATTGCATCCAGAGACTAGGAGGCAGAATATGTAAATAAGGCATGAAATAAAACTTACTGTGGAATGCAGTTGTAGCTCATGACGCCGAAATCCAGTTTAGATTGTATTTTCGCAAGTCTATGTGTGTGTGTGTGTGTGTGTGTGTGTGTGTGTGTGTGTGTGTGTGTGTGTGTTTGTTATTGTGGTAAATAAGAAATTAATCCAACACCTAACTTAACCCAACCCAGTTATCTCAGCCCCTTGCAGGAAACAAATGGAATACAACATTTTTTTTTTGCACTCAAACTAATTTAACCCATGTCACCACACAGTCAAAGTGACTGGAATTTAACTCATCTTTTTGCATTCAAATTAATAACCTCACCCTTACACCCCATAGTCCCTTATTGAGAGTAAAACAATTTAACAATTCCTTCTGAAATCAACCTGAATTAACCAAGTCATCTCACAGCTACTTGCAGGGAGTAAATTAAATTTAATAAATCTAGTTACATTCAGATAACTCAACCATCCCCATAGCTGCTTGCAGGGATAAGCAGAATTTTGAAAATCATTTTGCACTAAACAGAAACTAGTCTGTCATCCAGTTAGCTTGCCTCTCTCTTTCCTTAGCTTAGCCGGTGTCGTGTCTGTGAATGTTCGGTTGTACGGAGCTGTCCGGGCTTTGTCTACAAGCAAAAGGCGGACGGCTACATACAGCAATCCGTGTACACAGCTGGTCGCCTATCCGTGGGTGTCCGGGCACTGTTTTGAAGCACAGGGAGGCATACTTCCTACATAAAAAATAAATAAATAAATAAATAAATAAATATTTTCATTTTTTTTTCATAACAAAATCTTTCATAAATCCAATACACCGCTATATTTTGAAAAAAATATAAAAAAAAGTGTCTACATCATTATAGTGTGTAAGAATTTAGTCAGAACTCATTAAAATAACCTTTATCCAGTGATCAAAATTACATTACACAATGATATAGGTTTGTTCACTTGATTTGATGATCATAGAAAATATCTTACTGTAAAAATACCATTTTTGTTATATATTAGGAATAAGTTTGTAATAATTACTGTTGTAAGATATTGCTACATTATAAACATATCTTTCTCAGCCAAGGGCACAAAGAAATCATCTGTTCTTCATTAAATAAACTTTTCTTATCATGAAACAGTTTTCTTTTTTTTTTTTTTCTCCTCCCAAAAGAACTGATATCGTTCATTCAGTAAAAATTGATGTACCGGACATATTTCATTTCTAAATTGGTCCAGTCTTCCCAGTAAATCTTCAGCCATGTTGACACCCGGACACCTATGGATAGCTTTGTTTATCAAGAAGTCTTTGTTTATATACAATCGCTTCTGCTGAGCATGCCCAATTCGAGGGATTACGTTTGCATACAGCCGAACAGTCACGGACACATTACCGGGCTGCCCCCATCATTGTTGTGTTGACTTCCCGGTGGGATTCTAGAATCTGAACTGGTCTCATGTACGTTATTAAACTAATGAAATATGTCACAGTCCGGTTCTTTATTATCGAAGAGTTAAATATAAATTAACATTAGATATTCTTATGTAAGATTTTGATATTCAAGTGTAAAAACAAAATGGCTAAGGTTTGAAGTGCTAAACATAGCATGTACAGCGAGTTTAGTACGTTTACTCCAAACTAAAAGTGATTTAAGAAAACATTTATAGCTTCTTGTATAAACATCTAGCATTTATTTTTAGCTGGGAGTAAATTTAAAAGTCTTTTAGAGTTTTTCTTTTTTTATATGTATGGGCCCTGGAGTGATAGAACGCTTAGGAAGGAAGTTCAAGATAAATGTGGAGAGACATGGTTAGAAACCGATAGAAAGTTAGATTCAATAAAAATCTTTTAATGTCACAATAAAAGTAACACTGACATCTCCTAGCGAAATTGGTCAACATTCATTAAGGAAAGCTTGAAGATTGTCACAGTGTTGTCCTTTATGGAGTCCATACTGATGAGCACAAAGAAGGTTCAAGGAAAGCGAAAGGTGGGTGATAATAGACTGACAAAGAAAAATTTGACCTGGCAAGGAGCAAGCCCGGAAGCATATTTATGGAGAAAGATAGGAATTCCATCAGGACAATAAGCCTTCCGACGACCACTTTGGAGATGGCATAGAAATCTTCATTACGAAGAAATTCGATTGAACACTTCATATTTACAGGATAAAGGAGAAACGACGCCTTATTCATTCAATGTAGAGTTATTGGAAAAAGGCAGAGAAGAATTATGTTTAACAGATAGAGGATATGGTGATCTGGATTAAATAGAGGGAAAAATGAACAAGAAAAAAAATTTAGAAATAATTTAGCAAGACGCAAGGCGTCCATTTTCTCTTGAGAAAATTAACTGGCTAGATTTTGACATACCTTATCCGTGCCGACTTGGAGAGTAGACTTGGCATGATATATATATATATATATATATATATATATATATATATATATATATATATATATATATATATATATATATATATATATATATATATATATATATATATATATATATATATATATATATACGAGTATATATATATATATATATATATATATATATATATATATATATATATATATATATATATATATATATATATATATATATATATATACTATTTTTCTATTTTACGTGTGGTTTCCCTACTCTTTTCGGGCTATGACGGTGCCTCCTGACAAAGAACTTTGGATTTGGCATTTGGGAAATTTTCCCGAGTGGATGCCCTTCCTACCCTTGGACCGTGGCCAGGATTCGAACCCGCGATCCTGTGAACCTCTAGGCCCCAAAAGCTTGCGCCGTACCATACATATGGTTATCTCACCTTAAAGCGGATGTTGATTCTGTAGTTCACTTTTGTTTATCCTGTTGAAAATGTGTTGCTTCATTTGAAAAAAAAAAAAAAATGATATGGATGAATGTTTTTGTTAGACCTACAAGATTTCTTTATGAGATTCATGCAATATTTCATATTTTTCTTACTGCTTTATTTTATTTTATTTTTTTTTCGCAGAACGAATATTTTTATATTTTCCTTATTGTCACAGTCTTGTTTATTTTCAAGGTTTCTCTACATTTTTTAAAACATTTTTTTTAAACATTATATTAGTAAAATAACATCTTACATGTATAGTAAGATCTGTAATTCATTTTTCTTGGACTCTAAAGTAGTTTGTTGTTCATCATTCTACATTATACTTCATTGACAATTTGGAGTGCAGGCCAACAATCAATACCTACACCATCAGTTTAACAGTTCACGCAACGTTTACCTCGTCCTCTCTTCCTCGTCCCCAACACTATAAATTCCTGGAAGACAAAGCCATAAAAAAAACATAACTTTTAAAAATCATTATAGTTCCTGAAGATTATTATGAAAAAAAGAAATCTTTGCGTGAAATTGTAAAAAAAGAACATAGAAAAAAAGCAATAGAAGAAAAATCACGACTTTTTTTTTTCAGCAGTAGTGCCTACACGATGAACTGCTCTCCTCTGGAGATCACCGGCAACTACTCCACCTCTGTATAAAATGATGTGAGCTGTCAGGAAGTTACTGTTCGCCGTGTTTGACTCACCTCACCGACATCAAGCGAGTGGCGTGCGCCTGACTGTGAAGAAGTAGGTTACACACACACACACACACACACACACACACACACACACACACATATGCACACACACACACACACACACACACACACACACACACACACACACACACATATGCACACACACACACACACACACACACACACAACACACACACTGACACACACACACACACACACACACACACACTAATAATAATAATAATGATAATAATAATAATAATAATAATGATAATAATAATAATAATAATAATAATAATAATAATAATAATAATAATAATGATAATAATAGTAATAATAATAATGATAATAACCTATATATATATATATATATATATATATATATATATATATATATATATATATATATATATATATATATATATATAGTAATAATAATAATGATAATAACCTATATATATATATATATATATATATATATATATATATATATATATATATATATATATATATATATATATATATATATATATATATATATATATATAGACACTAAGAAGGTTGGTTTGAGCGTTCCCTTTCCCTGGGCGGTTGGTGCGCCACATCACGATTTTTCGAACCCACGCCACGCTAATCTTCATCTTGTGACATGAGGAAGTGGAGATGCATAGTGTAACCAGAAAGTCTGATTGTTTGTTGACCGTCGTCACCAGTGTGTTATCTTCTTTCTTTACTTTTGGATGATCACTTACAATGTTAGTAATTGACAGGGAATCCTTAGGCCAGCAGTCCTCATCCTGCTTCAGAAAGGAAGGGCCCTGGAGCCACTTGGCACCCATCGCCATCTTCTTTTCCCACATACTCCAGCTAGCGTCATCTGCTGGGTTCTCTGCTGAACCTACATGCCGCCATTGATCTGCCTCTGTCCGCTCGTGAATGGTTGCTAATCTGGTGGAAACGTAGGTGTGAAACCATCGTCTTGTGTTCCTTATGTACTGGAGAACCGCAGTGCTATCAGTCCAGAAGATCGAGTGGCTAGTCTTCTTGCTTCCCTATTCGAGGGCTTCTGTCCATTCCTCGTATCTTCATGCCGCTTCCCTGGATCCTTGACGTTTGGTGAAGGATTCACGAATGCACACCCAGGCATCCATCAACAGCGCACCTCTTCATCTGAATGCAATATGTAATATAATGATCTCTCTTTAAACCGGCAAAGCAGTGGCGCTCTGCTTGAATCATTGCTTGCCTTTGCCCGGTGGTCATGTCTAAGAATTGCGGGCAATCTTCCAGGCCATATATCTTTATGCTGCATAACGGGCATCGTTCATCGTCTTCTCTCGCGTGCGTTCCAGCCTCAGAAGTTACCAGAACAATTTTTCCTTTTTCTGTTGGGAATCGTTACGAGTCTTTAGACATCTCAATAGACCTTGCCTCGGCGTGGTAACCATACACTCGATAAAACGAGCAATCCATTCTATTCCAGGGATTTTTTTTTGTGTTTTATTTGGTATTCATATGCCTCATTGATATAATCATCATGGAGTTTCCCTTGGCATGTACTTGTCAGGGTCTCCACAGATTCGTACAGATGTCGAGTTGATGCGCAACTCACCAAGTATCTTTAGGTCCCCACAGAGTACTCCAGGTCATCTGCTAATTTTTTGTAGTCCTTCTAGGTCCTTCACCTGTATGACCGAACCTTGCAAAATACTCTTTGTTAGTTGACAGGTGTACAGAAACTTGTTCCCGTGCCGTTTTTTCCGGTAGGTCCCAGGCCTGTTTATAGCCCATAGTCTGATCTTCGAGCTGTAAACACCCTTTGAAGGCCCTTTTTATTGGACCATTGTAGACGTCGACAAGGGCTTCCAACCTAGTGCCGTCGATGACGTGAGCAGATCGCAGACGACGCTGGAGGGCCCTCTTGAATTCCCAGAATTCACTACAGAACCCATCGCTGAAGTATGGTAGTGGTCTTTGAGAGAGACTCATAGAATCGTACATGTTTACCCGTTTATCCTCTCCCTGGCTGTCTGGGCTCCAGATTTTGACATGTACTTGAGGTTTTGTTGCTGTCAGGTGTATTTTCTCAACTTGGCTTGGTAGACCACGTCGTGGGGCGCTGGTTTTCCAGGGTTGGCTTCTGGAGGCGCTGTTATGACGGTTGTGGAGCCACCCCAACCGGTAACAATGCAGTGATTTCTGCTGACTCTCACTCCGCCTGGTGCCGGAGCCCGGATACAGAGGGCGGTGTGACAGCAACAGATGACTATGTAGCAAATGAAGCTTGCGGATGTCCAGAATTGCTGATCGCTGTTGATCCCGACTCCCCATGGTGAGATGGCTCCGGTTTAGAGGGGTGCATAATGAGGAAGTCTCTTTGCTTTAAGTATCACCCTTATTCTGCGCGGGGATCTTTGATGTTTGATTTGCTGTTGTTTGAAGGCTCGTCATTATTTGTGCTAGTTACTGATTTGTCGGCGTCTGTTGAATCATGCCACTCTCTGGCTGCATCGGGGCAACAGGGTCCGCGTTTTCAGTCTCATGGACTGAAGTACCGTCGTCAGACCTACCGTCTTCCATCATGAGCAGTGCAGTTGTTACTATGAGGTCTGACTTACACTGCACTGCGGAAATGCAGCATGAATGCCACTATACGTGTTCTCATATACCGTACCACAGGGGTGTTCTTATAGTAAAGTGATATTTTACTACAGAAGTGTTCTTGTACTGATGACACAGTACTTCACTAATGCCACCGGTTCACCAGTGACACTGTACCACACCAATGCCATCGGATCACCAATGACACTGTACCACACCGTACCAGTGCCACTGGATCACCAATGACACACTGTACCACACCATACCAGTGCCTCCGGATCACCAATGACACACTGTACCACACCACACCAGTGACACCGGATCAACAGTGACACATTCTACCACACCACACCAGCGCCACCGGATCACCAATGACACACTGTACCACACCACACCACACCATTGCCACCGGCTCACCAATGATACTGTACCACACCACACCAGTGCCACCAGAACACCAGTGACACACTGTACCACACCACATCAATGCCACCGGATCACCAATGATACTGTACCACATAAGTTTTCTTTATCTATGCCACTAATATTTTACCTTGGAGTGAAATTTTAAGGAGCATACACAGGATGAGATAATGCCACAGCCACACACACACACACACACACACACACACACACACACACACACACACACACACACACACACACACACATATACACGCATCCTTGCACACGAACGTTACCACACGCGTATGTAATATTCATGTACAATACGCACGCACTCATGTACTCAGAGTTCCACCAGACGGCCAGGCGAACCGTTTTCCTGCACCAGAGAACGCACGTACGTACACATGCACTGTTTCTCTGGCAGTCACTGTCCCCGGCCGCTGGGTGTCCTCCCTCCTTCCGCTCGCCCAACGCCTAAGAGGCTGGGGCCGAACGCACACACGTACGCACGCACTCGCTCCGGTGTACCCAGAGTTATTGGTCGTCTCGGGTGTCCCGCGCCTCTCTCACCCTCACGCAGCGGCAGCGGAGATAAAGGTGTAGCACAGCAGAGCCAAGAGATACGTTTGACTGTTACTGCCCAAGGGGGAAGAGCTCAGAATGATGTTCAGTCAGACCCATACGTCGACTTGATTACAATTTATTCGATCAAACCTGGAAATATATTCCCCATCGGTTACATGGTTCACATAATATAGTATTCTCGCGCCTCCCCAGACGGAGATATAGGAGAGAACATTGGGCTCCTCGACGGATCGGACCCTTCCTCCCCCCCCCCCCAACCATTTCCGTCAAAGGGAGGCGGCAGTTCTTTAAGTATATCATAATCAATAAACAGCATGTTACAGTATAGGTACATATAGCACTTACGTATTCTGGGTTGTGGAGAGGCAGAGAGGAGAGACGAAGGTCCTGCCTATAAAGGAACACCCCTCAACGAGAGGGAGTATTTAGAAGATGCGATATGAGGGGACCGGTGTCAGCATGAAGCCTTTCTCTTTACCCATTCCATTACCTTCTTTAACGTCTTCTCTCTCTCTCTCTCTCTCTCTAAACGGTTCAGATGCGTGTGTATTGCACTGCTGCAATAACAATATATATATATATATATATATATATATATATATATATATATATATATATATATATATATATATATATATATATATATATATATATATATATATATATATATATATATATATATATATATATACAGTTCTTTCTACGACGATGCGTCTTGCTGTTGTCCGGATGCAGCAAATCCTTTAAGAAACAATCTAGCAGTTGTTAAGAATTGTTATACCATAGTTTTCTTTTATTTTTCCTTCTTTCCTCATTTACAGAGTAGGAGCCATGCTGAAGACAGCTTGGTTTCATAATAAAATTAGTCTCTTTTCCTTCTCCCGTAGCTGTGCTGTGAAAAGGAAGCTTAGTTCAGCATATTATTATTATTATTATTATTATTGTTATTATTATTATATTATTATTATTATTATTACTATTATTATTATTATTATTATTATTATTATTATTATTATTATTAATATTATTATATTTTTTATTGATTTTTTTTTATTATTATGATTTTTATCATTACTATTGTTATTATATTCATTATTACCTGTAATGTTTCTGCATATGTTACAGATGCTATATTTACTGCAAATACATCAATAATCACTACTACTGCTGATACTAATGTTACTGTTATAAACATAAATTTACTGCAGTTACTGCTACAGTTAGTACTTACATTTAATTTTTTTGCTGCCATTACTACTGTTTCTACCACGACTACTACGAATGTTGTTGCTACAACCACAACAAAAATGCAGCCTGTTGTTCATACCTGCACCATTTAATAATATTGGTATTGCTGTTGTAATTTGCTTTTGTCTGTGTTGCTCTTATTATTATTATTATTATTATTATTATTATTATTATTATTATTATTATTACTATTATTATTATTATCATTATTATTATTATTATTATTATTATTATTGTTTTCATTATTATTATTATTATTATTATTATTATTATTATTATTGTTATTATTATTAATATTATTATTATTATTATTATTATTATTATTGTTGTTATTAAAAATGTTATGTTGCTGTTACCACTATTACAATTACTGCTATTGCTCTCACCACTAATAATGGTAGTGATAATGGAGATGAAGGTATTGTTACT
The DNA here is from genome assembly GCF_035594125.1 of Scylla paramamosain. NCBI lineage: Eukaryota > Metazoa > Arthropoda > Malacostraca > Decapoda > Portunidae > Scylla > Scylla paramamosain. Next base: position 1,697,835 of record NC_087186.1, read on the forward strand.
ATGATTGTTGTTATTATTATTATTATTGTTATTATTATTATTATTATTATTATTATTATTATTATTATTATTATTATTATTATTTTACAAAAGGAGAGAGGTGGTTCTAATATTGTTACAACTCACCGCTCCGCCTGGCCTCTGGAGGGTACAAAGATGATTTGGCCATGAGCACCTGTTGGTATTCATCGCAAATAAAAATTGCGATTTCGGTCTCGGAAACACCTCCCAATTGGTAACTTTTGGCGGTACATCTTTCTTGCTTTACGACATTTCTTCGTCAGACCCACCATTTTGCCATATTTTGCATATTTCGACTTACTGAGCTAGCAAAATGCGTGATTTATATGCTACAACTCACTTCATATACGGGATAGCCAGTTTTGGTTGACACCATCAGACTCAACAGTGACTGTAAAATCAAGATATATTGTAAAAACTTAACACAACTAAAAAGATAATGCGATTATGACGAGTTGAACTGTGAGATGTTAAAAAATAGGTTTATAACGTTTTATTGCTGCTCGCTATTTTTAACAGTTTATCATTGAATGCTAAAATATATTATTACATTAAGTACAATAAACTCAAATGAACACGATATTGTGATCAAAATGCAGATAAAGCTCCACATGTTGAAAAGATTTGAGTAATTTAGAGTAACATACCACTTGCCGCAACCATCACGGCGGTGAGACACTTGTCGTGACGTGTGCAAGCGGGCTTCGTATGACCGGGCCTGCAACGCGTCTAAAAATTACAACCCAAGGGGGAAGGTCCTTTAAGTTGCTCCGCAGCTAAAAACACCTATTACCCGGTTATTATTATTATTATTATTATCATTATTATTATTATTATTATTATTATTATTATTATTATTATTATTATTATTATTATTATCATTATTATTGTTTTATTATTATTATTATTATTATTATTATTATTATTATTATTATTATTATCATTATTATTATTATTATTACTATCATTATTATTTATGTATTGTTTATACTATTGTTGTTTAAACAACAACAACAACAACAACTACTGGTACTACTACTACTACTACTACTACTACTACTACTACTACTACTACTACTACTACCGCTGCTACTGTTACTAATAGGTATTATTGTATCAGTCATAAGAACTATTATATATATATATATATATATATATATATATATATATATATATATATATATATATATATATATATATATATATATATATATATATATATATATATATATATATATATATATTTAATTCCACGCTTGGTGTGTTCATCCTTCTTATATTTCATGCTACGTGTGCCCACATGGCCAGCCAGTCTGATCTATTTTTAACCTTTTCTCCTTCCTCTCTTCCTCTCAAGGGAATACCGCACTTTCCTTCCCTACATCCCTGCCAGTCCTTAGGGCAAACTCCTGCATCGCCTGCCTGTCGTCCTCCCTGGTCATTGGTCAGAATAACGACCTCTACCATTGGTTCCTTCACCGCATTTCCAAGCATTTCATTGGTCATTTCTCCATATCAGAGATTGCATCCTGGATCCGTTTATCTCACATAAATAGAATGTACGTGTAGCTAGAGCATCAGTCTGTTGAGAGAGGCACTTCATGTCAGTCTGTTCAGTTCATCATCAGACCACGATCAATCCAGTTCATATCAGTTCAGAGAGAGAGCACATCAATATTGTCAAATCCGTAATCAATTGTGCCCCGGTATCACGCGTGTACATTCTGTCAATTATTAAATCAAGAGGAACTCTTATAAATGGTGTCTTTTACTCAATCAATCAACAATATCAAACACTACCCACGACCTTCACGCTACCAAGAATATCAAGCTACTATTCGGTCCTCCAGAGTAGCCATCACCACACCAAGCATCCTCATCTGACCTAGTAGTGATAATCATCATCTCAACGGGTCAACAATCATCAAAACAGCGGTGACTAAAATATCTATCCGACCAGGGGTGGCCAAAGACTTACCGACACAGTTAAAATCAGAACAGTACAGTGGTGGCAACGGTGGTTAAGATCAACTAAACATTATAATTACTACCACTGTTGCTGCTGCTGTTACTGCTGCTATTGCTGCTACTGTTCCCACTATTACTACTACTACTACCATTTTTACTACTACTACTACTTGTCACGATCCCGGTTATCTTTCCAAGAAAGTGAACGTTACACTGATCACAGAAGGTTTTAAAGGTCTGGATTTTTAAAGACCTCGAATATCTACCCGACCTATCCGAAATCGCCAGCTATTAAACCCTCTCACAAAATCCTTACCTTGGCACAGCACGCCAGATATCACCTCAATACCAGATCAATGTTAGGGTAGAAAACACAATTATTCTAAATATCAAAAGGATATATAAATAACAATGTTTTCTCACAAATAAATTGAGGTAGTACACATAATTAGGGAACAAATTTCTACCCTAAACCAACACAGAATAAATCCCACACTCAATCACAATAGATTCCCCCTTTTCTCAGGCTCTTATATCTCCTCCCTTATTGCTCAGAGGTTATACACATCATTATATAACTAAATAACAATTCCCGTATTTTACCTCTTCAAACTTCACAAGACATCACCACCATCACCATGGATTATCTATAACACCATAACATCATCCGAAAGATTGATTACAGACAGCAGTGACACCACAACACCACCCCAAAGGCACCAATGACGCCACAATAACACCCCCAAAGGTACCACTTAGGCTACAACACCACCGCAGCCCCAATCACAAAATGGTTGACTCTCACCCCATGCTCCCCCTCAACGTTACATAACCAACACCACTCACCAACCAAATCTCAGCTGACAAGAGATCTTGGTACCACAAAAGTCTCACCAAACTGATCCTGGATATCTACGTTATACCGCCGCGTCACTAATACCTCCACACACACACTCCATTACCACACAATACCTGAATTTATCCCCTGAGAACTCCACCCTTTCAATCCCCTCAGGGCCTCTAGGCACTCTGTAGAATTTGCTGATTCAATACAAACCCCAAACGCATATCGCCTCTCGCCTCAACATATTTAATCTCAAATACACGTAGTCCCTTACATATACATATATGAAGAACTTGACTAACGAAAGGAATAATAATACATGGTGTAAAATGGGTAAATAAGCCTTATACTAACTTATGACTAAAAATAAAACATGTTCGGAAGGAAAACAGAACACGGGGAACATAAAAAGACACGTTCGGAAGGAAAACGGAACACGGGGGACACTAAAAAAATGTGTTCCTTTTCCGGTAAACTCGGCCAGTAACATGACATACTACTACTACTACTACTACTACTACTACTACTACTACTACTGCTACTACTACTACTAGTACTACCACTACTACTGCTACTATTACTACTACTATTACTACTACAACTATTTCTACTGCAATTATTATTATTATTATTATTATTATTATTATTATTATTATTATTATCATTATTATATTTATTTTTTTTCTCAATTGCATGAATAATGGTAATAAATATGCTACCACGACAATGTAAATTTACTACTTACTTGAATGTCACCAAGTACTTCAGATATTTATGATCATGATATCTTTGAAACTGAAGATAAATGTAACAGATATCTAGACGTCGATAATCTATATATGCAATTCAATCACATAGACTACGAAATCTCTGTATATTTATCCAGAACACATTTTTCTTACCATCTAATGCAATTAGTATTTTAACCCTTAATATAAGATCTATTCCAATCAATTTTCAGTCCTTTGTGATACAGTATTTATTATGTAACATCAACGCTACTTATAATATCATTGTCCTTACAGTAGTCAGATTAAGCCCGCACTTCTCTCCCCTGTACCAACTGCCTGGTCACAATCTGTTCACTAGATGCAGGGACACACAGGGGAGAGGTGTGGCCTTATATGTCTCTCATAATTTTTTTTCCAATAGAGCTAAGTGAATTGTCAAAAAATAGAATGCATATTGAATGTATTGAGTCCCAGGCTAGGAGGAGGCTATAGACACCTGCCAAAACGATAATTACTCCCAATGAGACCTGAAGCACTGGATGAGGGGGTGCTGTGAACTTATCATTAACCCAGCTGTGACCTCACTCAACGTTTCCCTTTATTTCTCACAACACAAGCGGGCAGTCACAGCCTGCCTTCTAAAGACAACTCTCTTCCTTCACATAAAACTATAAGCACCTAATAACACGCACACCCTTCACTCAAAATTCAGAATTAATATGGCGACTCCTACACGAGTTTTGGATTCCCCATCTGAGGATGGGACCATAAATGTGCCACGGTCGGACTGCTCTTCTGGTATCGATCCTAAGTGTCTTGACACCCCACCCAGTTTTTTCTTCATTAACTTCTAAAACATTCACGGTCTTTGATGTAATTTTAATGTGTAGAACACCACCTCTCCTCTACTAAACCTCATCTTTTCCTCACTGAAAACACTGAGGCAACTGACAGCAGCTCTTTTTCTGTTTCCTTCTATTTTCTCTATCCTCGCTTTCAATTCAAAGCTGGATGTTGCGTCTATGTGCGCAATGACTTAACCTGCTCTCGTGCCCATGCTCTTCAACCTTCCGAATTTTTCACCATCTGGCTACGGCTACAAAGTCACTCTCAAACTAAAATTATTTGTCCTGTATACTTCACACCTAACTCCTCTATCTATAAGAAATTCTTTGACTACTTAACTTCCAAAATGGAGCATATTTGACTCTCTTCCCTTTTGTGGAGATCTCCATTCTTGGAGACTTCGATGCTCACCACCAGCTTTGGCTTTCCTCTTCCTTCACTGACCATCCTAGTGAATTAGCCTTGAACTTTGCTATACTCCACCACCAAGAGCAACAGGTGCAACACCTTACTCGTATTTCTGACCGTCATGGAAATACGCCCAACATTCTTGACTTTTACCTAATCTATAACCCTTCTGTTTATGCTGTTACCCTATCTTTTCCTTTGGGCTCTTCCAATCAGAATCTCATATATGTATATTTTCCTATCGCTCCAATCCTTTCTCAGGAACCCACCATGCGGAAGTGTTTTTGGCGTTTTGCCTCTGCTACTCGTATTTGGGGAGGCCTGAGGATGTATTATGCTGATTTTCCTTGGAATCACTACTGCTTCCGTCTCAGAGACTCGTCTCTGTGTGCTGAGCGCATAGCAGAGGTGATAGTGTCTGGCATGGAGGCATACATTCCTCGCACTTTCTCTCGACCTGAACCTTCCAAATCTTGGTTTAACACAACCTGTTCTCGTGCTATACATGACAGAGAGGTGACCCACAAAAGATACTTGAGCTTTCCATCACCTGAATCTCATGTGCTTTATATTTCTGGTCGGAATCATACCAAGTCTGTTTTCCAACTTGCTAAAAACTATTAATGGAAAGTGTCAAAATTTTTCAAAATTTAACTCCCTTCATGACTTTTAGCACCTAGCCGAAAAAATCATCAATAACTTTGCTTCTTCATCTTTCCCTCCTTTATGTCAACCCCATATCACTACTGTCATCTCTTCTATTTCTAAAGCTGAACTCTTCGCTCAAACCTTTGCTAAAAATTCTACCTTTGATGATTTAGGGCTTATTCTTCCCTCTCCTCCACCCTCTGACTATTTCATGCTTCCCATTAAGATCCTTTGCTGTGATGTTTTCCATTCTCTCGATAGCCTAAAGTTCGGAAAGCTTATGGACCTAATGGGGTCCCTCCTATTGTTCTCTGAAACTGTGCTTCCGTGCTTGTACCTTACCTAGTCAGACTCTTTCAACTCTGTCTATCAATATTTACCTTTCTTTTTTGCTGGAAGTTTGCTTACATTTAGCCTGTTCCTAAAAAGTATGACCTTTCTAATCCCTTCAACTATCGTCCTATTGCTTTACATTCCTGCCTATCTAAAGTTTTTCTTTTTTAGTCTATCCTCAACAGGAAGATTCTTAAACACCTATCACTTCTCATTTCGCAACCTTCTATCTGATCGTCATTATGTGTTCCGTCAAGGCTGCTCTACTGGTGATCTTCTGGCTTTCTTGATCATCCTCTTTTAGAGATTTTGGTGAAACATTTGCTGTTGTGTTAGACATATTAAAAGCTTTTGATAGAGTCTGGCACAAAGCTTTGATTTCCTACCGTTTCTATCCTTCTGTCTGTAACTTCATCTTAAGTTTACTTTCTGACCGTTCTATTGTTACTGTGGTAGACGGTCACTGTCCTTCTTCTAAGTCTACAAACAGTGATGTTCCTCAGGGTTCTGTCCTGTTCCCTACTCTCTTCCTGTTATTCATTAATGATCTTGTAAACCAAACTTCTTGTCCTATCTACTCCTACGCTGATGACACCACCCTGCACTTTTCCACGTCAATTCTTAGATGTCCAACCGTTCAGGAAGTAGACAGTCCACTCAGGGAAGTCACAAAACACCTGACTTCTTATCTCTCTCCTGATTCCTGATTGGGGCAAAGAGAACTTTGTATTGTTCAATGCCTCAAAAACTCAATTCCTTCATCTATCAACTCGACACAACCTTCCAGACAACTATCCTTTTTCTTCATTGACACTCAACTACCCCCATCTTTTACAATGAACATCCTCGGTTTGTCCTTTACTTTCCTGATTTCTGATTGGGGCAAAGAGAACTTTGTATTGTTCAATGCCTCAAAAGCTCAATTCCTTTATCTATCAACTCGACACAACCTTCCAGACAACTATCCCCTTTTCTTCATTGACACGCAACTGCCCCCCTCTTTTACAATGAACATCCTCGGTTTTTCCTTTACCTACAATCTAAATTGGAAACTTCATATCTCATCTCTAGCTAAAACGGCTTCTGTGAAGTTAAATGTTCTGAGTCGTCTCCGCCAGTTTTTCCCATCCCCTCCCAGACAACTGCTAACTTTGTACATAGGCCTCATCCGTTTATGTATGGAGTATATTTTATATGTATTGGGAGGGCTAGTTTCCACTCATACTGCTCTTTTAGGTAAGGTGGAATAAAAAACTTCTTGTCTTATCAACTCCTCTCCTGTAAACGATTGTCTTCAGCCTCTTTCTCACCGCCACAATGTTGCATCCCCTCCTCCCGCGCCCTCGCTGCAAAGGACCTTATTCTGTCCACCTCCCTAATGCAAGAGTTAACCAGTATTCTCAATCATTAATCCCTTTCTCTGTAAAACTCTGGAACTCTCTGCCTGATTCTGTATTTCCACCTTCCTATGACTAACACTTTCAAAAGGGAAGTTTCAAGTCACTTATCCTGTAATTTTTTTATAACCACTTTCGAGACCGGCACCTTGGTGGGTCTTTTTTTTTTTTTTATATAGTTTTGTTGGACTTGGCCGGTGCCCCTACAAAAAAAAAGCTACAATAATGAAAAAAAAAAAACTATTTCAATGTATATGTAGATCACCAAGTGGGAATTATAATAAGTTTATTCACCTCTTTACAAAAATGCTTCTATTAGCCTACAATAAGAAATTTGAAGAGCTTTATATATTTGAAGATTTTATTTTAGATTAACTTAAGTTAATTTTATAATCTAATGTATTCTTTCTCATTAATTCCATTAGTCACCAAACCTACAAGAATCAGACACACATCTGCTTTACTTACTGATTACATCTGGACTACTCAATCATAGACTAATTTTAGGAATTACATTGTTAATTAAAGGATTTTGGATCACATTCCAATATTATTTGTATTTAATTATGGAAATCAACAACGACATTACATTAATAAGAAAATAATAAATGAAATTGCACTTATTAACTTAAATAATGGTGAATTACAACAAGTGAATAAGAGTAAAATTTGGAAAGTAAATGTACCAATTAATCTCTTTTATATATATATATATATATATATATATATATATATATATATATATATATATATATATATATATATATATATATATATATATATATATATATATATATATATATATATATATATATATATTGAATTTAATGTATTATTTCAAAAACGTTTTCCAGTGAAGAGAGTCTGCGTAAAAATGAAACAAGCTATCAGTGCCTACATCACCCCCAATCTAAAAAGATGCATGTGAAAAAAAAAAATAGACTACCAAGATTTTTCAAGTAAATGGCCCTTAACCCACAGAGAAACAAAAAAAAAAAAATAAATAAATAAATAAATAGATAAATAAATAAAAAATAAAAAAAATAAAAAATAAAAATAAATAGATAAATAAATAAATAAATAATAATAATAAAAAAAATCTAACAAAAATACTAAGATCAGCAAAGAATGAACATTGGAAAGCAATAATAGTCAAGGTGAACTTATATCACACTAGCAAGTAATTAATTATAATCTGGGAAGGGTTAAAAAATGTAAATAATTTAATACCATCAGATCCTCCACGTTAAAATATTTCATCTTGCTTTAATGGACATCTTATAGATTTAGGTAAATATCCCTAACGTATATTATAAGAAATATCTGAATAAATTTCCTTCATTCTCCATTCCAACAAATACTAATGTGGTAAAAAAATTTTAAAAGCTCTAAAGTCAGAGAGTGCAGGATGTGATGAAATATCATTAAACATTTTAAAACAAATGTATATGCATTTGGGAATTCCTTTAACACACACCATCAACATTTCATTAAAACAAGGTATCTCCTCTGATCGCAAAAAAAAAAAAAAAAAGTTATCTCAATTTGTAAATCAGAAGATAAATGCAACATAAATAATTATAGGCCAGCTTTCAGTAAAATTTATGAAAAAAAAAAAATTGTCGCAGCACACTTAGTTAATTATCTTGAAAACACGAATTATTAAATTATCAACATGGCATTAGAAAAAGCTACTCTATAGAAACTGCAAAATTACAGTCTATCAGTAATGTATAAAAATACTTAGAGGAGAAATCAAGTGTTGTCAAAATATTCATCAATTTTTCCAAAGCGTTTGATACTTTAAATAACGATATAGTATTAGATAAATTAGAACATAATGGATTTTTTAAATTTAATTTAATTTTTTTTTTTTTTTATGTAGGAAGAACACTGGCAAAGGACAACAAAAATCCCCCCCCCGCGCCAAAAAAAAAAAAAAAAAAAAGCCCACTGAGATACCAGTCCCAGAAAAGGGTCCAAAGCAGCAGTAAAAAAATGATGGATAAGTGTCTTGAAACCTATCTCTTGAAGGAATTCAAGTCATAGGAAGGTGGAAATACAAAAGCAGGCAGGGAGTGGTGTCATGAGCGTAGGAGTGGATAGGACAAGAAGTTTGGTTTATAAGGTCATTGATGAATAATAAGAAGAAAGTGGGTGACAAGACAGAACCCTGTTAATAGATTTAGGAGAAGAACAGTGACCGTCTACCACAGCAGCAATAGAACGGTCAGAAAGGAAACTTAAGATGAAGTTACAAAGAGAAGGATAGAAGCTGTAGGAGGGTAGTTTGGAAATCAAAGCTTTGTGCCAAACTCAATCAAAAGCTTTTGATATGTCTTAGGCAACAGCAAAAGTTTCACCAAAATCTCTAAAAGAGGATGACCAAGACTCAGTAAGGAAAGGCAGATCACCAGTAGAACGGCCTTGGCAGAACCCATACTGGCGATCAGATAGAAGGTTGTGAAGTGATAGATGTTTAAGAACCTTCCTATTGAGGATAGATTCAAAAACTTTAGATAGGTAGGAAATTAAAGCAATAGGACTATAGTTTGAGGGATTAGAACGGTTACCCTTTTTAGGAACAGGCTGATTGTAGGCAAATTTCCAGCAAGAAGGAAAGGTGGATGTTGACAGACAGAGCTGAAAGACTTTGACTAGGCAAGGTGCAAGCACGGAGGCACAGTTTCAGAGAACAATAGGAGGGTCAGGAGGGGAGTTAAATCTTGAAAGATTTTGACGCTTTCTGTTAATGAAGGAGTTTTTGGCTAGTTGGAGAACAGACTCGGCATGGTTCCGGGCAAAAATATAAAGTGCATGAGATTCTGGTGATGGAAGGCTTAAGTACCCTTTTGTGGGCCACCTCTCTATCATGTATAGCACGAGAACAAGCTGTGTTAAAACAACATTTGGAAGGTTTAGGTCGAGAAAAAGAGTAAGGAATATACGCTTCCATGCCAGACACTATCACCTCTGTTATGCGTTCAGCACACAAAGAAGGATCTCTGTCACGGAAGCAGTAGTCATTCCAAGGAAAATCAGCAAAATACCTCCTCAGGTCCCTCCAACTAGCAGAGGCAAAACGCCAGTGGCACGTCCGCTTAGGGGGATCCTGAGGAGGGATTGGAGCGATAGGACAATATACAGATGTGAGATTGTGATCGGAGGAGCCCAATGGAGAAGAGAGGGTGACAGCATAAGCAGAAGGATTAGAGGTCAGTAAAAGGTCAAGAATGTTGGGCGTATCTGGAAGATGGTCAGGAATACGAGTAGGTTGCACCAGTTGTTCTAGGTCGTGGAGGATAGCAAAATTGAAGGCTAGTTCACCAGGATGGTCAGTGAAGGGAGAGGAAAGCCAAAGCTGGTGGTGAACATTAAAGTCTCCAAGAAAGGAAATCTCTGCAATAGGGGAGAGAGTCAGATTGTGCTGCACTTTGGAAGTTAAATAGTCAAAGAATTTCTTATAATCAGAGAAGTTAGGTGAGAGATATACAACACAAATAAATTTAGTTTAAGAGCGACTCTATAGTCATAGCCAGATGATGAAAAATTCGGAAGGTTGAAGAGCGTGGGCACGAAAGCAGGTTAAGTGGTTGTGCACATAAACGCAACATCCGGCTTTGGATCGAAAATGAGGATAGAGAAAGTAAGAGGGAACAGAAAAAGGGCTACTGCCAGTTGCCTCAGACACCTGACTTTCAATGAGGAAAAGAAGATAAGGTTTAGAAAAGGAGAGGTGGTGTTCTACAGATAAGAAATTAGATCTTAGACCACGAATGTTGCAGAAGTTAATGAAGAAAATAGGACATTTGTGGTCCCCTCCTCAGACCATCTGGGTAGGGGACCACAAATGTCCCCACGTCGGACTGCCTTTCTGACAACGACCCTAAGTGTCTTGATACCCCCCTCAACCTTTGCTTGATTAACTTCTGCAACATTCGCATCTAAGATCTGATTTTTAATCTCTAGAACACCAGCTCTCTTCTTCTAAACCTCATCTTCTTTTCCTCACCGAAATTCAGGTGTCTGAGGCAGCTGATGGTAGGCCCTTTTCTGTTCCCTCCTAATTTCTCTATCCTCATTTTCAATCCAAAGATGTTGCGTTTATGCGCGCAACGACTTAACCTGCTCTCGTGCCCACGCTCTTGAATCTTCTGAGTTTTCCACCATCTGGCTACGACTATAGAGTCACTCTCAAACTAAATTTATCTGTGCTGTATGCCTCTCACCTAACCCCTCTGACTATAAGAAATTCTTTGAATACCTAACTTCCAAAGTGGAGCACATTCTGATTATCTTCCCTTTTGCAGAGATCTCTATTCTTGGAGACTTCAGTGTTCACCACAGCTTTGGCTTTCCTCTTCCTTCGCTGACCATCCTGGTGAACTAGCCTTCAACTTTGCTGCCCTCCATGATCTAGAGCAATTGGTACAACACCCTACTCGTATTCCTAACCGTCTTGGAGATACGCCCAACATTCTTGACCTTTTCCTAACCTCTAGTCCTTCTGCTTATGCTGTCACCCTCTCTTCTCCATTGAGCTCCTCCGATCACAATCTCACATCTGTATCTTGTCCTATCACTCCAATCCCTCCTCAGGATTCCCCTAAGTGAAGGTGCCTCTGGCGTTTTGCCTCTGCTAGTTGGGGAGACCTGAGGAGGTATTTTGCTGGTTTTCCTTGAAATGACTACTGCTTCCCTGTCAGAGACCCGTCTTTGTGTGCGGAGCGCATAACAAAGGTGATAGTGTCTGGCATGGAGGCGTACACATTCCTCACTATTTTCTCGACCTAAAACTTCCAAACCTTCGTTTAATACAGCTTATTTTCGTGCTATACATGATAGAGAGGTGGCCCACAAAAGGTACTTAAGCCTTCCATCACCTTAATCTCATGCACTTTATATTTCTGCCTAGAACCATGACAAGTCTCTTCTCCAACTACCGAAGAAACTCTTTCATTAACAGAAAGTGTCAAAATCTTTGAAGATCTAACTCCCCTCGTGACTTCTGGCATCTATCCAAAAATATCTCCAATAACTTTGCTTCTTCTTCTTTCCCTCCTTTATTTTAACCAGATGGTACCATTGCTGTCACATTTATCTCTAAAGCTGAACTCTTCGCTCAAACCTTTGTTAAAAACCCTACCTTGGATGATTTAGGGCTTGTTCCTCTTTCTTTTCCACCCTCTGACTACTTCATGCTGGCTATTAAAATTCTTCACAATGATATTTTCCATGCCTTCGCTGGCCTAAGTCTTCGGAAGGCTTATAGACTTGATGGAGTCCCTCCTATTGTTCTCCTAAACTATGCCTCCGTGCTTGCACCTTGCCTAGTCAAATTCAAAGCTCTGTCTATTAACATTTACCTTTCCTTCCTGCTGGAAGTTTGCCCACATTCAACCTGTTCCTAAAAAAGGGTAAACGTTCTAATCCCTCAAACTACCGTTCTATCGCTTTAATTTCCTGGCTATCTAAAGTTTTTGAATCTATCCTTAATAGGAAGATTCTTAAACATTCATCACTTCACAACCTTCTATCTGATCGCCAGTATGGGTTTCGTCAAGGCCCTTCTACTGGTGATCTTCTGGCTTTCCTTACTGAGTCTTGGTCATCCTCTTTTAGAGATTTTGGTGAAACTCTTGCTGTTGCCTTGGATATATGAAAAGCTTTTGATAGAGTCTGGTACAAAGCTTTGATTTCCAAACTACCGTCCTACGGCTTCTAACCTTCTCTCTGTAACTCCATCTCAAGTTTCCTTTCTGACCGTTCTATTGCTGCTGTGGTAGACGGTCACTGTTCTTCTCCTAAATCTATTAACAGTGGTATTCCTCAGGGTTCTGTCCTGTCACACGCTCTTTTCTTATTATTCATCAATGACCTTCTAAACCTAATTTTTTTGTCCTATCCACTCCTACGCTGATGATACCACACTGAACTTTTCCACGTTTTTTCACAGATGTCCAACCCTTCAGGAAGTAAACATTTCACACAGGGAAGCCACAGAGCGCCTGTCTTCTGATCTTTCTAAAATTTTTGATTGGGTTAGAGCAAACTTGGTATTGTTCAGTGCCTCAAAAACTCAATTTCTCCAGCTATGAACTCGACACAACCTTCCAGACAACTATTCTCTCTTCTTCAGTGACACTCAACTGCCCCCCTCTTCTACACTGAATTTCCTCGGTGTCATTTACTTATATCTGAACTGGAAACTTCACATCTCATTTCTAGCTAAAAAAAAAAACAGCTTCTAGGAAGTTAGGTGTTCAGAGACATCTCTGCCAGTTTTTCTCATCCCCCTCTCCCTGCTGCTAACTCTGTACAGGGGCTTTATCCGTCCATGTATGGAGTATGCTTCACATGTCTGGGATGGGTTCCATTCATACTGCTCTTCTAGACAGGGTGGAATCAAAAGCTTTTCGTCTCATCATCTCCTCTCCTCCAACTGACTGTCTTCAGTCTCACTCTCTTATCGCCGTATCTCTAGCTGTCTTCTACCGCTATTTTCATGCTAAGTGCTTGCTCTTCTGATCTTGGTAACTGCATACCTCCCTTACTTCCGAGGCCTCACTGCACAAGACTTTTTTTCTTTCTCTCATTCAAGTGGACTAACGTAACCAGCGGGGTACTACATGGATTAGTCTTAGGATAAGTTCTCTTCCTTTTTTATATCAACGACATAGATGAGCGTGTTACCAGCATAATATCGAAGTTTGTTGATGACACCAAAATTGCGAATTCCGTATTCTCTAATGAAGAAGTAACTGAAATGCAGAAAAATCTAGAGAAATTGATTGAGTGGGAGCAAACCTGGCAGATGAATTTTAATGCAGACAAGTGCAAAGTGCTCCACATAGGGTATAGAAACGAGAAAGCAAAATATATTTTAAATGGTACCCAACTTGAAAGTGTTGACAACGAAATTGATTTAGGAGTGACAATATCGAGTAGCTTAAAATCTAGCCAACAATGTTCAGAAGTCGTAAAGAAAGCAAATAAGGTAATTGGCTTAATCGGCAAATCTTTTGAATATAAATCTAAGGATACAATCCTCACTTTGTTTAACTCTTTAGCCCGTCCCCTTTTGAAATGCTGCATTCAAGCATAGTGCCCCTACTAACAGAAAGGCATTGATAAATTAGAAAGAGTTCAGCGTAGAGTAACAAAATTGATACCAAGCCTAAGAAACAAGTCGTACGAAAAACGTCTTAAAGAATTAAATCTTTCCCCATTAACACAAAGAAGACTAAGAGGCGACTTAATACAGATGTTTAAAATCATGAAAGGCATTGATAACATGAACTGCAGTAAATATTTCACGATAGACTTCAAATTACACGCGTGGAAACGGTTGCAAAATTGTTGGTAAATCCTTCAACTCTCACGAATAAAAAAAAAAAAAAAAATTATATATATATATATATATATATATATATATATATATATATATATATATATATATATATATATATATATATATATATATATATATATATATATATATATATATATATATATATATATATATATATATATATATATTTTTTTTTTTTTTTTTTTTTTTTCATCGAGTTGTAAATCTATGGAATAGGCTTTAATGGTACGTGATAGACTGCAACACCGTTGATACTTTTAAACGCCGTCTTGATAGATATCTTGCCTGCAATCCGCGGCTAACAGCGTTTGTTTGCTAGTGATTAACTTCCTTGCCCTCAGGAAATGTGGGCACCTCATTTCATCTGTTTCCTTTCTTTTCTATACAATTTCCTTCGTTTTTTTCCCCTCTACGGCTTATGCCGGAGGGAGTGGAGGGTGGGGAGAAAGCCTTCTGCTTTTCTGTTTTTTCTTCTATCACCTTAGTAGTCTTAGGTCGGGTCACCTCATGAGGACCGCAAGGTCTGTTTTGGACTGTTTTTCTATGTAACTCTATGTAACCCCTATTCCGTCCACCTCTCTAATGCAAGAGTTAACCAGTATTCTCAATCATTCATCCCTTTCTCTGGTACATTTTGGAACTCTGGAAACTCTGTAAACTCTGGAACTCTGGAGGTTTCAAGACACTTATCCTTCAATTTTTGACTACCGCTTTGGACCCTTTTCTGAGACTGGCATCTCAGTAGGCTTTTTTTTTTTATTGAATTTTTGTTGCTCTTGGCCAGTGTTCCTTCTACATAAAAAAAAAAAAATGCTTTTAATAATCATTGCACATATATTATAATTATCACAAGCTTCTTTCAAAATGGATTTTGAAATAGCAAAGTTTCGGAATCGCTGCGAAATCGGAAAAAAAATTAAATATATGCTGATAGTGTCAACTGCCGTTCGTAATCCTTACTGCTAAGACGCCTGTACGTACTATGAGTAGGGCGCTGCATTTTTGTTCTTCACCACCTGGCTAAGATTTCATTGGCATCGATTAAATTCACTTGTTTTGCGTAGCTTTCACCCATCCCATCTCTTCTGACAACTTAACATTTTTTTTCATTAATTAACCCCCGAACTAGAGCATATTCTCACGCATTTACCCTTTGCTGAAATCTGCATACTTTAGGATTTCAATGTTCCTTGATCAAATTTTATTTCACCATCCTGTCTTCTCGTTCCAGCAATGCCTCTGGACTAACCAAAGTGGATGTGCTTCTGGCACTACAAGTCTGTTAATAAGAGAATCTAAGATAGTATTATTCAAATTTTCCCTAGAATAACTCTTGCTTCTATGTCAAAGACGCATCCTTTACTTAGAGTTTATAGCACAAGTTATTGTCTCTGGTACAGAAACAAAAAAAGAGAAAAAAAAAACGTAGAAAATAAAACTTTATGGAAGCTATTGTTGAAAGCAATGAAATGTTTAGAATAGTCCGAGTATGTTCATTGGAAAGAAAATATTTAGATATTAATGAAGAGGAAGGGATAGTTGTGTGGAAAATGGTGAAAAAAAAAAATGGAGTAACTGAACATCAAAATGTTCAAATTAATATGAAGACGTTTGAAGGATTGGATTGGTCATTCTCCTTAAGAGCGTGAGCTAGTCACTTAGTATTGGGACGGATGGTACTCAGGTCAAATAGGCCTCAGGTCATATGATCCAAATAGGCTTCAAAACGTTTGGGACTCGAAACATTTGGTACTCCAGTCACTTGGTTCCCAAATATCTCTAGAATCAGACGTCAGACCTACAGGCTTCGTTAATGTAGCATGTTGATCCGCACACACTAATATAATGTTCAGCAAACCACCCACTTACTTATTCCACCACATCCACTCATCCACACAACCATTCAACCGCATCCTAATCCACATACTCCCCCATCCATCCAACCACTGACTTCTATATATACACTGACTTCCATAATATTTATATACCCACCAACCCACCCACTCATCCATCCACCAACCCACCCACACACCTATCCATACGACCATTCATCCACTCATCCATCTATTCACTCACTGACACTCCCCTCCACCCACCCACCTACACACCTACTGACAACCCATTCACTCATTCATCTATCTTTCCACTCACTCACCCTTCCACCCATACCCTACCAGTCCACACACCCTCCATACACAGCCATTGACTTACCCATCCATTTACTCACTCAGTCAAATATCCATCCACACACCAATTCACCCACCCACCCATTAACACAACCAACCAGTCACTCACCCATCTACCTACCCATTCACTCTCCTATCCAATCAACTACCTATCTACCTACTCATCCGTACAATAAATTCATCCATCCACAAATCAATCAATCCACCCGGCTACTTACTCCCGTTCACCCTTCCATACACCCACTTTTTTTTTTTTATGTAGGAAGGACACTGGCCAAGGGCAACAAAAATCTAATAAAAAAAATGCCCACTGAAATGCCAGTCCCATAAAAGGGTCAAAGCAGTGGTCAAAAATTGGTGGATAAGTGTCTTGAAACCTCCCTCTAGAAGGAATTCAAGTCATAGGAAGGTGGAAATACAGAAGCAGGTAGGGAGTTCCAGAGTTTACCAGAGAAAGGGATGAATGATTGAGAGTACTGGTTAACTCTTGCGTTAGAGAGGTGGACAGAATAGGGATGAGAGAAAGAAGAAAGTCTTGTGCAGCGAGGCCGCGGAAGAAGGGGAGGCATGCAGTTAGCAAGATCAGAAGAGCAGTTGGCAAGAAAATAGCGGTAGAAGACAGCTAGATATGCAACATTGCGGCGGTGAGAGAGGGGCTGAAGACAGTCAGTTAGAGGAGAGGAGTTGATGAGACGAAAAGCTTTTGATTCCACCCTGTCTAGAAGAGCAGTATGAGTGGAACCCCCCCAGACATGTGAAGCATACTCCATACATGGACGGATAAGGCCCTTGTACAGAGTTAGCAGCTTGTGGGGGGGGGTGAGAAAAACTGGCGGAGACGTCTCAGAACGCCTAACTTCATAGAAGGTTCATAGTTTTTGTCTTGGTGTGCCGGTGCCCTGCCTAAGCCATGGAAGGAATGGTTGGTAGCAGGAGTGATGCGCGACCTCATTCCCCTGGGGCCCCATTAACAAAGATTCTAAGAGTTCGTCTCAGCCTTCTGCTTAGACTTGTGCTTATCTCCCAAGTGGTCTTAAGGTTGTGCTGAGATGAGCTCTGAAGTCCCAGTATGAAATGGTGAAAGAGCAAAACAGTAAAACCATATATTTCTTAATTTTTGAGTTAATAGTGCAATCTTTTTTATATATTTTTTGGATTAAATAGCAAAAAAATGATAATTTGTCATCGATTTTGTAAGGGTATTAGCGCGTAAGTTTGTGTTTGTTAATAAGAAAATTAGATCCCGAGCAAAGCACGTGCATTTTTATCTCAGTGTTTATTTCCTTGAGCCAGCGTTGTCCCTTTATTTCCATTCAGCAGCGCCTTCTTTCCTGTCCTTTTCTTTAGTATGGAGAAGATGACCCCTAAGGCCGAAAACACCAAGGGAGGAAACCCAGCTGGACCGATGGCAAGACTCTTATCTCGTGTAGTCAGTATATGAGGAAACATGAAGGGTTTCACTCATTCAGTACCACAAAAAAAGCTGCGTTATGCTTTATTACTAAGAAGATAAATGAGACACTTCAACAACAGAACACATGAAGGTCCAAGGTCATCATTGCTGCATTTCCAATTGGCTAAATAACATAGTAATTATTACTTAAATTACTATCGTCAGTGCATAATTACTTAAATTACTATCGTCAGTGCATCACTCCTTCCTGTGGGGGTCTCCAGGGCATCTCCCGCCAAATATGTCACAAATAACACTCCTCCACTTGTATTCTACATATGCCCAACAGTTCAGAGTCACTCAGGTCATCGAAAACATCCTTACGAGGCTGATAATTCTTGAGGTGGCGGTGTCGGGCTCGACGGTCGGCCATCTTTGTTTAGTTAGCTTAGTCTTAGCGTAACTCTTCAAGTTAAGCAGACTCCGGACCTGTCTTAAATTTAAGACCTAGACTAAGCACAACTTGGGAAGTTAGGCACAACTCTAAGCTTGAGAGCTGGTGTGAGTCAAATCTCTATAGTAAGGAATCTTTGTTAATACGGGCCCTGCCTCTTCAGTGAGTAGCAGTGTAGATCTAGCACAGTTCGGTGTCAGGACACGTGTCCTATAATAATAGTGTTCAAGGTCGTGTTAGTCCTCCCCATAGTTTTGGTGGATTTTCCCAGACAGATGGAATGTCTGAGGAAATGGGATTCAAGTTGCAGATGAGGAGACTGGAGATGGAGGAGTCTAGGGAAGCTAAGAGATTGAAGGCTGAGAAGGAGTGAGAGATGAGATGGCTTGAGTTGGAAGATGAAGCCGAGAAAAAGGAAATTGAAATCTGAGGAGGCTAGGGATGCCAGGAGGCTTGAAGTCAAGGAGACGATGAGGCAGAAAAGGAGAAGGAGGAGGCGAGAATGTATGAAAGTGAGAAAGCTGAAAGGAACAGAATACTTGAGATTAATTCACTTCATGGTACGAGTATGAGGAGAGTGGTGAAGGAAGATACTATAAAAAGCCAGATAGTGAGAAATTTGAAGTTGACACCTGAGTTTGATGAAAAGGTGACATAATGGTTCAGGAGATTTGAGAAGTAGGCAGTCGAATTTGACTGGCCTCAAGAGCCTTGGGTTGGTCTTATTACTTATATGTTGAAAAGGCAAGGCACTCAAAGTTTATGACAATGTCAGTGGAGGATTTAGAGGATTATAAGTGGTTTGAGGTTAACATTCTAAAAGCTTATGAACTATGGCCGGAGGCCTACAGGCTGCAATTCAGAGGAGGTAAGAAAAGGCCTAATGATTTATCTCGACTGCTCGCCACCTCGAGGAAACTTTCGAGAAGTGTATTGCTATCGAGCAGGCCACCTAATCTTGTGAGTTAAAGGAACTCATGGTAATGGAACAGTTTGTTAATGTGGCCGAGAAAGAGATTGTGGTACTATTCCGGGAGAAAAGGTTTAAAACCTTAAAGGAAGCCGTCACGTGGGCAGATGACCACATATTAACTCACCGACCAGTATTTCGTTGGTAGAATGGGACGTCTTAGGTAGGCAGGGTCGGTGACAGTTTGTCTGGGGGCGCGGTCTGGCAGGAAGTCCACGTTATAGTAGTGGCGTTGGTAACAAGTCAAGACAGATAAGTCAGGACGGTAATAAGTCTCCATCCAGTCCCCTAAAGAGACAGATTAGGAGCATGTTGCACAGCATTCCCAGGTATAGTATGCAGCCTATGTGCCACTATTGTAAAAATGATGGGCACTTAAAGTTAGTGACTGCCACGGCTTCCAAGTCCTCCCAAAAGCATGTGGCTCTAATTGTATCACACGATCAAGGTGTTGACAGTGAGATTCAGCCAGTGTTTGGTTGTGCGGGGAGAAAAGCAGGAGTAGCTGTCCCCTCGTCTGCTGTTGATACCTTACCGTCCCCCGTGACGTCTGGTTTGGATTGGTGTTGCCCTTTCTTGTGTCGGGATACTGTTGAGATTGCTGGGCTTGAGTGAGTACCCAGTCACTGTTTTGAGAGGCACGGCAGCACAAAAGTCGCTGTGCAAGAATATTGCTGGGAGATGAGTTGCCTCAGACAAGCTTGTGTGGTTCAGAGGAATTAACGCTGTAGAGAGCTTCACCACGAAGATGGAGCTTTTCTGCCCGCTAGTGACCGCGGAGGCGCGGGTAGCATTAGCGAAGACCTGTCAGTGTCGGGTGTCAATTTCCTTTTAGGGAATGACCTGACAGGTGGGACTCCATCCCAGATTTGGAGGCTGCGGAGGATGCTAACTTTGTTAGTGTTGTTACTTTGTCGAACGCAGGGCCACTGCTAGAAGAGTGCAGAGTTAATGTAGATGCCGCAGTGGGTTCAGAGTGCCCAGAGTTCTAACTAACCCGCTGCTGGCGAAGTTTTGGGCGAGTCAAAGTTAGGTATGTCCGTGAGTCATCGTGTTGGGGCTGATTGCGCTAAAGCAAAGCCACCGAGGGAAGCATTTAGCTTTGTTAAGAGGGTGAAGCTGGAGTGTTTTGGGTTAGAACAGATTATTCGTTGGCTTGTCTCAGCCTGCAGAGCCTCTTGGAGATGGAGCTCATGTGGAGTTGTCACCTGGTTTGGAGGCTTTGGGCGCCGATCCCCTGCCTGGTGTGTCTGGTGTGTTAGGTGTCATTTTTGAGGACGTGGAGACTCCTAACTCTGTTGGAGAAGTAGGAATTTCCTCCCCTGTGGAGTGTACCGGAGGCGGGGAACAGGTTGCTCCCCTACTGAGACCAGACACGGTAGGTGTTAGCTCACGTAGAGAGCCATCCCTTTTGATAGCTAATGATGTAGCTACCAGCGTTTCCAAGGAGAGTTCTGCCCTTCAGGGACGTGTTGCACCACCTCTTGCCAAGGCAGGAGTGGGCAGCAAGGAAATAAAGGGTCGGGCGGAGTTAGTAGTAGGCAGTAACAATATCCTGAATGGCCGGCAGAGAGAGGAGTAGAGAGGTTTGAAGCTCCAGTTTGTTGTGTCATCCGCCGTTATGGAGGCACGTGTGCAGGTAACACGTGGAGGCCAAGTGTGTGGCCGATTTCGAGTCGGTTGACTCGAGAGCAGTTGAAGCGGTTTTGGTGGCCGGGCTTGGCCACGTTTGAGTCTTGGTGCATTGATCAAGCAGGCAAGCCTGATTACCTCTTTTCTGGGGCCTCTCCCCCGTGCTATGGCCAATTTTGCTTTCTCCGTTATGGCAATTGTAGGAAATAATACTGTTAGCCCTGATTCCTCCTTCCTGTGGGAGTGGTGATAAAGTTATAGCTGACGTTGGCGTCACGGAGCACCGTCGAGAGGCAGTATTGAGTGAGGCTGCCGTCCATAATGTGTTGCTTGCCGCTTGGAAAGCAGCCACAACGTTGCAAGGGGCTTCGTGTAGCCAAGTTGCTGTTAAGTGTCAGGTGATGGGCCCAAGTAGGATAGCATGTTAAGATGAATGCTCTCCGTCTCGAAGAAGCAAGGAGTCAAGTATGATGTGAAGTGATTACATTTGCAAAGTAATTGCTAGGACCAGTGGTGTTGCCGCAGATGCACGTTGCCCAGGCTCGGGTTGGAACTGGGGATGTTTGTGTATGGATTGCCACATGCGTGAGTTTAGCTCTGGGTGCGGGAATGGGTGTGTTGTGCCGTGGAAAGGAGCAGACGTCAGCTCGTTCTGACGACTCCTGTGTAGTCAAGTGGTCGGCGAGAGGAAAAAAAAAGTGTAATAGTATTCTTCTGCCTGGTAGTGAGAAGCAGGCTTGAACGTGTCACATCCTGGAATTACCTTTTTATTTTATTTAGAACAAGCATGTGCCTCTAGTTTTGCTGTATAAATGGCACTTTTATTTTATTTATCTTATGGATGTAATATGTAAGCTCTGAGGAGCCATGTGCGGTAAGATGGAGTAGAGATAAGGGTAGTGACAGCCCGGTAGAGAAAGTGTGTGTCCTCCAGTGACAAGTAGTGGAGGGGCTCGAGAGTTGGTCCTGCTTTGTAACCCAGAAATGCGCTTCATTCAGCCAGGAAGTGTGTTACCTGGTGGTGCTGTGGTGATGTACCTGGACGATATGGCCCCTGGTGGGTGCAATGAGTGTGGCAAGGATGTAGGGCTGTCGCTGTTAGGTGACTCTTGTGTTTGATTAGTGTGGAGAAAGTACAGACAAAGGAGTAGGCTGTGCAGTAGAGAGAAAAGCTAAGGTCAGAATGGGTGGAGTAGTTGAAGGCAGAGGCAAGAGAAAACGACGGAGAAGGAAGAAATAAGACAGGACTCACAGGAGAAGTTGGAGCAGCCATAACTGCTGGAGGAAAAGTGACATAAATACGACTCCTTTTAGGAGTAAATCCTCACACCAACGATACCGAGGAGATCGTAGGTCCTGTGTGAGAAGCAGAGACGGATCTCGTGGGAGGCGTAGGAAAAGGAGAAAGCGGCACCGATTTTATTCTGAGTTGGGGCCCTGTTTGTTATTGTTGTTTTGATGACTCTGTTCTTTGTTATTGTTCTAGGGATTTCTGTGTTGTTGAAATTCGCGTGTGCCCCTCTGAGTATGATGTAAACTGCTATGACATGTTGAATCTGTTTGTTGTATGTGCAAAAAATTCGTAAGCTTGTGTATGGGAAGGGATGTATTAAGAGCAGCAAGACAGAGCAATGAGAATGATAAAGAAAAGGAAAGAGAAGACCATAATAATTTTCAGAACAGAGTTTAGTTCGAGGGAGAAAGCGGACCCAGTAGGCGTGAAAGCGAGGCGCGGGACAAACCTCACTCCCCCAGTTCTCCATTTCCCCTTTCCTCTTTCCCTTCTAGTCCCCGCCCTGTGTCTGTATCGTGGAGGGTGGGAGGAGCGTGTTTAACCATTCTTCCCACGGTAGCTAGCTTCAGTAGCATCCCAGAGATCGTATAGAAGGCAGAGATGTGGCATAGAGAGAAGCATATCAAGGAGTGAATAGGGATGGCAAATTACTTTACATCTTAGGGTAAGATTACTGTGTGACGCCTTATTACTGTTATTATTATATTATTATTATATTGTGTAATATCTACGCCCTACGGGAGGCCATGATCTGAGTGGTTTGAAAAAGGTGAGGAGCCATATTGTGCTGCTCCGGTGCGTGTTAAACAGTAGTCTCACGCACATTGAGACATCCATTGTTTCTGTACAGAGTACTGATGAGAGCGGGGGCGGTATGCAGAAAACTTCATAAAAGCTCTTCTTCAAGTTACTCAAAACTTTCAAATTCTCCTCATAACTAGGAGCTAGACTTATGAATTATGCAAAGTAACTCATGAGACGACTTTCAGCTGTGAGCTGAGTGATTTATGAGCTACTCATAAGAAGGCGCTATGTGGAGTATCTTCCGCTACTAATACCGCTAATGTTTTGTTAAAAACATTCCTATCACGATAATAAGGATATTATGGTATGTTGTTATCACTTTAAAGTGAAATGTAGAAATATTGTTAATGTGATAATTGCAGAAATGAGAATCTATCAATGCATTATATCTCGAAAAGAATGTGTGGATTTACTCTGGCGGCAGATCCTGCCACCTCAACTCAGAACATGACAGGTCACAAGGAGAAGATTACTGAGTAACGACAAGCAGTACCAATAAACCTTGCTAGCATGGAGCCAGCCCTGCAGTTATGCAACTGCTTAATAGTATTTACTTAAACATTATTCTGATAGCAGCACCATATTTTCAGGGTACAAGTTTAAATATGCGGTCCTGCCCAATCGCTCAGCCCAGCGAATCCCTGCTCTTTTTCGCTCTGACCTATTTCACTAACTAAATCAAACCAATCTAGAATAAGTCAAACATGTCCACACCTAATCTAACTCTATTCTTTAGACATAAGATAGTTTCGTTAATAAATGTTTGGTTAGGTTTAGTTGGGTGAGGCCTTGGGCTGCGCTGCTCCCAGTGTGGCTTCAATAGGCTACTTAGCACTTGGAAACCCTGGATGAACAGTTCGCCAGACATAAAATTCAAATGAATTACCTTCATTCCTTTGTAACGGCCATTAAATTCTTACAAAACTTTGAATTAAACTTTTCAAGTAAAATCTAACCAAATCTAACCGAAATGACTCGGTGGTGTGGTACCGCGAATTGTTGCTCCATCATTATCACTTGAAAGTAGCTTATAAACTTCTTAGGAATTCTGTCAATAACTTGTAACATATTGACCAGCTAGGTGTACTCATAATCCGATGCGAACTTTTCTGCATTACTCATACTCTTAAAAGTTTATGAGCTCCATCCAGCCCATAACAGTTTTATGACCTTTTCTACATACCTCTCCAAGCTCATGTCCTCTCCCCCATCCTGCCTATGGACAGTGTCCTGCTGTGACCAGAATGGGTAACATCTTTGGAGGTGGGTTTATTATATATATATATATATATATATATATATATATATATATATATATATATATATATATATATATATATATATATATATATATGTATATATATATTTTTTATTTATTTATTTATTTATTTATTTATTTTATTTTTTTTATGTAGGAGGGACACTGGCCAAGGGCAACAAAAATTCAATAAAAAAATGCCCACTGAAATGCCAGTCCCATAAAAAGGTCAAAGCAGTAGTCAAAAGCTGATGGATAAGTGTCTTGAAACCTCTCTCTTGAAAGAATTCAAGTCAAAGGTAGGTGGAAATAAAGAAGCAGGCAGGGAGTTCCAGAGTTTACCAGAGAAAGGGATGAATGATTGAGAATACTGGTTAACTCTTGCGTTAGAGAGGTGGACAGAATAGGGGTGAGAGAAAGAAGAAGTCTTGTGGAGTGAGGCCGCTGGAGGAGAGGAAGCATGCAGTTAGCAAGATCAGAAGAGCAGTTAGCATGAAAATAGCGGTAGAAGACAGCTAGAGATGCAACATTGCGGCGATGAGAGAGAGGTTGAAGACAGTCAGTTAGAGGAGAGGAGTTGATGAGACGGAAAGCTTTTGATTCCACCTTGTCTAGAAGAGGAGTATAAGTGGAACCCCCCCTAGACATGTGAAGCATGCTCCATACATGGACGGAAAAGGCCCTTGTACAGAGTTAGCAGCTGGGGGGTGAAAAAAAAACTGGCGGAGACGTCTCAGAACACCTAACTTCATAGAAGCTGTTTTAGCTAGAGATTTTTTTTTTTTTTTATGTAAGAAGGACACTGGCCAAGGGCAACAAAAATCTAAAAAAATCCCCACTGAAATGCCAGTCCCATAAAAGGGTTAAAGCAGTGGTCAAAAATTGGTGGATAAGTGTCTTGAAACCTCCCTCTTGAAGGAATTCAAGTCATAGGAAGGTGGAAATACAGAAGCAGGCAGGGAATTCCAGAGTTTACCAAAAAGAAAGGGATGAATGATTGAGAGTACTGGTTAACTCTTGTTAGAGAGGTGGACAGAATAGGGGTGAGAGAAAGAAGAAAGTCTTGTGCAACGAGGCTGCGGAAGGAGGGGAGGCATGCAGTTAGCAAGATCAGAAGAGCAGTTAGCATGAAAATAGCGGTAGAAGACAGCTAGATATGCAACGTTGCGGTGGTGAGAGAGAGGCTGAAGACAGTCAGTTAGAGGAGAGGAGTTGATGAAACGAAAAACTTTTGATTCCACCCTGTCTAGAAGACCAGTATGAGTGGAACCCCCCCCAGACATGCGAAGCATACTCCATACATGGACGGAAAAAGGTCCTTGTACACAGTTAGCAGCTGGGGGGGTGAGAAAAACTGGCGGAGACGTCTCAGAACACCTAACTTCATAGAAGCTGTTTTAGCTAGAGATGAGATGTGAAGTTTCCAGTTCAGATTATAAGTAAAGGACAGACCGAGGATGTTCAGTGTAGAAGAGGGGGACAGTTGAGTGTCATTGAAGAAGAGGGGATAGTTGTATGGAAGATTGTGTCGAGTTGATAGATGGAGAAATTGAGTTTTTGAGGCATTGAATAATACCAAGTTTGCTCTGCCCCAATCAGAAATTTTAGAAAGATCAGAAGTCAGGCGTTCTGTGGCTTCCCTGCGTGATATGTTTACCTCTTGAAGGGTTGGACGTCTATGAAAAGACGTGGAAAAGTGCAGGGTGGTAAGATCAGCGGAGGAGTGGATAGGACAAGAAGTTTCGTTTAGAAGGTCATTAATGAATAAAAAGAAGAGAGTGGGTGACAGGACAGAACCCTGAGGAACACCACTGTTAATAGATTTAGGAGAAGAACAGCAACCGTCTACCACAACAGCAATAGAACGGTCGGAAAGGAAACTTGTGATGTAGTTACAGAGAGGAGGATAGAAGCTGTAGGAGGGTAGTTTGGAAATCAAAGCTTTGTGCCAGACTCTATCAAAAGCTTTTGATATGTCCAAGGAAACAGCAAAGTTTCACCAAAATCTCTAAAAGAGGATGACGAAGACTCAGCAAGGAAAGCCAGAAGATCACCAGTAGAGTGGCCTTAACGGAACCCATACTGGCGATCAGATAGAAGGTTGTGAAGTGATAGACGTTTAAGAATCTTCCTATTGAGGATAGTTTCAAAAACTTTAGATAGGCAGGAAATTAAAGCAATAGGACGGTAGTTTGAGGGATTAGAACGGTCACCCTTTTAAGGAACAGGCTGAATGTAAGCAAACTTCCAGGAAGAAGGAAAGGTATATGTTGACAGACAGAGATGAAAGAGTTTGACTAGGCAAGGTGCAAGGACGGAGGCACAGTTTTGGAGAACAATAGGAAGGACCCCATCAGGTCCATAAGCCTTCCGAGGATTTACGCCAGTAAGGGCATGGAAAACATCATTGCGAAGAATTTTAATAGATAGCATGAAGTAGTCAGAGGGTGGAGGAGAGGGAGGAACAAGCCCAGAATCGTCCAAGGTAGAGTTTTTAGCAAAGGTTTAAGCGAATAGTTCAGCTTTAGAAATAGATGTGATAGCAGTGGTACCATCTGGTTGAAATAAAGGAGGGAAAGAAGTAGAAGCAAAGTTATTGGAGATATTTTTGGCTAGATGCCAGAAGTCACGAGGGGAGTTAGATCTTGAAAGGTTTTGACACTTTCTGTTAATGAAGGAGTTTTTGGCTAGTTGAAGAACAGACTTATCATGGTTCCAGGCAGAAATATAAAGCGCATGAGATTCTGGTGATGGAAGGATACCTTTTGTGGGCCACCTTTCTATCATGTATAGCACGAGAACAAGCTGTGTTAAACCAAGGTTTGGAAGGTTTAGGTCGAGAAAAAGAGTGAGGAATGTACGCCTCCATATCAGACACTATCACCTGTGTTATGCGTTCAGCACACAAAGACGGGTCTCTGACACGGAAGTAGTAGTCATTCCAAGGAAAATCTGCAAAATACCTCTTCAGGTCTCCCCAACTAGCAGAGGCAAAACGTCAGAGGCACCTTCGCTTAGGGGGATCCTGAGGAGGAATTGGAGCGATAGGACAAGATATAGATATGAGATTGTGATCGGAGAAGCCCAATGGAGAAGAAAGGGTGACAGCATAAGCAGAAGGATTAGAGGTCAGGAAAAGGTCAAGAATGTTGGACGTATCTGGAAGATGGTCAGGGATACGAGTAGGGTGTTGCACCAATTGCTCTAGATCGTGGAGGATAGCAAAGTTGAAGGCTAGTTCACCACGATGGTCAGTGAAGGGAGAGGAAAGCCAAAGCTGGTGGTGAACATTGAAGTCTTCAAGAATAGAGAACTCAGCAAAAGGGAAGAGGGTCATAATGGGCTCCACTTTGGAAGTTAAGTAGTCAAAGATTTTCATATAGTCAGAGGAGTTAGGTGAGAGGTATACAGCACAGATAAATTTAGTTTGAAAGTGACTCTGTAGTCGTTGCCAGATGGTGGAAAACTCGGAAGATTCAAGAGCGTGGGCACGAGAGTAGGTTAAGTCATTGCGCACATAAACGCAACATCCAGCTTTGGATCGAAAATGAGGATAGAGAAAGTAGGAGGGAACAGAAAAGAGGCTACTGTCAGTTGCCTCAGACATCTGAGTTTCAGTGACGAAAAGAAGATGAGGTTTAGAAGAGGAAAGGTGGTGTTCTACAGATTGAAAATTAGATCTTAGACCGCGAAAATTGCATAAGTTAATGAAGAAAAAGTTGAGGGGGGGTGTCAAGACACTTAGGGTCGTCGGCAGAAAGGCAGTCTGACCTGGGAACATTTATGGTCCCCTCCCCAGATGGGAACTCCGAGGCTGGTGAAGGAATCGCCATGATAATTTTGAAATTTTTGAGTGAAGGGTGTCTGTGTTATTAGGGGCTTGTGGTTTTGTGTGGAGAAAGAGAATTGTCTTTAAAGGGGAGGCTGTGACTGCCCCTTTGTGTTGTGAGACACAAAGGGAAACGTTCAGTGAAGTCATAGCTGGTTTTAATGATAAGTTCACAGCACACCCTGAACAGTGCTTTAGACCTCACTGGGAGTAATTATCGTCTCGGCAGGTGCCTCCTCCAAATTATATATATATATATATATATATATATATATATATATATATATATATATATATATATATATATATATATATATATATATATATATATATATATATATATATATATATATATATATATATATATATATATATATATATATATATATATATATATATATATATATATATATATATATATATATATATATATATATATATATATATATATATATATATATTACAGTAAGATTGTGAAACTAGTGATTTCGTAAAATCCCTAGAGCTCGAGAAATTAATATTTCACTTAGGGACTTCATGAAATTACTAAAATATTTTGGGATTTCATGCATTTACTGGTTTCACTGTAAACCCTCATCACTTCAAAGCATCGTCATGAGTAAACAAAATGTACAGCCATGGCTGATAGTTCTTGAGCAGGTGGTGGTGAATAATATTGATCTAAAGGCAGGTGAAGTTGCAGACAATGTTGCTGTTCCAATTCCTATGGTTGACAGAGGGAGATGTGACCCAAGAAACATTGTTGGAGTTATTGTTGAGAGAGATGAAAATGACTTGTACAGAATTGCAGTGGAAGCTGGGATATTGAGCACAAAGTATTCCTGGAATCAGTTTGACATCTGTCCTCAGAGACTTTTAAATGAAACTGATGTCAACACAAACTGTACCATTACACTCCGTGAAGCCCTCAGGTCTACAGCTTCTGGTGGGCAAGGGTTCTCCCACTGTGACTGTAGCAAACAGTGTCAGACAAACAGATGCAAGTGTTTTAAAGCAAAGAAACTTTGTAATAGCAGGTGTCACAGCAGTCTGATTTGTAAAAATAAGCATTAGCTTTAATGTGCTAGCTATGCAAATTTATGTATGTTTGTATGTATGTATGTTTACAAAATTCCTGTTATACTAATACATTGTACTTGATTTTATAAGAAATTGATGAATAAAATTTCAAAATAAATCTTCTGTTGTTCTATGTATTTACTATCATCAGGGATTTCATGAAATAACTGGAGTATCCTTTAAGAAAATACACTTTATCCCTAGATATTCTAATAATTTCATGAAGTCACTAGGTGAAAACAGTAATTTCACGAATTCCCTGAAAGTTTTAGGGATTTCACGAAATCCCTAGTTTCACAATCTTACTGTAACACACACACACACACACACACACACACACACACACACACACCACACACACACACACACACACATATATATATATATATATATATATATATATATATATATATATATATATATATATATATATATATATATATATATATATATTTTTTTTTTTTTTTTTTTTTTTTTTTTTGTAAGAAGGATACCGGCCAAGGGCAACAAAAATCAATAAAAAAATGCCCACTGAAACGCCAGTCCCGTAAAAGGGTCAAGGCAGTGGTCAAAAATTGGTGGATAAGTGTCTTGAAACCTCCCTCTTGAAGGAATTCAAGTCATAGGAAGGTGGAAATACAGAAGCAGGCAGGGAGTTCCAGAGTTTACCAGAGAAAGGGATGAATGATTGAGAATACTGGTTAACTCTTGCGTTAGAGAGGTGGACAGAATAGGGGTGAGAGAAAGAAGAAAGTCTTGTGCAGCGAGGCCGCGGAAGGAGGGGAGGCATGCAGTTAGCAAGATCAGAAGAGCAGTTAGCATGAAAATAGCGGTAGAAGACAGCTAGATATGCAACATTGCGGCGGTGAGAAAGAGGCTGAAGACAGTCAGTTAGAGGAGAGGAGTTGATGAGACGAAAAGCTTTTGATTCCACCCTGTCTAGAAGAGCAGTATGAGTGGAAACCCCCCAGACATGTGAAGCATACCCCATACATGGACGGATAAGGCCCTTGTACAGAGTTAGTAGCTGGGGGGGGATGAGAAAAACTGGCGGAGACGTCCCAGAACACCTAACTTCATAGAAGCTGTTTTAGCTAGAGATGAGATGTGAAGTTTCCAGTTCAGATTATAAGTAAAGGACAGACCGAGGATGTTCAGTGTAGAAGAGGGGGACAGTTGAGTGTCATTAAAGAAGAGGGGATAGTTGTCTGGAAGGTTGTGTCGAGTTGATAGATGGAGGAATTGAGTTTTTGAGGCATTGAACAATACCAAGTTTGCTCTGCCCCAATCAGAAATTTTAGAAAGATCAGAAGTCAGGCGTTCTGTGGCTTCCCTGCGTGCTATGTTTACCTCCTGAAGGGTTGGACGTCTATGAAAAGACGTGGAAAAGTGCAGGGTGGTATCATCAGCGTAGGAGTGGATAGGACAAGAAGTTTGGTTTAGAAGATCATTAATGAATAATAAGAAGAGAGTTGGTGACAGGACAGAACCTTGAAGAACACCACTGTTAATAGGTTTAGGAGAAGAACAGTGACCGTCTACCACAGCAGCAATAGAACGGTCAGAAAGGAAACTTGAGATGAAGTTACAGAGAGAAGGATAGAAACTGTAGGAGGGTAGTTTGGAAATCAAAGCTTTGTGCCAGACTCTATCAAAAGCTTTTGATATGTCCAAGGCAACAGCAAAAGTTTCACCAAAATCTCTAAAAGAGGATGACCAAGACTCAGTAAGGAAAGCCAGAAGATCACCAGTAGAGCGGCCTTGACGGAACCCAGACTGGCGATCAGATAGAAGGTTGTGAAGTGATAGATGTTTAAGAATCTTCCTGTTGAGGATAGACTCAAGAACTTTAGATAGGCAGGAAATTAAAGCAATAGGACGGTAGTTTGAGGGATTAGAATGGTCACCCTTTTTAGGAACAGGTTGAATGTGGGCAAACTTCCAGCAAGAAGGAAAGGTACATGTTGACAAACAGAGCTGAAAGAGTTTGACTAGGCAAGGTGCAAGCACGGAGGCACAGTTTCGGAGAACAATAGGAGGGACCCCATCAGGTCCATAAGCCTTGCGAGGGTTTAGGCCAGCGAGGGCATGGAAAACATCATTGCGAAGAAATTTAATACGTGGCATGAAGTAGTCAGAGGATGGAGGAGAGGGAGGAACAAGCCCAGAATCGTCCAAGGTAGAGTTTTTAGCAAAGGCTT
Organism: Scylla paramamosain; assembly: GCF_035594125.1. Classification (NCBI taxonomy): domain Eukaryota; kingdom Metazoa; phylum Arthropoda; class Malacostraca; order Decapoda; family Portunidae; genus Scylla; species Scylla paramamosain. The sequence goes on from NC_087186.1 coordinate 1,729,504, forward strand.
GAGCAAACAGTTCAGCTTTAGAAATAGATGTGATAGCAGTGGTGCCATCTGGTTGAAGTAGAGGAGGGAAAGAAGAAGAAGCAAAGTTATTGGAGATATTTTTGGCTAGATGCCAGAAATCACGAGGGGAGTTAAATTTTGAACGGTTTTGACATTTTCTGTTAATGAAGGAGTTTTTGGCTAGTTGGAGAACAGACTTGGCATGGTTCCGGGCAGAAATATAAAGTGCATGAGATTCTGGTGATAGAAGGCTTAAGTACCTTTTGTGGGCCACCTCTCTATCATGTATATCACGAGAACAAGCTGTGTTAAACCAAGGTTTAGAAGGTTTAGGACGAGAAAAAGAGTGAGGAATGTACGCCTCCATGCCAGACACTATCACCTCTGTTATGCGATCAGCACACAAAGACGGGTCTCTGACACGGAAGCAGTAGTCATTCCAAGGAAAATCAGCAAAATACCTCCTCAGGTCCCCCCAACTGGCAGAGGCAAAACGCCAGAGGCACCTTCGCTCAGGGGGATCCTGAGGAGGGATTGGAGTGATAGGACAAGATAAAGATATGAGATTGTGGTCGGAGGAGCCCAACGGAGAAGAAAGGGTGACAGCATAAGCAGAAGGATTAGAGGTCAGGAAAAGGTCAAGAATGTTGGGCGTATCTCCAAGACGGTCAGGAATGCGAGTAGGGTGTTGCACCAATTGCTCTAGGTCATGGAGGATAGTAAAGTTGTAGGCTAGTTGACCAGGATGGTCAGTGAAGGGAGAGGAAAGCCAAAGCTGGTGGTGAACATTGAAATCTCCAAGAATATAGATCTCTGCAAAAGGGAAGAGGGTCAGAATGTGCTCCACCTTGGAAGTTATGTAGTCAAAGAATTTCTTATAGTCAGAGGAGTTAGGAGAGAGGTATACAGCACAGATAAATTTAGTATGAGAGTGACTCTGTAGTCGTAGCCAGATGGTGGAAAACTCGGAAGATTCAAGAGCGTGGGCACGAGAGCAGGTTAAGTCATTGCGCACATAAACGCAGCATCCAGCTTTGGATTGAAAATGAGGATAGAGAAAGTAGGAGAAAACAAAAAAGGGGCTACTATCAGTTGCCTCAGACACCTGAGTTTCAGTGAGGAAAAGAAGATGAGGTTTAGAAGAGTAGAGGTGGTGTTCTACAGATTGAAAATTAGATCTTAGACCGCGAATGTTGCAGAAGTTAATGAAGAAAAAGTTGAGGGGGGTGTCAAGACACTTAGGGTCGTCGACAGAAAGGCAGTCCGACCTGGGGACATTTATGGTCCCCTCCCCAGATGGGGAGTCCGAGGCTGGTGTAGGAGTCGCCATGATGATTTTTAAATTTTTGAGTGAAGGGTGTGTGTGTTATTAGGTGCTTGTAGGTTTGTGTGGAGGAAGAGAGTTGTCTTTAGAGGGCAGGCTGTGACTGCCCCCTTGTGTTGTGAGACACAAAGGGAAACGTTCAGTGAGGTCACAGCTGGGTTTAATGATAAATTCACAGCACCCCCTGAACAGTGCTTTAGACCTCACTGGGAGTAATTATCGTTTCGGCAGGTGTGCCGAAATATATATATATATATATATATATATATATATATATATATATATATATATATATATATATATATATATATATAAAATGTTTAAGGTATTACAGTGGAACTGTAGAAGTATTCGGAATGAAGATACATATTTGTTATTTTTAGTGAACATACACAGTCTGTCCGTTAATTGTCTACATGAGACAAGACTGCAGGATTAGCCTGATCTTGCAGTGATAAAAACATTACCATCCATATAGAAAATATGAGGGACACGGTGTTGCCATATACACACACAAAACACTGAGAGACAGAAGTGACGTTGAATACATCTCTAGAAGCTGTCGCGTACAGGATGAGATTCAGCGATCTATCTATTTGTTCCCTTTACTTACCTCCCAGTGGCCACATTGTTGATAACATTACATCACTGATTAGCCAGCTTGCAGGAAACAGGCTAGTTCTGGACGACTTCAACGCCCATCATCAACAATGGGGAAGTGAGAGGTCAATATACGTGGAGAGCAGATAGTTAACGTACTATTACAAACAAACCTCTGTCTTCTGAACGATGAAAGTGCGACTCGTGTAGATGATCGGAATATTAACGTGTCTGCTATCGATCTGTCCTTGATCTCGCCAAATATACTCCCTGACTTCTCCTGGGAAGTTATCCACTACCCCCATGGAAGCGACCACCTGCCCATCTGCATCTCCTATGCACGCCACCTCCCGCCTTCCCAAGTTTAATTTCAAAAGAGCAGACTGGACAGCTATCCTTGGGGTTGCCGACGTGGATATATCTGGTCAAAATTCCAAGTTGTTACTTCAGAAAATATTGGTAGTGAACCATGTTTGGCCTATAGACTTCATTGTCTAATTGCACATGTCTAATTTAATACCTCTTAGGATAAGCCGGCCTCTTCACTGTTGGCTGTTAAAAGAAAAACATGGCACGAATGATAAATTCTTTTCTTTAATAAAGGTTGAAATGGTTTCTTGAAACAAAAGAATTTTGTTGTTTCATTATTATTTAAGTCTTTCTCACGTCTATTTGATCCAGATGGTTTTTAGTACTATTCTCTTTATCTCTAGAGCTGAGCTCTTCCTCTCCGACCTTTGCTGAGAACTCCATTCTGTGATTGGTTGTCCTTCGCCTCCCCCTCTAGCATCTGTATAATCAGAAGATAAGGTGAAGTAAGAACAAGTGTAGACTCAACGTCTGTTATAGAAATGCTTTGTAATGATACTATCCACGGCCTCTGTTTTGGAAGGCTTAGATCCCCTATGGAGTTCCTCCGATCGTTCTCGACAACTGTGCTCGTACATGCTTTACTGCACGATTCTTGCTTGGTGATACTTTTCTGTCTCAATCTATTTCTATTCATCTTTCCTTCTTGCTGAAACTTTGTCTACATTTGGCTTTTTATTAAGAAAGGAGGCTGCTTCAGCTCCTTAAATTACCAACCTATGGCTTTGATTTTCTGTCTTTTCAAAACGTTTGAGTAAATTCTTAATAGGAAGATTCTAAAGCAGTGGTTCCCAACATTTTTTCTGTCTCTTTCCTCTTCAACCAGTTCCCCTGTTTAGATTTTCTCCTTCATAGAATGATTAAGGTAATCGCAACATAAATTTTGATTCTTATCTGTATATGGTACTTGAAGAAAAGTCAACTGTCATATTATGCAAGATAATTAATAATTTTTATTTCCCTCACTGGATTTTCCCCCCCTGGAAACCCATTTTTTTTTCTTCAGGGGAAAGTTCCACTTAAGATGGGAAATACTGTTCTAAAGCGTTTATCTGCTCTCATCCTTCTTTCTGGCCGTCAGTAAGGATTCCGTAAAGGATGTTCTTAGTTCTTTACAATATACAAGAGTCTCCACGCATGGAGCACTGCTCCTATGGTAAGGGTTAACTCATATAACCCTCCTGAGCAGGTTGAAGTCAAAATTTTTTTTTATCTCATTGATTTTTTTTCTTTCATTCACTGCCACAATTCACATCTCTTATTATCTTCCATATTTATTTTTCTTGTGAACTATCCAAGTGTATGCATACTTCACGATCGTAGCCTCGCTGCACATTTTCATCCTTATTTTGCCCATCCTCCTAACGCGAGAGTTAGACTATTATCTTCATCTTTTCTTATTTTTACTCGTAGACTCTAGAACTCTCTTCCTGTTTCTATTTTCCCTCCTGCCTACGATTTAAAGAAAAGTGAGTGTCAAAACATCACAAAAACTCTTTCCTCTTGCTTCCTGTGTCGTTTTGAGAATGGCATTATTAGCGGGCTTCTTTTATGATTTTTTCTTCCATAGAGCGGTCTTCCTGACACAAAGTCATCCAATAATTCATCCTTCTCACAACATATTTTCTTTTCAATTGGCCATTACTCTACTAAACGGAACACATGATTAAAATAATCAACCAGTTTGTTAATTTGATAAAAAAAAAAAAAATAAATAAATAAATAATAATTCCAAGACTTCATGAATCCACCTGCAATCATCAGATCGAGACCTTTCTTTTTCCGCTTACATACAGCCCAAATACGCGTATACTCGTACATAATACATATATATATTGCCTTTCATGTAAACAGATTTAATGGATCGCCTGCGGTGGATACAAACCTTTCCTAGAAGAAATAATATTCTCGCAAAATAAAGAAGAGTGATTTTTTTTTTCTCTCATTTTAGTTGCACTACAACTTTCTAAATTTCACATTTCTCATTAATGGTGTCAGTGTTTACGACGAACATTTACATTTTTACACGTGCATTGAAAATACGTAAAATATTTAGAAATAACAGTAACTTTCTTACTTGAACGAATAAAAATATATCACGCAATGTTTCCTCACCATCCCTTACCCCTTACCCACCCCCCCAACAACATAAAAAAAAAAAAAAAATGGAGGTGGAAGAAGACAAATGTGAGGTGATTTTGAGAGTATTCTCTATTAGTTTGGCTCCTGTTTACTGATGGAAAATTATACAAGTAATAATGAACCTGGTCGAAAATAGCTTATCCCATGACATTCGTGAATCATTTAATCTCCGCTCTCCATCTTGCCCAAAATATTCCAACATTAGTATAAAATTTATCGTTTCGGTGAGATCTTAAAGTGTTGCACTCACTATACATATTGTTATCACTAAAATTATATCATATATTTGCAGAGTCTGACACTGAAATGAACATCACGGAGAAAGATTACCTACTTCATATAATGTTCTTGGCGTTGTTTGGTAAGTACGAGTACGAGTACATAATTATAAAGGAATGTGCTTGTGTGTGTGTGTGTGTGTGTGTGTTAAGGAATTGTAATTGCAATGATGCATTTCATGATCTAGCTATCTTTAACTGTTTTTATATTCATGGTTACTATTTTACTTGAGCCTTCCATCACCAGAATTTCATGCACTTTCTGCTCGGAACCATGCCAAGTCTGTTCTCCAACTAGCCAAAAACTCCTTAATAGAAAGTGTCAAAATCTTTCAAGATCTAACTCCCCTCGTGACTTCTGGGATCTAGTCAAAAATATCTCCAATAACTTTGCTTCTTCTTCTTTCCCTCTTTTATTTCAACCAAATGGCACCACTGCTATCACATCTATCTCTAAAGCTGAATTCTTCGCTCAGACCTTTGCTTAAAACTCTACCTTGTACGAATCAGGGTTTGTTCCTCTCTCTCCTCAACCCTCTGACTACTATTGAAATTCTTCACAATGATGTTTTCCATGCCCTCGCTGGCCTCGGAAGGGTTATGGACCTGATGGGGTCCCTCCTATTGTTCTCCGAAACTGCGCCACCTTGCTTGCACCTTGCCTAGTCAAACTCTTTCAACTTTCCTTCTTGTTGGAAGTCTGCCTACATTCAGCTTATTCCTAAAAAGGGTGACCGTTCTAATCCCTTAAACTACCGTCCTATTGCTTTAATTTCCTTTCTATCAAAAGTTTTTGAATCTATCCTCAACAGGAAAAATTTTAAACATCTATCACTTCACAACCTTCTATCTGATCGCCATTATGGGTTCGGTCAAGGCCGTTCTACTGGTGATCTTCTGGCTTTCCTTACTGAATCTTGGTCATCCTCTTTTAGAGATTTTGGTGAAACTTTTGTTGTTGCCTTAGACATATCAAAAGCTTTTGGTAGAGTCTGGCACAAAGCTTTGATTTCCAAACTACTCTCCTACGGCTTCTATCCTTCTCTCTGTAACGTCATCTCAAGTTCCCTTTCTGACCGTTCTATTGCTGCTGTGGTAGACGGTCAATGTTTTCATAAATCTATTAACAGTGGTGTTCCTCAGGGTTCTGTCCTATCTCCCACTCTCTTCCTATTACTTATCAATGACCTTTTACACCAAACTTCTTGCCCTATTCACTCCTACGCTGATGATACCACCTTGCACTTTTCCACGTTTTTTGACAGACGTCCAACACTCCAGGAAGTAAACAGTTCATGCAGGGAAGCCACAGAACGCCTGACTTCTGATCTCTCTGAAATTTATCAGTGGGACAGAGCAAACTTAGTATTGCTCAGTGCCTCAAAAACTCAATTCCTCCGTCTATCAGCTCGACACAACCTTCCAGCAATCCTCTCTTCTTCAATGACACTCAACTGGCCCCTCTTCTACATTGAACATTCTCGGTCTGTCCTTCTCTTATAATCTACACTGGAGATTTCACATCTCATCTCTGGCTAAAACAGCTTCTATGAAGTTAAGCGTTCTGAGACGTCTCCGCCAGTTTTTCTCATCCCACCAAGCTGCTACCTCTGTACAAGGGCCTTATTTGTCCATGTATGAAGTATGCTTCACATGTCTGGAGGGGTTCCACTCATACCACTCTTTTAGACAGGGTGGAATCACAATCTTTAGTCTCTTTCTCGTCGCCGGAATGTTGCATCCCTTGCTATCTTCTACCGCTATTTTCATGCTAACTGCTCTTCTGATCTTGCTAACTGCATGCCTCCCCTCCTCCCGTAGCCTCGCTGCACAAGTCTTTCTTCTTTTTCTCACCCCTATTCTGTCCACCTCTGTAATGCAAGAGTTAACCAGTATTCCGAATCATTCATCCCCTTTTGTGGTAAACTCTGGAACTCCTTTCCTGCTTCTGTATTTCCACCTTCTTATGACTTGAACTCCCTCAAGACGGAGGTTTCAAGACACTTATCCTTCAGTTTTTTTTTTTTTTTTTTTAGATTTTTGTTGCCCTTGGCCGGTTTTCTTCCTACATAAAAAAAAAAAGTTAACTGCAGGGTACTCTATGCCGCAGTCTATCCCCACAAGTATATACTAATCCTCATCCCTATTATGTCTATCTCGGTAAGGCAAGAATTTACCAGAATATTCAGTCTTTCGTCCTTTTCATTGATTAACTTTGCTAACTCTGCTACTCTTAACCTGTTCTTGTTTTATACACACACACACACACACACACACACACACACACACACCATAAATTAATCAGAACTAGTGTAAACTAGTCAGAACTAGAAGCTATATTTATAGTACATACTTATCAACTATGATTAGGCAGTTTAGCTGAACCAAAAGAGGTTGAATAAACTGGTTTCAAAAACTGTCTGTCTGAGAGAACAAGGTGTTTTAGTATTTAAATGTCAGACAGCTCAGTGAAAACTTGGTGCTTTAATAGTTAATTTGTGTGACACATTTTATGAAATGACACTTTTTATGAAACTAATTTATTACTGCAAATGGTCATAGATTATGTTTATCTTATCCACCTGATAAGATTATCGGTATCTTAAGCGTATACTCAATCAACTTTAGTGTAGTGTCAAAAAAAAGGTTGATGTAGATCTAAAAGAAGAGAGGACATCAAACTGTATAGTTGCCTGAGTTTGATATCTGTAAGCAGTCATTCTTGAACCTGACTGATATCCCTGAAGACAAAAGAAATATTGTTAAGAGGTGTTTTGCTTTGTGAAGTGTTGAAACAGGTCAAGATTTCTTTAGATGTCACTGTACAAAATATTGTGCTACCAACATGTGCCACTGCATGAAACGAAAATTGTTTGCTAATTCAAAATCTCACAACAAATTGCTATGCCAAAATAATTAACGTATTGTACTTCATAAAGTAAAAAATTATGGTCAGTCTACAATATATTATTTTTACAAAGATAAAGATATTTGCCTATTCTTACATATATTTACTGTGGAGATTTGTTATACAAAGCTTTTGTTGATCCTGGTTTTGAAAAGATCCAGCTAAAACTAGGGGTAAACTATGTTGACATTGTGGATTTTTCCAGCACAATAAGGTGCAAATGTTTTTCCATGAATAATACAAAATGTATTTTAGGATATTAGTTCTGACTACGTTAAACTAGTTTTGACTAATTTCGGGTAGGTTAGGTCTGTAATTCTCTTCTCTTAGGAATTAAATTCTTTTAAGAGGAAGTTCTTTGTATAAGTACCTCAGTGAGCCTTTTCTGATATATATATATATATATATATATATATATATATATATATATATATATATATATATATATATATATATATATATATATATATATATATTCTTTTGGTGTGTGTGTGTGTGTGTGTGTGTGAAAAAGATTAATGTATATATATATATATATATATATATATATATATATATATATATATATATATATATATATATATATATATATATATATATATATATATATATATATATATATATATATATATATATATATATATATATATATAGATAGATAGATAGATAGATAGATAAATAAACAGAGATAGAAATACATTAATGCATATTCTCCATCAGCATGTCCTGGAACGCTCAGTTTCTCTTGTTTTGCAAAGGCGGGCGTGACAAGGACCCACCACATTGTTGCCGCCTCTTCACACCCAGAGGGGGCTAATGCCTTCCGGACGGTACCCTAGTATTGAACGTTCCAAGTACTCTTCAGATTTACTCTTTTCTTTATTCATATTTTTTTTTTCATTTATTTATTGCATTATATGAAATAAAGAAACAGTCAATGTCTTGCAAAAATGTTACTTTTTACTGAAATAAATTAATAAAACGCGCTTGCATAACATTTTTTTGTTCGACAACAGTTCGCATGGTGCTCACAAGGAAGGCAGCATACCAAAGGAGCTTGTGTTCTTTCTTATGAGCCAAACATCGAAACGACACATTTACGTCATTCACGATCACAGTTTCTCAGGTATATCTCAGGTATATGATTGATCATTAACTCTTACACACACACACACCTGTTCTTGTTTTACACACACACACACACACACACACACACACACACACACAGACACACACACAGACACACACACAGTCATATATATATATATATATATATATATATATATATATATATATATATATATATATATATATATATATATATATATATATATATATTTTTTTTTTTTCATTTTTGTTGCAAAGGGCAGCAAAAATCCCTCCCCACCAAAAAAAAAAAAAAAACTAAAATAACCGTCCCTTACCAGGGTCCAAAGCAGTAGTGAAAAATTGAAGGATAAGTGTCTTGAAACCTCCCTCTTGAAGGAATTCAGGTCATAGGAAGGTGAAAGTACAGAAGCAGGCAGAGTTTACCAGAGAAAGTGATGAATGACTGAGAATACTGGTTAACTCTTGCATTAGAGAGGTGGACAAAATAGGTGTGAGAGAAAGAAGAAAGTCTTGTGCAGCGAGGCCGCAGGAAGAGGTGGGGCATGCAGTTAGTAAGATGAGAAGAGCAGTTAGCATGAAAATAGCGTTAGAAGATTGCTAGAGATGCAGCATTGCGGCGATGAGAAAGAGGTTGAAGACAGTCAGTTATAGGAGAGGAGTTGACGAGACGATAAGCTTTTGATTCCACCCTCTCTAAAAGAGCGGTATGAGTGGAACCCCTCCAGGCATGTGAAGCATACTCCATACATGGACGGATTAGGCCCTTGTGGAGATTTAGCAACCTGGGGTGAGTGAGAAAAACTGGCGGAGGTCTCTTTGCTTGTACCTTGCCTAGTCAAACTTTTTTAACTCTGTCCGTCAACTTCTTGGTCATTGTCTTTTAGAGATTTTGGTGAAACTTTTGCTTAGACATACCAAAAACGTTTGATAAAGCATAGCACAAAGCTTTGATTTTCAAACTAACCAGCTATGGCTTCTGTCCTTCACTCTGTAACTTCATCTCGTTTCCTTTCTGTTGCTACTGTGGTAGACGGTCACTGTTCTCTTAAATCTATTAACAGTGGTGGTCCTCAGGATTCTGTCCTGTCACCCACTCTTCTCCTTTTATTCATAAATGACCTTAACCAAACTTTCTGTACTACCCGCTCCTACACTGATGATACCACCCTGCACTTTTCCACGGCATTTCGTAGATGTCCAACCTTTCAGGAAGTAAACAGTTTATGCAGGGAAATCACATAACGCCTGAATTCTGATCTCTTTAAAATTTCTGATTGTGGCAGAGAAAACTTAGTATTGTTCAATGCCTTAAAAACTCAATTCTTCCATCTATCAACTTGACACAACCTTCCAGACAACTATCTCTTCTTCTTCATTGACACTGAACTGTCTCCCTCTTCTACACTGAAAATTCTCGGTCTGTCCTTTATTTATTATCTAAACTGGAAACTCCACACTAGTATTGTTCATTGCCTCAAAACTCCATCTATTAACTCGACACAACATTCCAGATAACTATTGCTTCTTTTTCAATGAGACTCAACTGCCCCCCTCTTCTACACTGAACATCCTCGGTTTGCCTTTTACTTATAATCTAAACTGTAAAAGATATCCTCGGTCTGTCTTTTACTTATAATATAAACTGGAAACTTCACGTCTCATCTCTAGCTAAAAGACTTATAAAGTTAGGCGTTCTGAGATGTCTCCGTCAGTTCTTCTCACCATTCCAGCTGCTAACTCTGTATATGGGCCATATCCATTCATGTATGGAGGTATGGAGTATGCTTGACATGTCTTGGAGGGTTCCACTCATACCGCTCTTTTAGACAGGGTGGAATAAAAATCTTTTCGTCTCATCAACTCCTCTCCTCTAATTGACTGTCTTCAACTTCTTTTTCATTGCCGCAGTGTTGCACCTCTTGCTATCTTCTACTACTATTTTTATGCTAACTTCTTTTCTGAGTGTATATCTTCCCTCCTCCTGTGTGCTAGCTGCACAAGGCTTTCTTCTTTCTCTTACCACTATTCTGTCTATCTCTCTAATGCAAGAGTTAACCAGTATCCTCAATCATTCATTCCTTTCTCTGGTAATCTCTGGAACTTCTTGCCTGGTTTTGTATTTCCATCTTACTATTACTTGAAATGCTTGAAGAGGGAGGAGGTTACAAAACACTTATCCTTCAATTTTTGACTACCGCTTTGGACCCTATTCGGGGACCGGCATCTCAGTGGGCCTTTTTTTTTTTCTTTTTTATAGGATTCTTGTTGCACTTCGCAGGTGACCCTCCTACATAAAAAAAAAATAAAAAAAAAATGTATAATTTAACACCCCAAACGAAACAAATAACTTACAGTGTCGACCTACTCCCTTGGGCAAGTTGCAACAGACATCAACATCACCCCTGCCTTGCCTCCAAAGTCTGTCCTTGGCACCCAGCACCCATCATATGTTGCCAATCGTATCAACATACGAGCAACTTTCCATGTTCACGTCTCAGCACTAGACAGGAGCAGGGAAGGACAAGGCGCGGTGTCGGGGATCATACAAACACTCCCGCTACCCACAAGTGAATAGGGCAGAGATGACTCCCAAGATGCGCACCTGCGCCCCGAATACTAAATAAATGTTACAACAGATATCTTATATTCAGAATAAATATATTGTACCCAAATCAATGCAATAACCATATAGTAATGGACAGAACAACCAGATATTGTTAAATGCGTAAACCCAAGTGACAGCAGTCATGTGCAACTATAACCTTGCTTAGTATTTTATTATAAGGTGTCAACAATTATAAATCACACTATATAATACTGTGTAACAGGGATAAAGTTCATGTAACGTAAATTATACACTGATGAATCAATCCCTTAACAACATAAATTATACACATATCAAACCATCCCTTAAAAATTGTAACAAGCCGTCCCAATAATCATTATGTAATAATGATACACTCCCCTAGCAAATTTAGCCAACCATCACACCATCTCTCAAGGGGACGAATTGATTATTGAATTTTGTGTTCCACTGGGAGAAGAACAGATATTCTATGAGCAGATCTATTAAAGACAAGATCTTTTTTTACCAACACGCTTACAATCACCCTCTGACTTGTATCTCAGCTTAACATCTCTAACCCAGTTGTCCTTATTGTTGTCAACGGATATCACTTCTGCTAATTTCCAATGTCCTATCAATGCATTATCCTGGAAAAAACACAATATCTCCAATCTTTAGACTCCTGTGCTCTACATGCCACTTTTGGTGAATCAAGAGTGTTGGAAAGAAGTCCCTGGTCCAATTTTTTTTTTCAGAAAGATTCAACAATTTTTCGGTTGAACGCAATGCGGTATCCATAGTCAGCTTACTCTCTCACTTACTTTTTCAATTTACGCCCCAAAGGTAAGCCTTCCTGAGACTTTCTGATTGTTCCAGTCTGCCATTATCGTCCTCAGCTCTTTTTTGGCAGACGCAAATTGAATACCATGGTCTGAAAACATTTTCGATAGATGCCCATAATATGGAACAAAACCGCTTTAAGAAATTCTTTAGTCCCATACCCTTCCACTAAGTCAATGTAAACAGCTCTCGTTGACAGGCAATGAAAAATTATTACATAATCCTTGCGCTTAGTGTGTCTTTTGACGGTATCCTTGACCATAAAGGTCCAAAGTGATCCAAAGCAGTATTCATGAAGGAGGTGATGGTTTCAAGTGTTGTGGAGGGAGTTGACCCATTATTTGTTCTTCGGTAACTTTATTCAATCTCCGATAATGAGTAAATTTTTCTTTAACTGACCTTATAAGTTTGTGGACAGTAAGAATTCAGAATTTGGTTTGTATTTTGGCAAGGCTGGATTCGGTGGTTACTCTCATGCACATATCTCACATAACCTTGTGAAAAGATGGTTGGGGGGCAGCAAAATGTACTCATTTTAATTGTAATCGTCTTTAAACCACTTGGGAATACGCTCTCCCACTACGATGATGCCATCCTTTTTCAAAACAGGTACCAACCGATGGTAATGATCTATCCATTCTGGATGAAAAGTAGTCTGTACTCGCTTTATTCACCAACACTCGGCTGTTAATAAATCATCAACGGATTGGGGAACAGAAATTGCTCTAAGGGACCTGTTCTTCTTGGCATTTAGAACTTTACTAATCACCCTCATTAGTTTTTCGAGGCAACTAAACCTGTTCACATCAATGATGTCCTTAACATTTCCGGTAGACTGGGTGTGCGCGATCAGTGTCTCAATCCGGTCTGGCAACTCTTCTGCTGGATCTTTCCGTAAAATCCATTCTTCTACTGGACGAGACTTTAAAATCCCTTGAAAAAGGACAAATTCTATATCCTTCGTAACTTGTTTAGTGGCATCAGGGGACTTAACAGCAATTAGGATATCATCCACATAACTGTCCCTTATGATGAATTGTGAAGCCTGGAGGTGTTCATTAACATGCTTTTAATGTAGTATTTTTTAGAGCTACCATGGCTATCGAGGGATTTGGTTTGGCACCAAAGGGGACACAAGTCAGCACATAATGATCTAGGGCACTTGCCGTCTCAAATTCCTCCAAACGAATCTATGACAATCTTGATCAAACTCAGACATCCTCACCGTGTTATACATCTTCGAAATGTCACAAGTCAATCCTATCTGATCCTGCGGAATCTCACTAACACTCCTAAGAGAATGTCAAATACATCAGGCCCTTTAGCCCAATATTCATTGAGTGCAAGATCCAAATATTTAGCTGAAGAACTGAACACAATTCTGAGTGGAGTAAACACAGAATCTGGTTTTAACACCCTTGCATGAGACATAAGAAACTGGATATTAGTACTGTGTTATCTCTCTCCAGGACAACTTCCAGGCTACTCCTCGCTCTACCACATCGTCTGTCTGTGCCTGGTATGCCTCACAGTAATCCGTGCCGCGCTTGAGCTGAGCAGCTTCTTCTCACAAACATCTAGCTTGGCAATGTTAGAAGAACCATTATTTGGGAAATTCGAGAAGTCCATCATCCATGGGTAACACACTATCCATTGTTTAGAATCATCATCATACTGTAATCCCTTCGTTATTAGTTCCATCTCACGTTTCTCCTTTAAACTAAAATCCTTGTTCCCATGCATAAAGGTGTCACATTTACTTCCAGATAACTTTGGGCTGCAGGATATTCCCAAACTTTCTACAAAAAAAAAAAAAAGTATTCCAGATCATCTTAGGTCCTTGATTTCGTCACCGGTTCAAAATAGCGATAGTCTTTAACGTTGACATGGTTGGTTCGCACATGTGTGTGTGTTGACACGTTCGCAACTCCTAGGGAAGGGTGAGATCCCCTCAGCGCATACCCAAAGGAATTCTTTATCAAATGGAGGTTGCCGGTACCCTCAATAACCTGTGGTAAAAGTCCACAACGTGAATTCCAATCAATGAATCTATAGTACCATGGTGTTGTCAAAAGTGCGAGCATGCTGAATTGGAAAAATGTTGATAGTTCACCTCCTCTACCTGGGCTGTAACCTCATCAATTCCGCACGCCGATATACATCACGTATTTCCATCCAAGTCTACAAGGGATACATTGTACATACGAGAGTTAACAGTCTCCCTTTGGTTACCAGCCTTCTTTATTTCAAGTGTAATTTCTCTCCCGTGCAACCCTAGACATTTAGCAGAGCCTGTGAGATACTAGAACCTGAATCATAAAGTGTAGTGAGGTGTTCTCCCTTAAAATAAACACTTCCAATCATCAACGATAAAACCTTCCCGGGATGCCAAATTGCTAACAGTCCTATGGGAACCTGTTTGCTTACTTCACTTTTACAAGTTTTGGCTGTGTAATGTGCAATGGCGATACACCTGAAACAAACTCCGTTTTGCTTCAACAACTTGAATTTATCTGTGGCATTCATCCTACTGAAACCATAACAGTCACCTCTCTGATGCGAGTCCGTATCATGTACGCACATCTCTTTCCAATAAGTTTACCTTGACCAGAGTCCCCATTATTTCCTTGCTGAGAGTTTAACATTAAATGTTGAGACAATCTACAATGAGGGACTGAGAGGATTTCAACTCCTTCAATGTTTTTTATCAAATCACAAGGCTCACCTTTGGTCTCATCTACATGATCAACATCAGTCGTGTTGGATGTTGGTTTATGAATTTTGGAGCGGATATCAGATTCCAGGTAGATGGACACATTTCTCTTCTTCAATAGAAAATCGATGAAATTTTCCAAAAATACTCTCCGGGTCATCTAATTGTTGAGCTGTCCAATCCCAGTGAAACCGTATGTCGTTAGGCAAAAGCTTTTCAATCATAGAAATTATATATTTGGACCTCATCTCACTCTCATGTTACTAACCGAGTTTAGCCTGAAAAGGAACACGTTTTCTTACTCTCCCCGTGTTTCGTTTTCCTTTTAAATATTATCCTTATTTTTATTTATAAGTTAGTATAAGGATTATTTACCCATTTTATATCATGTAGCATTATTCTCCACATAATTTAAGCTCTTTATATGTATGTATATAAAAGGGAAGAGATGGATTTGAGGTGGAATGTGTTGAGGCGAGAGGAGACGCCCGTTTGTGTCTCTTACACCTGAATTGGCGGAATTACAAACCGTCTAGCGGCCCTAAGGGTATTGAAAGGGGCGGCGTTCTCAGGGGATAAATTCGGGTGTGGAAAGATGATGGAGTGTGTAAGTGGAGACATTAGTGATGTTACGGTATAACCTTGATATCCAGGATCAGGTTGGTGAGTCTTTTATGGTACCAAGAGCTCTTGTCCGCCGAAATTTGGTGTTGGTTATGTAACGCTGAGGGGAAGCGTCGGGATGAGAGGCAACCATCTTGTGTTGGGGACTGCGGTGGTATTGTGGCATCACTGGTGTCTTTGAGGGTGGTGTTGTGGTGTTATTAGTGTCTTTGGGGATAGTGTTATGGTGTTACAGGTGATTTATGGTGATGGCGATGTCTTGTGAGGCTTGAGGAGGCAAAATATGGGAATTATTATCTGGTGACGGCGTCTGGGGAAATTCCCGCAGCTAGGGAAAATACTTCAGCGGCCTATGAAAGTCTAAACGGGATTTATTGCTGTGTGAAGTGACGGAAATGTCATGTATTAATGTGTACTGACTCAATTTGTTTGTGAGTTAACATTATTATTCATATATATTGTTATTATATAGGATAATTGTGTTTTCTACTCCAACATTGATCTAGTATTGAGGTGATTTCTGGTATGCTGTGCCAA
Source organism: Scylla paramamosain (assembly GCF_035594125.1). Classification (NCBI taxonomy): domain Eukaryota; kingdom Metazoa; phylum Arthropoda; class Malacostraca; order Decapoda; family Portunidae; genus Scylla; species Scylla paramamosain. The sequence continues at coordinate 1,745,515 of NC_087186.1, forward strand.
GGTAAGGGTTATATGAGAAGATTTAATAACTGGCGGTTTCGGAAAGGTCGGGTAGGTAATCGAAACCTTTAGAAATCCAGACCTTTAAAACTTTCCGGGATCAGGAAATTATATATTTCTTAGAAATATAACCGGTATCGTGACATCACCTTTCGCTCCAACCTTCGGCACGTCTAAAAAGGACCTTTCTATCACATTTATCAGATGAATAAATTTTTTAGTCACCTTTACCTACTGGTTTCAGCTTCTTTGGTGCACGATAATTTCAGTAAGCTTAGCTATATTACCATATTTTTCATCGTAGACATATTTTACCTCAATCATCGTCTACGTCTTCAACCCACTCTAGGGCTTCACCACTAGAATATGATTTAAGAGCATATAGGTCATCTCCATACATAGGATACATTAGTTCTGAATAATCTTTGTTTTTTTAAGTAGGGAGGACAAAAAATAATAATAATAAATAAAGGACCGACTGAGATGCCAGTCCCCGAATAGGGTCCAAAGCAGTAGTCAAAAACTGAAGGATAAGTGCCTTGAAACCTCCTTCTTGAAGGCATTCAAGTCATAGGAAGGTGGAAATACAGAAGCAGGTAGGGAGTTCCAGAGTTTACCAGAGAAAGGGATGAATGATTAAGAATATTGGTTAACTCTTGCATTAGAGAAGTGGACAGAATATGGGTGAGAGAAACAAGAAAGTCTTGTGCAGCGAGACCGCGGGCGGAGGGTAGGCATGCAGTTAGCAAGATCAGAAGAGCAGTTAGCATGAAAACAGCGGTAGAAGATACCAAGAGATGCAACATTGCGGCGATGAGAAAGAGACTGAAGACAGTCAATTAGAGGAGAGGAGATGTTGAGACGAAAAGCTTTTGATTCACCCTGTCTAGAAGAGCAGTATGAGTGGAACCTCAGATTTTGATTCCTTGTTTGCCAACCTATTGATTTCTGCTTTTAGACTGAACTTAGTATTTTCAACGTCGACAAGATAAGAATCCTCCTTATCTGGATGAAAGTCATCGGTTGCACTAACAGCTGCAGGTAACGATTATGAACAGATTCTACCTCACCGAATGCAGCGTTGAGTTGAGCTCGAAGGTCCTGCAGCAGTGCGACTGAGTCTCCCGCTCTGATCCTGGTCCTCAGGATGTTGGCCTTCCTCGTGAAGGTTCGCTTCGCGGCGGTGCGTTTCTTGGCCAGTTTCTCCATGGTGCTGCACTATTGAATTGTCTCATCCGAGGTGATGGAAAGGCTCACCTTACACGCGATCCTTTATTGTAGTCGTAGTATTCAAGCTAGGAAGACCATCACAATCAACACACTGTACAACACAAATGATAACATGCCAGTCATAGATTATTCCGACAATCAATAAAGAAATATAAATCATCACACTGAACTTTACTGTAATAATGCAACAAATACTGAATAAATGAGTTTATAACACTCCTCAAATATATCCGGTCTCAACATCATCCCAGTGAGAAAAATTCCGTGTATAGCTTACTACTTAACGACCCTCAAGTGATCAATACGACCGACAATAAACACATTCAGTAAACACAGAAAATTATTGTGATACACATATTTTTGAATAAGTTGGAACACTTATTGACCGAATAGTCAATTATATATGAACACACTAGTATAATTTAACACCCCAAACGAAACAAATGATTTATAGTGTCGGCTTACGCCCTCAGGCAAGTAGCAACAGACATCAGAAGCACCTCAGCCTTGCCACCACAGTCCGTCCTGGGCAGACAATACCCATCATATGTTGTCAATCGTATCAATATCCGAGTAACTTTCCATAGTCACATTGCAGCACTTGACAGGAGCAAGAAGGGACAAGGCGCGTGGCTGGCGATCAGACAGACAGTGACCTCCCTGCACTTCCGATGCACACAAGTCAACAAGGCGGAGATGACGCCCAAGTTCCCCACCTCGAATACTAAATAAATGTTGCAACAGATATCCCATATCCAGAACAAATATATTATACCCAAGTAAATACACTAACCATATAGTAATAGAACACTCAAATATTGCTAAATATGTAAACCCAAGTGACAGCAGTCACGTGCAACTACAACCTTGCTTAGTATTTTATTACAAGGCCTCACCAATTGTGAATCACATTATACAATACTGTGGAACAAGGATAAAGTTCTTGCAACATAAGTTATACACTGATCAGTCGATCCCTTAACAACATAAATTATGCACATATCAAAACATCCCTTTTCATTGTACCAAGCCGTCCCAATAATCATTATATAATAATGATACATAGCCTATAGTTGAATACTATTCTACCGTGTATCGGTTCTATTTTGAGAAATCTTTGCGCAGGCCAAATGCCTCATCTGCCACGAACACAAATGGAAGAGCAGTGGGTAAGCTTTTGGGCACAGCAGGTGGCGGTATTAGTAGGTCTTCATTGCAAAGTTTCTCATAAAACATGCTTCACTATCAGAGTTTCGTCCATTTACTCCAAAATCGCACATTATGCATTCATACTTAGCATTAATCACAGCCGTCAGGATAAAACTGTGACCATAGTTGTAAAAGTATGATCCACAGTTAGTTGGCGGTACAATGTTCACATGCTTCTCATCTACTGCTCCCAAGCAGTTTAGAAAGTCCCACATGGTATCATAATAAGGGGGGGAGTTGACGTTGATAATACTGGGCAGCCGGATAGTGAAGTTAGGCGTTGGCAATGATGCAGTCGCTGCCAGCGGAGGCAGCCTAAAGAGACTGGAAAGTGATTGGTTGGGAAAGCAAGGAGGGACCGACCTTATATAAAGAGCTGTGGCGGCCCCCGAGAGAGAGAGAGAGAGAGAGAGAGAGAGAGAGAGAGAGAGAGAGAGAGAGAGAGAGAGAGAGAGAGAGAGAGAGAGAGAGAGAGAGAGAGAGACCTGTGCCAAAAGTCTGCATTACGTTCCCCTTGTGTTACGTTACGACACTAGTCGCCCGCGCTGCCAATACGTGACTGCGTCCCGGAGCATGCTGTGAGGAGTGTGCCCTGGCAAGCTGAATCAGTGAGTACCTGACGCTGAGGTGTGTGTGTGACACCTGCTTGGTCTGTTACGGCGTGGATCACTGGAGGAGACAGCTGTGCAGTTTTCGCATCATGACGATGTGGGAGCGTTTTCGCATCATGACGATGTGGGAGCGCTTTCATCATTGAAAAGTAGCAGTGTCTGCAGTGACAGTGAGAGACCATCAACAACGAGCTCTGTACCGGTAGATTCTGTCATGGAAAGTAAAAGAAGAAAGAAACAGAGACCTTCGACTAGTTCTACGGAACAGATTCTCACACTCTTTGGAGAGCGCATGCAATCTTCAAGGTCAGAGGGCGAGTTTGATATTGTTGGAAAGAATGTTGCGGCAAAACTCAGAAAAATGACACCAGATATGCAACTGCTAGCGGCAAAAAACCCTCATAACTGATGTAATATTTCGCGGTCTCAGCGGCAATCTAACAATAATCACACAATTAAATGACTACACCTTCACATCCTTGCCAGCTTAGCTGTTTCACCAGTAACTCTTCTTCAATTGTCTGTCAAGTATGAGCAACCTCAGCAGCAGACAACAATAACTTCCATTTAGATAGTCACACTTCATCTATTTCATGCTACTTTACACATTAGGATAATTGTGTTTTCTTTTTCATATCACAATGTCATTCCAGTAGGTATAGTGAAATCAATTCTTGATAGTTTTTAATGTTCTCACCAGTTATCACCTTTTCTAGTAACTAATGTAACCTATTGTACTCACCTTCATGTAGTGTGCTTGCAATGCCTTTCTAATTGCATTCTGTGTCTCTGGTATAATGCGTCCCAGTCCTTGTGGAGGAATGCATACTGAAAACTTCAGATCTTCATATGCTCAACCCATTACCAAGAAGCGGAGTGTAGGTGTCAGCCTCTCATGAAGTCATATGGCCTTGCGCATGCGTGTCTTGCTTCTTAATGAAAGGACTTACTAGAGACAGCTACGTCAAATAAGTTTGTTCGTCCATTCTGAGATAATTGAACTAATCTTCTTGCTGTAGTCTCAGCTCCTTCAGTAACTTCAGACGTGACAGTCGGTCCCTTTTCAGCATCCACTCCTTGGTTCATACTTTCCTCTTTCTCTTCTTAATCTTTTTTAATAACTTGGTCACTGCAACAGCTGCAGTCGCAAATAGGTTTAACTCTTCCATATCCATAGGAGAGGCTATTATCTTCACTCCTAAACTGAGCGTTGCCTTGAGGCAGGACTGAGTAGTGCGCGGGCGACACCACTCGGCCTGGACGACCGACTGTTCAGGCGGCCTTAAGGGCCGCCTGAACAGTCCGACCTGGCCGGACGCTGGCCGAACGGAGCCAACATGTCAGTGACAGGTTCGTGAGGCGACCTCTCCGGCGGCCGGAGGTGGCCTGCACAGGCCGTCTCAACGCTCCATACACGCTCAGTTTGGCCTGAACAGTCCTGTGATTTGCGCAGGCGGCCGGATAGGCCGCCTGAGCGTGTATGGGGCCCTATATCTATGCTAGTTACTGGTATGGGGACAATCTATGTCGCAAATATATCTTTGCTCTCGTAAAATACTAAACTACAAATACACAATAACAGGCCAATTGGGCAGAACCAGCGGATGACTAACACTGATACTCAGGGGGACAATCTATACGTATCTATGAATAGTCAGGAGAGAAAATTGTTCACAGACACAGGCAAGAAGGAGGAAGTGAGGCTCCTGCATGGAACCAAAGGCGAGGCGTAGCAAATAAATTTGCTGCTTTTTGTGTTGCAAATAGAGATATTCCCTATTATTATAAACTTAAAGTATTTGATACAGCTGTGACATCTGCCCTACTGTACACCAGTGAGACGTGGCTAATTAATAATTATCCCACCATAACAACATAATGAAAAATAACACCAGTATTAATTTGTATTGTGTGGAGTCAGATATTTATCGAGTTAGTCATGTATTAGCAGTAAGAAGGAAACGTTTTTTGAAAACCATATTCAGTATGCCAATTCGAGATGAACAGTTTCGTTTGGTGAATGAGTTGTGCCGAGAGGCAGGTATCCCAGGTTTTAGAATGATTCAGAAATGGCTTAAATTTCATGTAAACACGAACCCAGTGGATTGCTTAGTCGAAGTTATTTTAAATAACATGAAGACCTCGATCAAGTATGTTACATATTAGAACTCAACCCAGAATTAAGTGTATATTTCGAAAGACTCTTATGTTCTAGATATTGTTAGATAGACGTTCACAAGGTTGAGATCGATGTCTCATATTCTAAAAATAGAAAGAAAATGGAAGCGATTACCTTGGGAACAGAAATGTTGTCAGTGTAACGCGAGACACACACAAACGAAACGAAATATACTGTAGGTATGTACAGTGACGACTCAGGTGCTTAAGCAAGCAAGATTTGCTTGCTTAAAGTATATATATATATATATATATATATATATATATATATATATATATATATATATATATATATATATATATATATATATATATATATATATGGAGTTTGGAGAGCATATCAAGATTAAGCAATAACAAAATAAAATATTTTACTGCAATTATATATTTCAGATTGTTTCTCAAGGTTGCTTTGTCATCTGTGACTTTAACGTAGAGCTTATGTTACCAATGGCATACCGATACAGAAATAGATAATTGCTTTTCATTGGACTATGTTTGCGTTTATTCTAAGTGTGTATGTGTGTGATGTTGATTTCATTTTTTTTTTTTTTAAGAGGGGGAATTTGACAAGTCAACGCCGTATATTTTAGATGAATTTTGCCTACATTCAGCCTGATCCTAAAAAGGGTGACTGTTCTAATCACTCAGACAACCGTCCTATTGCCTTAATTTCTTGCCTGTATAAAGTTCTGAATCTATCCTCAACAGGAAAATTCTTATGTACCTATCACTTCACATCCTTCTATTTGATCGCCAGTATAGCTTCCGTCAAGGCCGCCTTACTGGTGATCTTCTGGCTTTTATTACTGAGTCTTGGTCATCCTCTTTTAGAGATTTTGGTGAAACTTTTGCTGTTGCTTGGATATATCAAAAGCTTTTGATACAGTCTGGCTTTGATTTCCAAATTACTCTCCTACGGCTTCTATCCTTATCTATGTAACTTCATCTCATGTTTCCTTTCTGACCTTTCTATTACTACCATGTTAGACGGACACTGCTCTCCTAAATCTATTAATAGTGGTGTTCCTCAGGGTTCTATCCTTCCAAACGACTCTCCTACGGCTTCTATCCTTATCTATGTAACTTCATCTCAAGTTTCCTTTCTAACCATTCTATTGCTACTGTGTGTTTTTTTGTTTTTATGTAGGAGGGACACTGACCAAGGGCAACAAAAAACCGATAAAAAAAATAAAAAAAAGCCCACTGAAATGCCAGTCCCATAAAAAGGGTCCAAGGCGGTAGTCAAAAATTGAAGGATAACTTGAAACCTCCCTCTTGAAGGAATTCAAGTCATAGGAAGGTGGAAATACAGAAGCAGGCAGGGAGTTCCAGTGTTTACCAGAGAAAGGGATGAATGATTCGAGAATACTGGTTAACTCTTGCGTTAGAGAGGTGGACAGAATAGGGTTGAGATAAAGAAGAAAGCGTTGTGCAGAAAAAAAATTGTGTGAGAAAAACTGGCGGAGACGTCTGAGAACACCTAACTTCATAGAAACTGTTTTAGCTAGAGATGAGATGTGAAGTTTCCAGTTCAGATTATAAGTAAAGGACAGACCGAGTATGTTCAGTGTAGAAGAGAGGGACAGTTGAGTGTCACTGAAGAAAAGGGGATAGTTGTCTGGAAAGTTGTGTCGAGTTGATAGATGGAGGAATTGAGTTTTTGAGGCATTGAACAATACCAAATTTGCTCTGCCCCAATCAGAAATTTTAGAAAGATCAGAAGTCAAGCGTTCTCTGGCTTCCCTGCGTGAAATGTTTACTTCCTGAAGGGTTGGACGTCTATGAAAAGACGTGGAAAAGTGTTAGGGGGGGTAAATTTCACTCATACCGCTCTTCTAGACAGGGTGGAATCAAAACCTTTTCGTCTAATGAACGCCTTTCCTCTAACTGATTGTCTTTAGCCTCTTTCTGATCGCAACATTGTTGCATCTTTAGCTATCTTCTACCGCTATTTTTATGTTAACTGCTCTTCTGATCTTACT